>NC_042968.1:34497999-34772905 GCF_901001165.1 Salmo trutta | reverse complement strand
AGATGAGGAGGAGAGAGAGGAGGGAGAGAGAGGCCAGGGGAGAGAGAGGAGGGAGAGAGAGGCCAGGGGAGAGAGAGGCCAGGGGAAAATCAGATCTGTTGAAGCCCAACCCTCTGTCTCTCTCTACTTGTATTTCTCAACTGGTCTCTCTACCTGTTGCTGTAAGCTTGTAAAACAAATAAATAGGGAGCAATAATCAATCAACTCTAATGGTTACTACTTATCTCTCTCTCTCTCTCTCGCTCTCTCTCTCGCTCTCGCTCTCTCTCTCTCTGCTTCTCTCTCTCTGCTTCTCTCTCTCTCTCTCCATTACCTGTCCCTTTCTATCTGTATCTGTCACACAGGTTTAATTGACAGGTAAATTAACACTAATCCAACCTTGGCTGCCTATCTACTGATGCATTAACTGGCAGAAAAATACTATTTTGTTTCAAGGTTAACTAAGGTATACTTAGATACAATGACCTTATAGGGCTGACAACTCAACTCTTGATTCAAAGTAGTTATAAAGCCTACTTTATACCCTACGCAAGTATGCAATGCAAGAAAGCTAGTTGTGTCAAGATACAAATGACAAATTGGCATATTCTTGGTACTGTACATATAAATTAGGCTTAGCATTAGTTATGTATTGATGAAATAATCTACATTTAGAGAGAGAGAGAATATGGATTGTAACCAGGGAGAGGGTACTGTAACGCCCTGGCCATAGAGAGGGGTTTTTTGTTCTTTATTATGGTTAGGCCAGGGTGTTACATTGGGTGGGCGTTCTATGCTCTTTTTCTATGTTGGTTTGTTTCATTGATTTTGGCCGTGTGGCTTCCAATCAAGCACAGCTGTAGAGTGTTGTTGCTGATTGGGAGTCACACATAAGTGCCTGTTTTTCCGTTGGGATTTTGTGGGTAATTGTTTCTGTTGTGTGGTTTGCACCTGACAGGACTGTTTGGCTGTCGGTTTTCTTGTTTTGTTTTGTATAGTGTTCTTTCTGTTATTAAAGTCAATGATGAACACTAACTCCGCTGCGCCTTGGTCTACTCTCTCTCCCGACAGCCGTTACAGGGGGGCTACAGCAAATTCAATGTTCTGGCTGGATGTGCTCAGTGTGTGGTGCTCAGATGAAAATGGAAAATCATTTGATATAGTAAAATCCACTTATCTCAGTACCATGTTATCTGAAGTCTGAACTCATGTCCATTCAGAATAGAGAACTAAACCCATTCAACCTGCAATGTTACTGCAACCTCAATGTGGATGTTTCAAAGGCTCTGGGGTGAAGTTTCCCTAGATACGGATCTGGGATCAACTCTAAACCCAGAGTAGTGGTGGTCACCTCTAAACCCAGAGTAGTGGTGGTCACCTCTAAACCCAGAGTAGAGGTGGTCACCTCTAAACCTCGAGTAGTGGTGGTCAACTCTAAACCCAGAATAGTGGTGGTCACCTCTAAACCCAGAGTAGTGGTGGTCAATTCTAAATCCAGAGTAGTGGTGGTCACCTCTATACCCAGAGTAGTGGTGGTCAACTCTAAACACAGAGTAGTGGTGGTCACCTCTAAACCCAGAGTAGTGGTGGTCACCTCTAAACCCAGAGTAGTGGTGGTCACCTCTAAACCCAGAGTAGCGGTGGTCACCTCTAAACCTCGAGTAGTGGTGGTCACCTCTAAACCCAGAGTAGTGGTGGTCAACTCTAAACCCAGAATAGTGGTGGTCACCTCTAAACCCAGAGTAGTGGTGGTCAATTCTAAATCCAGAGTAGTGGTGGTCACCTCTATACCCAGAGTAGTGGTGGTCAACTCTAAACCCAGAGTAGTGGTGGTCAACTCTAAACCTGGAGTAGTTGTTGTCACCTCTAAACCCAGAGTAGTGGTGGTCAACCCAGAGTAGTGGTGGTCAACTCTAAACCTGGAGTAGTGGTGGTCAATTCTAAATCCAGAGTAGTGGTGGTCACCTCTAAACCCAGAGTAGTGGTGGTCAACTCTAAACCCAGAGTAGTGGTGATCAACTTTAAACCCAGAGTAGTGGTGGTCAACTCTAAACCCAGACTAGTGGTGGTCAACCCAGAGTAGTGGTGGTCAACCCAGAGTGGTGGTTGTCAACTCAAAACCTGGAGTAGTTGTTGTCACCTCTAAACCCAGAGTAGTGGTGGTCAACCCAGAGTAGTGGTGGTCAACTCTAAACCTGGAGTAGTGGTGGTCAATTCTAAATCCAGAGTAGTGGTGGTCACCTCTAAAGCCAGAGTAGTGGTGGTCAATTCTAAATCCAGAGTAGTAGTGGTCACCTCTAAACCCAGAGAAGTGGTGGTCAACTCTAAACCCAGAATAGTGGTGGTCACCTCTAAACCCAGAGTAGTGGTGGTCAACTCTAAACCCAGAGTAGTGGTGGTCAACTCTAAACCCAGAGTAGTGGTGGTCAACTCTAAACCCAGAGTAGTGGTGGTCAACTCTAAACCCAGAGTAGTGGTGGTCAACTCTAAACCCAGAGTAGTGGTGGTCAACTCAAAACCCAGAGAAGTGGTGGTCAACTTTAAACCGAGAGTATTGGTGGTCAACTCTAAACCCAGAGTAGTGGTGGTCAACCCAGAGTAGCGGTGGTCAACTTTAAACCCAGAGTAGTGGTGGTCATCTCTAAACCCAGAGTAGTTGTGGTCAACTCTAAACCCAGAGTAGTTGTGGTCAACCCAGAGTAGTGGTTGTCAACCCAGAGTAGTAGTGGTCGACTCTAAACCCAGAGTAGTGGTGGTCAACTCTAAACCCAGAGTAGTGGTGGTCAACTCTAAACCTGGAGTAGTGGTGGTCAACTCTAAACCTGGAGTAGTGGTGGTCAACTCTAAACCCAGAGAAGTGGTAGTCACCCAGAGTAGGGGTGGTCAACTCTAACCCTAGAGTAGTGGTGGTCAACTCTAAACCCAGAGTAGTGTCAACTCTAAACCCAGAGTAGTGGTGGTCACCCAGAGTAGTGGTGGTCAACTCTAAACCCAGAGTAGTGGTGGTCAACTCTAAACCCAGAGTAGTGGTGGTCAACTCTAAACCTGGAGTAAATGTGGTCAACTCTAAACCCAAAGTATTGGTGGTCACCTCTAAACCTGGAGTAGTGGTGGTCAACTCTTAACCCAGAGAAGTGGTGGTGGTGGTCAACTCTAAACCCAGAGTAGTGGTGGTCAACTCTAAACCCAGAGTAGTGGAGGTCAACTCTAAACCCAGAGTAGTGGTAGTCAACTCTAAACCCAGAGTAGTGGTGGTGAACCCAGAGTAGTGGTGGTCAACTCTAAACCCAGAGTAGTGGTGGTCAACTCTAAACCCAGAGTAGTGGTGGTCAACCCAGAGTAGTGGTGGTCAACCCAGAGTGGTGGTTGTCAACCCAGAGTAGTGGTGGTCAACTCTAAACCCGGAGTAGTGGTGGTCAACTCTAAACCCGGAGTAGTGGTGGTCAACTCTAAACCCAGAGTAGTGGTGGTCACCTCTAAAGCCAGAGTAGTGGTGGTCAATTCTAAATCCAGAGTAGTGGTGGTCACCTCTAAACCCAGAGTAGTGGTGGTCAACTCTAAACCCAGAGTAGTGGTGGTCACCTCTAAACCCAGAGTAGTGGTGGTCAACTCTAAACCCAGAGTAGTGGTGGTCACCTCTAAACCCAGAGTAGTGGTGGTCACCTCTAAACCCAGAGTAGTGGTGGTCACCTCTAAACCCAGAGTAGCGGTGGTCACCTCTAAACCTCGAGTAGTGGTGGTCACCTCTAAACCCAGAGTAGTGGTGGTCAACTCTAAACCCAGAATAGTGGTGGTCACCTCTAAACCCAGAGTAGTGGTGGTCAACTCTAAACCCAGAGTAGTGGTGGTCAACTCTAAACCCAGAGTAGTGGTGGTCAACTCTAAACCCAGAGTAGTGGTGGTCAACTCTAAACCTGGAGTAGTGGTGGTCAACTCAAAACCCAGAGAAGTGGTGGTCAAGTCTAAACCAGGAGTATTGGTTGTAAACTCTAAACCCAGTGTATTGGTGGTCAACTTTTAACCGAGAGAATTGGTGGTCAACTCTAAACCCAGAGTAGTGGTGGTCAACCCAGAGTAGCGGTGGTCAACTTTAAACCCAGAGTAGTGGTGGTCATCTCTAAACCCAGAGTAGTTGTGGTCAACTCTAAACCCAGAGTAGTTGTGGTCAACCCAGAGTAGTGGTGGTCAACCCAGAGTGGTGGTTGTCAACCCAGAGTAGTAGTGGTCGACTCTAAACCCAGAGTAGTGGTGGTCAACTCTAAACCCAGAGTAGTGGTGGTCAACTCTAAACCTGGAGTAGTGGTGGTCAACTCTAAACCTGGAGTATTGGAGGTCAACTCTAAACCCAGAGAAGTGGTAGTCACCCAGAGTAGGGGTGGTCAACTCTAACCCTAGAGTAGTGGTGGTCAACTCTAAACCCAGAGTAGTGGTGGTCAACTCTAAACCTGGAGTAAATGTGGTCAACTCTAAACCCAAAGTATTGGTGTTCACCTCTAAACCTGGAGTAGTGGTGGTCAACTCTTAACCCAGAGTAGTGGTGGTGGTGGTCAACTCTAAACCCAGAGTAGTGGTGGTCAACTCTAAACCCAGAGTAGTGGTGGTCAACTCTAAACCCAGAGTAGTGGTGGTCAACCCAGAGTAGCGGTGGTCAACTTTAAACCCAGAGTAGTGGTGGTCATCTCTAAACCCAGAGTAGTTGTGGTCAACTCTAAACCCAGAGTAGTTGTGGTCAACCCAGAGTAGTGGTTGTCAACCCAGAGTAGTAGTGGTCGACTCTAAACCCAGAGTAGTGGTGGTCAACTCTAAACCCAGAGTAGTGGTGGTCAACTCTAAACCTGGAGTAGTGGTGGTCAACTCTAAACCTGGAGTAGTGGTGGTCAACTCTAAACCCAGAGAAGTGGTAGTCACCCAGAGTAGGGGTGGTCAACTCTAACCCTAGAGTAGTGGTGGTCAACTCTAAACCCAGAGTAGTGTCAACTCTAAACCCAGAGTAGTGGTGGTCACCCAGAGTAGTGGTGGTCAACTCTAACCCAGAGTAGTGGTGGTCAACTCTAAACCCAGAGTAGTGGTGGTCAACTCTAAACCTGGAGTAAATGTGGTCAACTCTAAACCCAAAGTATTGGTGGTCACCTCTAAACCTGGAGTAGTGGTGGTCAACTCTTAACCCAGAGAAGTGGTGGTGGTGGTCAACTCTAAACCCAGAGTAGTGGTGGTCAACTCTAAACCCAGAGTAGTGGAGGTCAACTCTAAACCCAGAGTAGTGGTAGTCAACTCTAAACCCAGAGTAGTGGTGGTGAACCCAGAGTAGTGGTGGTCAACTCTAAACCCAGAGTAGTGGTGGTCAACTCTAAACCCAGAGTAGTGGTGGTCAACCCAGAGTAGTGGTGGTCAACCCAGAGTGGTGGTTGTCAACCCAGAGTAGTGGTGGTCAACTCTAAACCCGGAGTAGTGGTGGTCAACTCTAAACCCGGAGTAGTGGTGGTCAACTCTAAACCCAGAGTAGTGGTGGTCACCTCTAAAGCCAGAGTAGTGGTGGTCAATTCTAAATCCAGAGTAGTGGTGGTCACCTCTAAACCCAGAGTAGTGGTGGTCAACTCTAAACCCAGAGTAGTGGTGGTCACCTCTAAACCCAGAGTAGTGGTGGTCAACTCTAAACCCAGAGTAGTGGTGGTCACCTCTAAACCCAGAGTAGTGGTGGTCACCTCTAAACCCAGAGTAGTGGTGGTCACCTCTAAACCCAGAGTAGCGGTGGTCACCTCTAAACCTCGAGTAGTGGTGGTCACCTCTAAACCCAGAGTAGTGGTGGTCAACTCTAAACCCAGAATAGTGGTGGTCACCTCTAAACCCAGAGTAGTGGTGGTCAACTCTAAACCCAGAGTAGTGGTGGTCAACTCTAAACCCAGAGTAGTGGTGGTCAACTCTAAACCCAGAGTAGTGGTGGTCAACTCTAAACCTGGAGTAGTGGTGGTCAACTCAAAACCCAGAGAAGTGGTGGTCAAGTCTAAACCAGGAGTATTGGTTGTAAACTCTAAACCCAGTGTATTGGTGGTCAACTTTTAACCGAGAGAATTGGTGGTCAACTCTAAACCCAGAGTAGTGGTGGTCAACCCAGAGTAGCGGTGGTCAACTTTAAACCCAGAGTAGTGGTGGTCATCTCTAAACCCAGAGTAGTTGTGGTCAACTCTAAACCCAGAGTAGTTGTGGTCAACCCAGAGTAGTGGTGGTCAACCCAGAGTGGTGGTTGTCAACCCAGAGTAGTAGTGGTCGACTCTAAACCCAGAGTAGTGGTGGTCAACTCTAAACCCAGAGTAGTGGTGGTCAACTCTAAACCTGGAGTAGTGGTGGTCAACTCTAAACCTGGAGTATTGGAGGTCAACTCTAAACCCAGAGAAGTGGTAGTCACCCAGAGTAGGGGTGGTCAACTCTAACCCTAGAGTAGTGGTGGTCAACTCTAAACCCAGAGTAGTGGTGGTCAACTCTAAACCTGGAGTAAATGTGGTCAACTCTAAACCCAAAGTATTGGTGTTCACCTCTAAACCTGGAGTAGTGGTGGTCAACTCTTAACCCAGAGTAGTGGTGGTGGTGGTCAACTCTAAACCCAGAGTAGTGGTGGTCAACTCTAAACCCAGAGTAGTGGTGGTCAACTCTAAACCCAGAGTAGTGGTGGTCAACTCTAAACCTGGAGTAGTGGTGGTCAACTCTAAACCTGGAGTATTGGAGGTCAACTCTAAACCCAGAGAAGTGGTAGTCACCCAGAGTAGGGGTGGTCAACTCTAACCCTAGAGTAGTGGTGGTCAACTCTAAACCCAGAGTAGTGGTGGTCAACTCTAAACCTGGAGTAAATGTGGTCAACTCTAAACCCAAAGTATTGGTGTTCACCTCTAAACCTGGAGTAGTGGTGGTCAACTCTTAACCCAGAGTAGTGGTGGTGGTGGTCAACTCTAAACCCAGAGTAGTGGTGGTCAACTCTAAACCCAGAGTAGTGGAGGTCAACTCTAAACCCAGAGTAGTGGTGGTGAACCCAGAGTAGTGGTGGTCAACTCTAAACCCAGAGTAGAGTTAACTCTAAAGCCAGAGTAGTGGTGGTCAACCCAGAGTAGCGGTGGTCAACCTAGAGTAGTGGTGGTCAACCCAGAGTAATGGTGGTCAACTCTAAACCAGGAGTAGTGGTGGTCAACTCTAAACCCAGAGTTGTGGTGGTAAACTCTAAACCCATAGTAATCGTGGTAAACTCTAAACCCATAGTAGTGGTGTTCAACTCTAAACCCGGAGTAGTGGTGGTTACCCCAGAGTAGAGGTGGTCAACTCTAAACCCCGAGTAGTGGTGGTCAACTCTAAACCCGGAGAAGTGGTGTCAACTCTAAACCCAATGTAGTGGTCGTCAACTCTAAACCCGGGGTAGTGGTGGTCAACTCTAAACCCGGGGTAGTGGTGGTCAACTCTAAACCCAGAATAGTGGTGGTCAACTCTAAACCCAGAGTAGTGGTGGTCAACCCTAAACCCAGAGTAGTGGTGGTCAACTCTAAACCCAGAGTAGTGGTGGTCAACTCTAAACCCAGAGTAGTGGTGTTCAACTCTAAACCCAGAATAGTGGTGGTCAACTCGAAACCTAGAGTAGTGGTGGACAACTCTAAACCCAGAGTAGTGGTAGTCAACTCTAAACCCAGAGTAGTGGTGGACAACTCTAAACCCAGAGTAGTGGTAGTCAACTCTAAACCCAGAGTAGTGGTGGTCAACCCACAGTAGTGGTGGTCAACTCTAAACCCAGAGTAGTGGTGGTCAACCCACAGTAGTGGTGGTCAACTCTAAACCCAGAGTAGTGTTAACTCTAAACCCAGAGTAGTGTTAACTCTAAACCCAGAGTAGTGGTGGTCAACCCGGAGTAGCGGTGGTCAACTTTAAACCCAGAGTATTGGTGGTCAACTCTAATCCCAGAGTAGTGGTGGTCAACTTGAAACCCAGAGTAGTGGTGGTCAACCCAGAGTAGTGGTGGTCAACCCAGAGTGGTGGTGGTCAACCAAGAGTAGTGGTGGTCAACTCTAAACCCGGAGTAGTGGTGGTCAACTCTAAACCCGGAGTAGTGGTGGTCAACTCTAAACCCAGAGTAGTGGTGGTCAACTCTAAACCCAGAGTAGTGGTGGTCAACTCTAAACCCAGAGTAGTGGTGGTCACCCAGAGTAGTGGTGGTCAACTCTAAACCCAGAGTAGTGGTGGTCACACAGAGTTGTGGTGGTCAACTCTAAACCCAGAGTAGTGGTGGTCAACTCTAAACCTGGAGTAGTTGTGGTCAACTCTAAACCCAGAATATTGGTGGTCAACTCTAAACCTGGAGTAGTGGTGGTCAACAATAAACCCAGAGTATTGGTGGTCAACTCTAAACCTGGAGTAGTGATGGTCAACTCTAAACCCAGAGTGGTGGTGGTCAACTCTAAACCCAGAGTAGTGGTGGTCAACTCTAAACCCAGAGTAGTGGTGGTCACCTCTAAACCCAGAGTAGTGGTGGTCAACCCAGAGTAGTGGTGGTCAACTCTAAACCTGGAGTATTGGTGGTCAACTCTAAACCCAGAGTAGTGGTGGTCAACTTTAAACCCAGAGTAGTGGTGGTCAACTCTAACCCGGAGTATTGGTGGTCAACTTTAAACCCAGAGTATTGGTGGTCAACTCTAAACCCAGAGTAGTGGTGGTCAACTCTAAACCCAGAGTAGTGGTGTTCAACTCTAAACCCGTAGTAGTAGTGGTCAACTCTAAACCCAGAGTATTGGTGGTCAACTCGAAACCTAGAGTAGTGGTGGACAACTCTAAACCCAGAGTAGTGGTAGTCAACTCTAAACCCAGAGTAGTGGTGGTCAACCCACAGTAGTGGTGGTCAACTCTAAACCCAGAGTAGTGTTAACTCTAAACCCAGAGTAGTGTTAACTCTAAACCCAGAGTAGTGGTGGTCAACCCGGAGTAGCGGTGGTCAACCCAGAGTGGTGGTGGTCAACCAAGAGTAGTGGTGGTCAACTCTAAACCCGGAGTAGTGGTGGTCAACTCTAAACCCAGAGTAGTGGTGGTCAACTCTAAACCCAGAGTAGTGGTGGTCAACTCTAAACCCAGAGTAGTGGTGGTCACACAGAGTTGTGGTGGTCAACTCTAAACCCAGAGTAGTGGTGGTCAACTCTAAACCCAGAGTAGTTGTGGTCAACTCTAAACCCAGAGTAGTGGTGGTCACACAGAGTTGTGGTGGTCAACTCTAAACCCAGAGTATTGGTGGTCAACTCTAATCCCAGAGTAGTGGTGGTCAACTTGAAACCCAGAGTAGTGGTGGTCAACCCAGAGTAGTGGTGGTCAACCCAGAGTGGTGGTGGTCAACCAAGAGTAGTGGTGGTCAACTCTAAACCCGGAGTAGTGGTGGTCAACTCTAAACCCAGAGTAGTGGTGGTCAACTCTAAACCCAGAGTAGTGGTGGTCAACTCTAAACCCAGAGTAGTGGTGGTCACACAGAGTTGTGGTGGTCAACTCTAAACCCAGAGTAGTGGTGGTCAACTCTAAACCCAGAGTAGTTGTGGTCAACTCTAAACCCAGAGTAGTGGTGGTCACACAGAGTTGTGGTGGTCAACTCTAAACCCAGAGTAGTGGTGGTCAACTCTAAACCTGGAGTAGTTGTGGTCAACTCTAAACCCAGAATATTGGTGGTCAACTCTAAACCTGGAGTAGTGGTGGTCAACAATAAACCCAGAGTATTGGTGGTCAACTCTAAACCTGGAGTAGTGGTGGTCAACTCTAAACCCAGAGTGGTGGTGGTCAACTCTAAACCCAGAGTAGTGGTGGTCAACTCTAAATCCAGAGTAGTTGTTGTCACCTCTAAACCCAGAGTAGTGGTGGTCAACCCAGAGTAGTGGTGGTCAACTCTAAACCTGGAGTATTGGTGGTCAACTCTAAACCCAGAGTAGTGTTGGTCAACTTTAAACCCAGAGTAGTGGTGGTCAACTCTAACCCGGAGTATTGGTGGTCAACTTTAAACCCAGAGTATTGGTGGTCAACTCTAAACCCAGAGTAGTGGTGGTCAACTCTAAACCCAGAGTAGTGTTAACTCTAAACCCAGAGTAGTGGTGGTCAACCCAGAGTAGGGGTGGTAAACCCCGAGTAGTGGTGATCAACTCGAAACCTAGAGTAGTGGTGGTCAAATCTAAACCCAGAGTAGTGGTGGTCACCTCTGAACCCGGAGAAGTGGTGGTCAACTCGAAACCCGGAGTAGTGGTTGTCTACTCTAAACCAAGAGTTGTAGTGGTCACCTCTAAACCCAGAGGAGTGGTGGTCAACCCAAAGTAGTGGTGGTCAACTTTAAACCTGGAGTAGTGGTGGTCAACTCTAAACCAAGAGTAGTGGTGGTCAACTCTAAACCCGGAGTATTGGTGGTCAACTCTATACCCAGAGTAGTGGTGGTCAACTCTAAACCAAGAGTAGTGGTGGTCAACTCTAAACCCAGAGTAGTGGTGGTCAACCCAGAGTAGTGGTGGTCAACTCTAAACCCAGAGTAGGGGTGGTCATCTGTAAACCCAGAGTAGTGGTGGTCAACTCTAAACCCAGAGTAGTGGTGGTCATCTCTAAACCCAGAGTAGTGGTGGTCAACCCAGAGTAGTGGTGGTCAACTCTAAACCCAGAGTAGTGGTGGTCAACTCTAAACCCAGAGTAGTGGTGGTCAACTCTAAACCCAGAGTAGTGGTGGGCAACCCAGAGTAGTGGTGGTCAACTCTAAACCCAGAGTAGTGGTGGTCAACTCTAAACCCAGAGTAGTGGTGGTCAACCCAGAGTAGTGGTGGTCAACTCTAAACCCAGAGTAGTGGTGGGCAACCCAGAGTAGTGGTGGTCAACTCTAATCCCAGAGTAGTGGTGGTCAACTCTAAACCCAGAGTAGTGGTTGGCCACCCAGAGTAGTGGTGGTCAACTCTGAACCCAGAGTAGTGGTGGTCAACTCTAAACCCAGAGTAGTGGTGGTCAACTCTAAACCCAGAGTAGTGGTGGTCAACTCTAAACCCAGAGTAGTGGTGCAACTCTAAACCCAGCAGACACATAGGGACAGTGTCACGGCCGACAGATTGTGACATTGAGACTGAACAGACCTAACACTTTCACTCCATTTTGTCAATCAGCCGGTGTCATGAACAGAACTGACTCGCCACATAATAACTGTAACCTTGAATAAATGGTCCTCTAAGGATGGGGGCTTCTTAATCACCCCCATCTAATTCCTCCCTCCCTCCCTCCCTCCCTCCCTCCCTCCCTCCCTCCCTCCCTCCCTCCCTCCCTCCAAATGTAGTCATCAGTTGCCCACTACCCCATGCGTGGCCCATAGTGCCTGCTGCCTTGCTCCACTTCAGGCACTCTGGGGCTGTGTGTTCAGACCTAACCCTGGGGAACCAGGGCTCCATCATCCACCGCTGGCCTGTCTCATAGCCCAACTCCAGGCACTCTGTGGGGTTCTGAACTCCAGACCTTCCCCCGAGGAACCACAGACCAGGCCCATTTTGGAGTAACTTTCTGCTTTGTGTTTCTTTCCCAGTGGAAATTGCACACACACACCGCAGGATCAGATGTTGCTTGTTGTTTATGTCTCTCTGTCCTATCCGTGGATCGTCTCGGCACAGTGGCTTTCAGAAGACTTATTTACCAAATGGATTATGACATTAGCTGGCAACAAGCGCGTCTGAAATAAAACAAAACAGGGGACAAAAAGATCTTCTGAAGAGGAACTGCAGTTAGCATGCAGACGTATAAACAGAATATTTATTTAGGTTCATTTATAGGTGGATACAGAGAGAAAGAAAGAGAGGGAGAGAGAGAGAGCAAGAGAGAGAGAAAGAGAGAGAGAGGGGAAGAGAGGGGGGAGCGAGTATAGAGGGAGAGAACGAGAGAGAGAGAACGAGAGAGCGAGAGAAAGGAAGAGAGAGAGAGAGGGCGGGAGAGCGAGTACAGAGGGAGGGAGAGAGCGAGAGAGAGAGAGAGAGACCAATCCATCAGACCAATGGTAAGCATTATATCACTGGAATAGAAGAGAGAAAGACATTTAGAAATGTTTCCACAGTTTTACTTTTTTTCAGGCACAATGGGGAAATGTGTGGGCGGAGGGAAGGTGTCCTTTGGGGTAGAGGCAGGAGGCAGAGCCATCTACGAGATGCCTGTTAAGAGCCTGTTTAAAGCAGTCAGGTCTGCTCTGTGCAGGAGCTCTTAGCTTAGTCGCAGGGGAGAGATGCTTGCTGACACACTCCCACACACACTCTGTGAGACGATGAGAAGAGCAGTAACTGGTACATGTTCTGGAGGGATACATGTGAACTCTGAACCAATGTGCTGCTCTGCACACTTGTTAGGATACAATCAGATGGTCACACTTCATAGAACAAGTTTCATGTGCAGATAACATTCAGTATTGTTACTGGTGTATAACACTAACAATACTATAACTAATGGAAAACATGATTAGACATGAATCCTTTTATCACAATTCAATCAGTGTTTGAACTATTTCCTTATCATATCCCTCTCTCTGGTCTAGTCTATATCTTGAAATATACATCCAGAGAAGCAGAGAGGTTCCCATTTCCAAGTGACTCTCTTTTAACATCCCCACATTCACCTGAGGAAGAGTCCATGGGTCTGTTCAGATGGGTGCAATGTTAGAAAATGTTCAGAAAGAATTGTATTATGACAGATATGATTGTCTATGTTGTAGAACAGGGATTCAGTCTATTTCTATCCACAATGTTAAGAACTTTTGACATTACTGAATACACATCAACATACTTTCTTTAATGTCAAACATGGCAGGAGCAAACCCAATGGAGGACACTGCTGTCATCCTACATGCAAACCCAATGGAGGACACTGCTGTCATCCTACATGCAAACTGTCTGCCCATATCTAATGATCTCCCATTCAACAACAGACAGAGTCTGCATACCGAATGTTGTGAAAACAAGAATTAGATGCAATTATTCAAATGACCGTTCGTTAAGCACGTGAAAAAAAAATGATTGCCGCTTTCAGAGAAAATGAGCAAAACGCTCAATGGCACTCGGAATAATCTGCTCTTTAAAATTCCCAGCCCGCTCCCACTTTACATGTGTTAGCAGCAAAAAGACAGAGACATGTAACTTATGCAATGGTCGTTTCAATAACACATTCTCTCCACTTGACAAAGAAGGGCAGGGAACTTGCATAAATGTAGTTGTCTGTGAGTTTATAGACAGATAAGGTCAAGAATAGTACCATCTGTAGCAACAAATGGAAGGTAGAATCCAAATAAGCAATACGCTAGAGGCATGGGATGGGGGGTGGGCTGTGTAATGAAGAGAGCGTGAGTAAGATGGAAAATATTTTCCTTTTTTCGTGAACCACTTATATGACCATGGTCAGGGGAACTCATTTATTCAAGTCCAGAAGGCATTTACCTTGGCTCTGAGGCAAGCTCAGTCACACAATCACCCCTCCGACTCGCCTTGGACTGTAGGCAACTGCAAACAAATTGATTACATATTAGGTGCAGGAACTAGTGGGGTGCATCTATGGAATCTAATTTCCACAGGAGAAGCAGTAAAGCCAGGCTATAAGGGGGAGAATGAGGCTGCAGATTGCAGTATTGTTTCACAGTTATCGATCACTACCGGCTCTTAAAGCTGCAATATGTAACTTTTTGGGCGACCCGGACAAATTCACATAGAAATGTGAGTTATAGATCTATCTTTTGTATTAAAAGCAAGTCCAAGAAGCGGTAGACTTGTTCTATGTGCGCTATTTCTATGCTTCCCGTTCTTACGTTTGGCTTTTGCATTTTTTACTTTCGGTTTTGTACACCAGCTTCAAACAGCTGAAAATACCATATTTTTGGTTATTGAAAATATATTTCACAGATGTTACAATTATTCTCTACACTATACATTGCTTGTTTTGTCACATAAACTGAAATTAGGCAAACTATTAGAACTTTAGCAACCAGGAAATCGCGGAGCGAGAGATGAAGGGAGAGACAGAGAGAGAGAGCAAGAGACAGACAGTGACATCTGAGCATATTTTCTCACTGCTGCCTTCACACAGTTAATATAAACATAGGGATATATGAGATGTGGAAGTGATGACACCATCACAAAGCGACATGTCAGATAGACTCAGGGCTCACCTATAGCCCAACAGGTCAGGATGACATCACTCTGACATCAAGTTCGGCTTCATCATGTATCACACACAACATGATCTCATCAACATACTGCATCATTAGAACGGCAAATTATGGACATGCCTCGATGAAGACTAAAACCTTAATTATGCTTAAAGCGTTTACGGACCTCCACACCCATCAGGCATTTATGCCATCTGTGGGGTTGGCTGTGCCTGCATAAAAACTCAAAATGCAACAAAAGTAATGTAACTAGCTAGCTAGTATAGCTACGGAGCTAGCTATTGGTTGGTAGTTTCCCAAAATTCACAACGTTTGGCGTAAGCTTTGAACCATTTTTCTGTGGCAAAATGTGGGATACATCGTCAACATTGAGTTGTGGTGCACAGACTTCGTTGGGTTACGCTAAATAGCTAGCTATGGATGTTGGTTAACTATTGACGCTACAGCCAATAGTTAACACAGAGCTCGCAGAGGCGTGTGTGCAGAGCTCGGTGCAGATCCTCTGCTTTGTTACAGACATGAGGATGTGTGCAGAGCTCGGTGCAGATCCTCTGCTTTGTTACAGACATGAGGATGTGTGCAGAGCTCGGTGCAGATCCTCTGCTTTGTTACAGACATGAGGATGTGTGCAGAGCTCGGTGCAAATCCTCTGCTTTGTTACAGACATGAGGATGTGTGCAGAGCTCGGTGCAGATCCTCTGCTTTGTTACAGACATGAGGATGTGTGCAGAGCTCGGTGCAGATCCTCTGCTTTGTTACAGACATGAGGATGTGTGCAGAGCTCGGTGCAGATCCTCTGCTTTGTTACAGACATGAGGATGTGTGCAGAGCTCGGTGCAGATCCTCTGCTTTGTTACAGACATGAGGATGTGTGCAGAGCTCGGTGCAGATCCTCTGCTTTGTTACAGACATGAGGATGTGTGCAGAGCTCGGTGCAAATCCTCCACACAACCACAATTGTGTTATATCTCTGCTCAGATTCCATAAAACCAGTTTAATGCCAAAAAGAGTTGGTTTTAACAATGAGGTAACAATTTTACACCAACTTCCATTGCCATCCAATGACCTTGGACACCATATTTAGCTGAAAAACCTGCGCACTGAAAAAAAGTTAACACACGATCACAATTCAGGATACATACAGTATACTGCAGCATATCAAGAGACCATATTTTATGTCCAACCTGATGAACTTGGCTGAACTGTATACATACCGCAGAGTAATAGCAGTAACAAAACAAATTTATGCATCCAGCTTCCAATGAATCAATGCCATTATACAGTACAAGTGGACGGAAATAGTCCATGGTGACATAAAACACACATTCACCAGTCTGGTGTTTTCTCTATGGGCTCATTGTGTTTTCCAATATGAGAAGTGAAAGAGTAACAACGGCAGCCATGTCCTAAACCCTGTAAAGAGAACAGTTTATAGGGCACTGTGGGTATCCACGGAGTACACACACGGTCCTAACTCTAAACCTAACCCTTAACCTAACCATAAGCCTAACCTCAATCCTAACCTTAACCCCTAACCCTAAAACCATACCTAACCCTAAACTTAATTCTAACCCTAACCCTAATTGTAACCCTAAACCTAACCCCTAAGCTTAAATTAGCATTTTTCCTCATGGGGTTCAGCGAAATGTCCCCACTTGTCTCAATTTTCCTTGTTTTACTATCCTTGTGAGGACTTCTGGTACCTACAAGGATAGTTAAACAAAACGCACACACACACACACACACACACACACACACACACACACACACACACACACACACACACACACACACACACACACACACACACACACACACACACACACACACACACACACACACACACACACACACACACCGAGTGCCTCTGACCAGAATATTGGCCCCCATTTCCAGTTCATTTCACGATGATTCTACATGTTGAATCAGCCCACACCTCCAGCATTCACCAGCACCCAGCAGGTAGCGGCTATAACACATTGAGGCGCAGGACGTTAATCCTGTGAAGCCTACTGTTGCCAAAATGCCATGTTTCCTAGATTGCATCCTGTAGGGTAGAGTGGGGTAAGTTGAGCAAAAAGGGTTAGTTGAGCCACCCCTTGTTTCTAGGAAACCATACACAAAAAATATATAATTTGACCTAACTTTTAGGAAGACGTCATAATTTCATGGAGTCTGTGAAGGAAGAAACCACATGGAAAAAGTGGTAAGCAAGTTAGGTCCAAAAAAAATATTTTCACAAAGTCAAATAACTGTACTATGTTTCATAAGTTTCATGATAATTGTATCTAAATCAAAGTAGATAGTTCTAAGATTGTTTTGTACATCAGTTTGGGTCTATAAGATACAATATGAGGTTCTAAACCTAGCATAAAAGTGCATCCTTGTAGCTGTGTGGGCTAATACTGTATAGTCCAAATGTTTGCCTTGGGGTAAGTTGAGATAATGAGGTTCTTGATAGAGCAGCCAAGGAAGTGAGAAAGGGGAAGAAGTCCATTCAAGCAGCAGCAAGGGATGAAAACATTGACTGAATGACACACTGACAAAAAAGGAAATGTACCTGTGCGAAAGGAAGGCTGTGATAGAGTAGCAGAGGAACACGAGGTCTTATCTGATGATATGGAGTCTGAGTTTGCTAAACATATCAAGAATCTCGCAGACCAGTTTCATGGGCTGAGTTGCCTCTAATGCAGAGAACTTGCCTATGAATCAGTATATCGAAACATCATCCCTGTCCCAGACAACTGGCTAAGAAATGGATAAGTGATGTTGAACAGAGAGATCTATATCTGAATGTAGGCATACATTTAATATATACAATATACCACACCCCCATTCCATGAATTAAACTTTGACCTCCCATCACCGTCACCCACTGTCACAGGATACCATCATCTACTTACTAGGGCCGGGACGATACCAGTATCACATAGTATATCTTTTCCATGGCAACAATTACAACAGAAAGCAGACAAAATTCTTTAGTCCTTTAAAAACCTGCTGTTTGTAAAATACTGTGAGCTATAGCTTGGAAAATAAATAAATGTGACTGGATGACAAACTAATGTTTGTTTCCAACATTAGGACTGTTTTCCGAAAGAAGTTAAATCCGCTTCTTGCTTAGATTCCTTGCCACGATGCTAACGAGTATCACAATACTGGTATCATCCCGGCTCTGCTGCTTACCCCAAGGAGGCTCATCTTTCCCCTTACCCAGGGGAAACTGTGCCAAGAGGCCACTTTTTGGACAGGCTGTGTTTTCAAAACTGTAATGTTTATTTCTCGGGATAATCAACCTCCTGAAATATGTGTAGATAGGTTGTTAGAAAGACTTCTATATTTCCCTTGAAGTAGTGATGCTGAATGTAAAAAATGGCTCAACTTACCGCACTTCCCCCCACTCTCTAAACTCTGGTCAAACATTACACAGTGCATCTCACTACTTTTGAACAGAGCCCTATGAGAAACCTGTTTGTTTGCTGAGACACATCATGGTGATAGCAGGGAACGCATGGACTATTGATCCAGGGCAAACGTCCCCTTAACAGAACTCTTGATAGACCATTGTTTCAGTTCAACCTTTAACCAAATACTGAACATTGAATTCCACCCTGTAGAAATGGTGAAGCTTGGTCTCCCAATATGTTCACACATTACACAGCCTTTGATAATGATGTATGTCATAGCAACAGAATGTCAGAAACATGTTCTCTTCAAGCTTGGGGATGGAGTGTGGAGGAGTATCCTGGTAGAGTGTTGCCTAACCCCCCCACCCATATCATAGCAGTAGTCAGAGTGCTAACTTTTTGTGTGGAGGTCAATAAGAGTATTGAATTTGGTCGCCACAATTTTTTATTGCTAATTTGCAATGTGAGGCTTATTTGATTGAATAGAAGTTTCATAATGGTTAGGTTGTTGGACGCACGTGGCATTTCAGCAACTTACCCCAAAACGACTTTATATCAGAGTTGTGCCTGTTGTCATAGATAGAGGACTCATCATGGGTATAACCCGTTTTAGCACAGACATCGCCATTGAGGGCTTCCACCATTTTAAAGTAGTCAACTTGGTGGGGATTCCTATGGGTTTGGAGCAATCAGCCAATGAAAAAGAAGAACATTTACTACTTTCAAATGAAGATGGCACTGCCCATGCTGTCACAGATGCTATAATGGCACAGATACAAAGATTAGTCCCCTATCTATCCCTATTGCATGTTGTTCACATGCGTATCTGGCCTCTCTGCCTTCCATCTTTGAGGACATGTATTTCCATTGTTAGAGCGGCCACTCGAATAGACAATCTTTGCCTTCAGTCACTTGTTTGGTGACTGTTGCTTAAGATTTTTTGTAAAAAAACAACATATATTTCATGTTATGTTTATATTATTTTGGAACACCCCAGAAAAAAATGTCAGTCCTCAAGCTGTGGAGCCAGAATGGGAAAACAGGGAAGATAGTGGTGCCATCTACATTTCAAGAGGCTCTAGAGAAAAGTAGGGTCAAGTACATATTACCAATTAATACTCATGCCAAATGTATTGCCGCATTCAAACTGTAGGAACTGTGAAGCTTGGTCTCCCAGAGTGAGAATAATTGTTAGTATGTGCCTAGAAAGTGGATGTGCATATATCAGCGTCACAATGGTAAAATGTTAACAAAATGAACACACCTCATCATTTCTGGAGACAGGTTATCGAAATGGCAGTGCTACAGTAGCTAGCAAAATAGTGTAGAAGCGATTGCTAACTAAGACCTAATGTCCAACAAAATGATGTAGCCCATTCATTTTCAACAAAAGGAAATGCCTCGTGCCTAAGTTAGCAAGAAGAGAGCAGCTCGGCAATTTCTGGAGACTGGTTATTGACACAGCAGCGCTACTGTAGCTAGCAGAATATTGTAGGAGCGATTGCTAACGAAGACCCAATGATGCCCTCCGACAAAATGACGGAGCCCATTCATTTTCAACAGAAGGAGGTGAGCATGGCGAGAGAAACTCGGTGAACATGGCGGACTTAAGTTGGGGAAAGCTGAATATTATGCAATTGCTAGGTGATATTGCGGCATGATTAACAAATCGAGGCTCACGATAGCTTCCAGCCTGTGCTGGATGGCTGTTGATACCTCGCACTACCAAGCATGCTGTCGGCTTGCTAGCACCCACATGGTGATCAATCAAGCGTTTTATCGGTTCATATGAATACGTTCTGTAAACCATTTTAGATGGCTAGCTTATCATCATGGCTAACTTCAGGGTGAAATAATTCACTCATTTACTGTTAATTAGCCACTGCAAATCTCTTTATTAGCAAACGTGACCCACCTCCAGAGGTGCAAGGTATCTCCAGTAAAGTTGACTTTTTCACGTTCTATGGTGTCTCCATTTTCTTAGCGTATTTGAGAGTGACGGGACAGAGATGGATGAAGACAAAATTCTTCAAGAACTCCACACCAACAACTTTATGGTGTTAATTAAAGGCGAGCGATGGGAGGACATCCAACAGAATCCAGGTAACAAAACAAGAAAATATAGGTCCTCGTTACAACCACTGTTGGTCGTGTTTCCCTGCTCAGACGTTGTATGCATCAACTAATGGTCATGCACCACCTCATTGACTGTGAAGTCAGGCAACAGATTGCTAGAATATAATGTGCGTAGCTGATTTGTAAAATACCTATCCAGTCGTTGTAAGATCTTACATGCGTCAGCAAAGTCTGAGCAGTGGAACACAGCCATTATCTTCAGGTGATCTCATATTTAACCATCAATGTCTGAGTAGTGGAACACAGCCATTATCTTCAGGTGATCTCATATTTAACCATCAATGTCTGAGCAGTGGAACACAGCCATTATCTTCAGGCGATCTCATATTTAACCATCAATGTCTGAGCAGTGGAACACAGCCATTATCTTCAGGTGATCTCGTATTTAACCATCAACGTCTGATCAGTGGATCACAGCCATTATCTTCAGGTGATCTCATATTTAACCATCAACGTCTGAGTAGTGGAACACAGCCATTATCTTCAGGTGATCTCGTATTTAACCATCAACGTCTGATCAGTGGATCACAGCCATTATCTTCAGGTGATCTCGTATTTAACCATCAACGTCTGATCAGTGGATCACAGCCATTATCTTCAGGTGATCTCGTATTTAACCATCAATACACGTTAAGATCACCCGCACAGCTGATCTCAACCGCTCCCTAAAAGCCAAGCTTTATTTGAGGTGTAAACTTAGTCCTGCTTTCAACCCCAAAATTTCCAAAACATGTTCACCCTCTCTACAGGGGGTGAACCCTCTCTCAACTATTTGACAATCATTCAGTACAAAAAAAAAGTTAATTTCTGGTTTAATGTTGTAAAAAAAGTAATTTCTCGTTTAAGACAGCAATTATACTGTGGCAATATCATCATACAGGTTATATCAATATATCATATAGATTATATCAATATATCATACAGGTTATATCAATATATCATACAGGTTATATCAATATATCATACAGGTTATATCAATATATCATACAGATTATATTAATATATCATACAGGTTATATCAATATATCATACAGGTTATATCGATATATCATACAGGTTATATCAATATCATCATACAGGTTATATCAATATATCATATAGATTATATCAATATATCATACAGGTTATATCAATATATCATACAGGTTATATCAATATATCATACAGGTTATATCGATATATCATACAGGTTATGTCAATATATCATACAGGTTATATCGATATATCATTCAGATTATATGAATGGAAAACACATTTTAGTGCACTAATTACTTTTTCATTTCCAATTGATGTAACCCATTAACTTGTCTATTAACTTGTCTAATAAAGCATGACTTTCTATTATCAAGAGGTCCAGCTAGCTGCCTGTTAAATTCTGCCCGTTGGTTGCAATTGGCCAGGCTTGGTTATGGTTGCATGCAACAACCAATGTTTGCGTGCCACATCATCTACTGTGCAGTCGGGCAACAGATTCCTATAACATATGTGGTTAGCTGATACGTAAAATGCCTATCCAGGTGTTGTAAGGTCTGGCATGCGTCAGCAACGTTTGAGCAGGGGAACACAACCATTATCTGCCAGCCTGTCTATATGCATGTCTGGACTGATAAGTGTTTGGTCTACACGTACCGCCTATAAAGTTCTATAACGTAATCATTGCTGACATATGCCTGAATGCAGCCTGCCACAGACTTGGGACTAAGTGAACTCAACCTAATCCTGATGTTTCTTTTCTTGACCTCTCCGCTGTACCCCATCAGTGCTCATATACCTAATGCCCCTGGGGCAGACCAACTACAACCCACTTTGAATGGGTCTGGGCTAGCTGCCAGGTCAATAATGGCATGGCCAGAGAAAACACACACACATCGAAACAGGAAGCAGGCCCATTCTGATGACAAATCATGTCTGCTGGTAAGCTGAATTCACAGCTAGGGCTGAGACAGAGCTGACTGAGCCTATGATTTTTTACACAGTGAGGTGCCCGCGTGTACACACAAATCACACACGCACGTCACAGGAGGTTGGTGGCACCTTAATTGGGGAGGACGGCCTCGTGGTAATGGCTGGAGCAGAATTAGTGGAATTTTATCAAAATACATCCATTCATACATGCCATTCCATTTGCTCCATTCCAGCCATTATTATGAGCCGTCCTCCCCTCAGCAGCCTCCACTGACGCGCGTACTGTACATACGCACACACAGCTTGGTGAGTTAAGGAACGCTGACTGGGGAAGACTAATGATGTCAATGGCATTCGCTAGGTTTTATTGTACTTTTACACAGTAAAACATCAACTGAAATAAACACCAAACTGTCATGAACACAACTGATATAAATGCCTAGTTTTATGTGTTCCAATGTGTGAATGCATTGTTCTTCTTGCTCTGATGCACCTTCAGACTAGTACTCTACTGGAAACACTATCAAAGACTGTTGCAGAGCATGAATTCAATTAAGACTATTGGCAGAGAATATGGGCTTTCTCGTATATAGTGTATGCTCTGTCTATAAGGGTCAGACTTATACTGAGAGACATCCTCGTACATACTGTATGCTCTGTCTATAAGGGTGAGACTTATACTGAGAGACATCCTCAGGTGGGGTGCAACGATACAACGTTGCAGACAGAAATACAATGCATAAAGAAGGAGGATTCCCTATTCTACATGGAACTGAATCATTTATGTTCTACACAACATATTTCAACGTGAATTTCCTGTGTTGCACCCTTCAGCACTCCCTCAATCCCTGTATGATTTCTTGGTCAGATGGTCTGGGAGCTCCACTTACACCAGCCAACTCTGTCATGTTGATTCAATTAGTCATGGGATTAGTTGCGAGACAGGCAAACACCCACACACACACACACGCACACACACACACACACACACACACACACACACACACACACACACACACACACACACACACACACACACACACAGAGTGAGAGGATGGAGTTGAATCAAAAGTGAATGTCTCACTGGCTGTGTATATGTGTGGTGACAGGCACTGGAGCTCATTTAGAGCAGTGAGCTTTCCCAGGCCAGTCCAGCTCAGCTCTTAAACTGAAAGTTACCCACAAGCCCCTTCTCCTCACTGAATAATTATTGACTAATGTAACAAATTAAATACCTCCCAAATTCAATGTTTAACTATTACTGAGGTTTATGTCTGGTAAAACAACAGGGGAATGTTGAGGCTTACCCGTAGTCTGATAAGGAATGCGTTGTTTGCATCGCTGAGGAGTGCCCAGGAAAGAATTAAATCCAATTGTTAGATGCTTCCACCCCCCAAATCCAAATCATACTGCAAGCCAACATCATGTATAGGCTAGTGCTTATGAAGAACGGAGTATCGGCAATGCATGAAATCTACAACATTCTACATTTATAAACCGGATTGTGTTTTGGAATATGATGTGCAAGTGACATCGTCCTAACGTCCTAAGTCATACTTACAGCTCATACCTAATCTTTTCAATGGGCTTGAAGATCATATCATCAAATTGATGAAAACGTGTTCATTTAAGATGTATATATACAATTATGTGTTTGTGGATTTACTTTTGTCAGATGCCTTTTATGATGTTTTTGTCCTGAAGACCATTGTGCTACGTTTTTGCCCATTGAATACCATTCAAAAAGCCTACAAAAGTAAAAAAGAAAATACAAGGCTACTTCCTGAAAACGACCCTTCGCTAAGCCCCGTCCCAGAATTTTGGGCAACCAATTGCAGCGCTCCAACGGATAGCAACTGTCGCTAACCAAGCTTATGTTTGACCTGCCTCGAACAAACTCTAGTTTCAAACACACGGAAGCCATGGCAAATACAGAGTTTATAATTTTTTCTATTTTTTCTATTTTCTAATAGTTGATCAGTCCACCAGGGGTACTTGTGACAGTGATTCCTGAAATGCAAAGCTTGTTTATGGAGTATTTTTCAAACTCAGAATTATAGTTTTGATGTATTGTTTGCTAGCTGGTTATATTTTAGCTAGTTCTCATTGACTACCTATGAAAACGTCACTGACGCTAGCTAGCTAGCCAGTTAATGTAAATCGTTTTCTCCAAACAATAGGTCATTTATAAATTTGCAAACAACTGTAATGCAGTTCAGATAAAATCTCCATCAGATCTTATTTGATACTTCTATTCGATCAAGGCCTCACATAGCAAATTAGAAATTACATTTTATGTTGACCAAATTCAACACTCTCATTGACCTCCATAGAAAACATCCCCGCTTCTCATAACGTCATTTTTCCCATGAGGGACGACTCGTCTGGAAAGGTTCCAAAATAAACCTAGAAACATAAGCATAGTATTTCATACAACACATGACAAAACACAGGTCATCATAGACATGGGCAGTAGAACAGGAGTCCTCCTAACTGAGTTCTGAATGGGTAGTAGAACAGGAGTCCTCCTAACTGAGTTCTGAATGGGTAGTAGAACAGGAGTCCTCCTAACTGAGTTCTGAATGGGTAGTAGAACAGGAGTCCCCCTAACTGAGTTCTGAATGGGTAGTAGAACAGGAGTCCCCCTAACTGAGTTCTGAATGGGTAGTAGAACAGGAGTCCTCCTTACTGAGTTCTGAATGGGTAGTAGAACAGGAGTCCTCCAGTAGTTAGCTCCTAACTGAGTTCTGAATAAGACGTCTGAAGCTGTATCTCAGGTCAGAATCACAGTGTGATACCAATATGTTGTGATGTTGCTAGCTACTGTTAGCTCTGTGTATAGGACTGTTTTACAATCCCACAAATAGTGGCCTTTCTGTTGTGGAATCCTGTGGAACATTCCTTGCTGTCAATCACTCAAACTGCCAACTTAAAAGGGGTGGGCTAAAGTCAAACGAATCCACACATCCTGCAGAAATGTGAAACGTCTGGAGTCGAGGAAACATACTTTAGACTACTTCAGAAAATTTACTATTTCTAGTCTAATCTAATGTTGTAATTTATAGGTTGAGCTCTCCTGGACAAGATCTCTGCTGAAAGCATGTATGCCAATGAAAATGTCCAAATATCTAACATTATGTAGAGAATGATTTGCTCACTGGTATGTGGGGGAATAAAGGGAGTATTCAATTCAAACCAAAACACAATTCTCCTGTGAATGAATGGAAAAACATACTGTTTTAGACAGAGGTGTGGAGATACAGTGTTAGGGCCGAAGTGTTTGACTGGGATGTGGTCCATGTTCTGTCAGCCACTCTGGGAAGACAGCCCTGTGTGTGTGTGTGTGTGTGTGTGTGTGTGTGTGTGTGTGTGCGTGCGTGCGTGTGTGTGAGGACAGCTATTCCCTGGCTAGCGCTGCTCCGGTCCTAACATTGTGTGGTGTGTTGGTCTAAGGTCCTGTATGGGTTGGGTTTAGTCCCAGTCCGGGTGGAGAGTGATGCTGGACCAGTCCCTTCCTGACTGTATGTGTGTTCTCATGAGACTGTTACAGAACTGGGAGACAGAATGTGTGCTCCTGTGAGATGCTTCTGAAGAATACGGAAACTACAGGTCTTCAACTTGTTCACACATCCACGCAAACATGCAGGGCAGTGGACTCACACCCACACTAACATCCAGGGCAGTGGACGCACACTAACATCCAGGGCAGTGGACCCACACCCACACTAACATGCATGGCAGTGGACCCACACTAACATCCAGGGCAGTGGACTCACACCCACACTAACATCCAGGGCAGTGGACTCACACCCACACTAACATTCAGGGCAGTGGACCCACACCCACGCTAACATGCAGGGCAGTGGACCCACACCCACACTAACATGCAGGGCAATGGACCCACACCCACAGAAGCATGAAGGGCAGTGGACCCACACCCACACTAACATGCAGGGCAGTGGACCCACACCCACACTAACATGCAGGGCAGTGGACCCACACCCACAGAAGCATGCAAGGCAGTGGACCCACACCCACACTAACATTCAGGGCAGTGGACAAACACTAACATGCAAGACAGTGGACCCACACCCACACTAACATGCAGGGCAGTGGACCCACACTAAAATGCAGGGCAGTGGACCCACACCCACAATAACATGCAGGGCAGTGGACCCACACCCGCATCAGTAGCAGTGGACCCACACCCACACTAACATGCAGGGCAGTGGACCCACACCCGCATCCATAGCAGTGGACCCACCCCCACACTAGCATGCAAGGCAGTGGACCCACACCCACACTAACATGCAGGGCAGTGGACCCACAGTAACATGCAGGGCAGTGGACCCACACCCACACTAACATGCAGGGCAGTGGACCAACACTAACATGCAAGACAGTGGACCCACACCCACACTAGCATGCAAGGCAGTGGACCCACACCCACACTAACATGCAGGGCAGTGGACCCACAGTAACATGCAGGGCAGTGGACCCACACCCACACTAACATGCAGGGCAGTGGACCAACACTAACATGCAAGACAGTGGACCCACACCCACACTAACATGCAGGGCAGTGGACCCACACTAACATGCATGGCAGTGGACCCACACCCACACTAACATGCAGGGCAGTGGACCCACACCCACACTAACATGCAGGGCAGTGGAACCACACCCGCATGCATAGCAGTGGACCCACACCTACACTAACATGCAGGGCAGTGGACCCACACCCGCATCCATAGCAGTCGACCCACACCCACACTAACATGCAGGGCAGTGGACCCACACCCACACTAGCATGTAGGGCAGTGGACCCACACTAACATGCATGGCAGTGGACCCACACCCACACTAACATGCAGGGCAGTGGACCCACACCCACACAAACATGCAGGGCAGTGGACCCACACCCGCATGCATAGCAGTGGATCCACACCCACACTAACATGCAGGGCAGTGGACCCACACCCGCATGCAAGGCAGTGGACCCACACCCACACTAACATGCAGGGCAGTGGACCCACACCCAAACAAACATGCAGGGCAGTGGACCCACACCCACACTAACATGCAGGGCAGTGGACCCACACCCACACTAGGATGCAGGGCAGTGGACCCACACCCAAACAAACATGCAGGGCAGTGGACCCACACCCACACTAACATGCAGGGCAGTTGACCCACACCCACACTAGGATGCAGGGCAGTGGACCCACACTAACATGCAGGGCAGTGGACCCACACCCACGCTAACATGCAGGGCAGTGGACCCACACTAACATGCAGGGCAGTGGACCCACACCCACACTAATATGCAGGGCAGTGGACCCACACCCACTCTAACATGCAGGGCAGTGGACCCACACTAACATGCAGGGCAGTGGACCCACACCCACACTAACATGCAGGGCAGTGGACCCACACTAACATGCAGGGCAGTTGACCCACACCCACACTAACATGCAGGGCAGTGGACCCACACCCACACTAACATGCAGGGCAGTGGACGCACACAAACATGCAGGGCAGTGGACCCACACTCACACTAACATGCAGGGCTGTGGGCCCACACTAACATGCAGGGCAGTGGACCCACACCCACACTAACATGCAGGACAGTGGACCAACACTAACAAACAGGGCGGTGGACCCAGACTAACATGCAGGGCAGTGGGCCCACACTAAGATGCAGGGCAGTGGACCCACACCCACACTAAAATGCAGGGCAGTGGACCCACAGTAACATGCAGGGCAGTGGAACCACAGTAACATGCAGGGCAGTGGACCCACACCCACACTAACATGCAAGGCAGTGGACCCACACCCACACTAACATGCAGGGCAGTGGACCCACACCCACACTAACATGCAGGGCAGTGGACCAACACTAACATGCAAGACAGTGGACCCACACCCACACTAACATGCAGGGCAGTGGACCCAAACTAACATGCATGGCAGTGGACCCACACCCACACTAACATGCAGGGCAGTGGACCCACACCCACACTAACATGCAGGGCAGTGGACCCACACCCGCATCCATACCAGTGGACCCACACCCACACTAACATGCAGGGCAGTGGACCCAAACCCACACTAACATGCAGGGCAGTGGACCCATACCCACACTAACATGCAGGGCAGTGGACCCACACTAACATGTAGGGCAGTGGACCCACACCCGCATCCATAGCAGTGGACCCACACCCACACTAACATGCAGGGCAGTGGACCCACACCCACACTAACATGCAGGGCAGTGGACCCACACCCACACTAACATGCAGGGCAGTGGACCCACACTAACATGTAGGGCAGTGGACCCACACCCAAACAAACATGCAGGGCAGTGGACCCACACCCACACTAGGATGCAGGGCAGTGGACACACACTATCATGCATGGCAGTGGACCCACACCCACGCTAACATGCAGGGCAGTGGACCCACACTAACATGCAGGGCAGTTGACCCACACCCACACTAACATGCAGGGCAGTGGACCCACACCCACTCTAAAATGCAGAGCAGTGGACCCACACTAACATGCAGGGCAGTGGACCCACACCCACGCTAACATGCAGGGCAGTGGACCCACACTAACATGCAGGGCAGTGGACCCACACTAACATGCAGGGCAGTGGACCCACACCCACTCTAACATGCAGAGCAGTGGACCCACACTAACATGCAGGGCAGTGGACCCACACCCACACTAACATGCAAGGCAGTGGACCCACACCCACACTAACATGCAGGGCAGTGGACCCACACCCACCCTAGGATGCAGGGCAGTGGACCCACACAAAGATGCATGGCAGTGGACCCACACCCACGCTAACATGCAGGGCAGAGGACCCACACTAACATGCAGGGCAGTAGACCAACACCCACACTAACATGCAAGGCAGTGGACCCACACCCACACTAACATGCAGGGCAGTGGACCCACACCCACACTAACATGCAGGACAGTGGACCAACACTAACAAACAGGGCGGTGGACTGTCATGACGTTGGCCTGTGGGTAAGGTTTATGACCCCCCCCCCATAAATACCTTTCTCCCTTCCCCTCTCTGACCCTACTGAAGGACTTGAATAGCCTGTGTTAAATATAGAGAGTCTGGGAACATCAAACAAATGGGGAAAAGGAACGATATTTTGGTAATAAAACCAGTTGGAAATATGCTTGGGAACGTAATGAGTATAGATGTCAGTTCGGTTTCATCTGATACATTATGACTGATGACAGGACGACATAAACTGTACCTGGGAAAGTATACACCCTCTACTTATCAGAGTAACATGGAATTGTTATGCAATTGAAATGTTTGATATTGAAATTGTTTGTTAGGAGATTACATGTAATTTTAGCTTCCAAATGAGAGAATTGGGTTTTCATAAGGAAAGTGCCCTGCTTGATCAGTGGCCCACCCCTGTGAAGAGACAGGGGTTATAAACGATGAAACACATCCTTCCCCCTCTCCACTATATAAGCCTTTGACGAAAAGATAACCACGTTGTTCCAGTACGTGAGGTCTGCAGCCTCTACGTTAGGACACACATGTCAAGTACAGAACTAAGCCAACCCCGGCGGGAGCTTTGGTGGCGAATGGTATGAACTTTGAGCTTATTCACTACAGAAGTGATACTTTCTAGCCGTTGAGTTAGCAGCGGCCGCTGTAGACGTTGGCTAGGAAAGGACGGACGACGGATCCAGTCTAACAGACGGACGAAGATACCACCACGTATCCAATTTACCACCAGAGACATTCTTCCGAGAACAGGAAAATCTGTTGGCCAACCCGGCCAGCATCTACGACCAATCTACCGAAGCGCAGCTCAGAGTAAATATTTATTGCATTTTCCTTTTCCAAATGGGCGGTAATTTAGAATGCATAAGATAATGTATTTACGATAGCATAGCTGCTGTTTCTTTGTTCCTAAATCTTCCCGCTCTTTCATTCAAGCCCAACCCCCTTTCCTTTGTGTAACCAGCCATCATGTATGACATCATTTGTATTCGGTGTATTTGTAATTCTGTGTGATTAGTTTAGGTATTTAGTAAATAAATAATTAAACCCAATTTTGTATTGCTGATTCAACTTGTTAGCCAGGGTTCGTGAAGATAACCAAGAATTTACAACTTTCATTATGAGACTGAAAATAAAATGATTAAGATGACGGCTATCGATGTAAAAGATTACTAAGTATTTTAAGAGTTTATTCGGAAGATAACGGCTCTATAAACGTTCTTCCGTGGTGCCCCGACTTTCTAGTTAATTACATTTACATGATTAGCTTAATCAGGTAATATTAATTACAGAGAAAGGATTTTATAGAATAGCATGAAATATCACTTAATCCGGCATAGCCAAAGACACGGCATTTGGTGCCCCTGTGAGGAATCTAAAATAGGATGACGCTTTCATTTTGATTCAGCATATATACAATTGAAAAGCAGATTACATAATATACCAAGTTTATCATATACATTATGGGAATTGTAGACCGGAATTATTGGTGCGTGTGTGCTCTGGAGAATCGCCTCCATGTTGTGCTCTGACGTAGTCAGTGGGTAGCATAAACTATACAGTTCTGTATGAGGGCTGATAAAGCTATCTGAGAAATAGCGCGTTTGGCCAAACGCTGGGCTATTTCTGCCTCGCGCGTTTCAGACGCGTGTTGGCTAGGTCATTATTAATTTCTCGAGCGAGGACAAAGAGCCAGCCGATTGAAATTTAGGAGAGATTAGCTTGACCAGCGATAAGTATCTCTCTGTCTCTCTCGCGTTTTGATGCGAGTAGACCACGGTGCATTTCGTTGTTTGCCGCGAGTTCCGGTTAAAACATCGTCGTGAACATAATACGTTATAAGTAAAACCTTTCCCTTGCCAAGGGAATCCTATGTTGTGCATTTTTCAGGCATAAAGTAGCATTAGCTTGCTCGAGATGCTAAGCTAACAAAAGGGAAAACAGCCGTTTTGTTATGTGCCACATTGTAAATCCTCCGCCTTGCTGAACGGAAGTCCCGCCCTGGGTACTTCCGCTTGATTTCAGCGTGTGCCAGCAGGGACCTCTGAAGAGTCACCAGTACTTTCCTTCAAGAAGAATTAGTCAGGTGACACTCAAGTCGTTACTCGTGATATCCAGACAGATATCGATGTCTTATTCAATTGAACTAATAAGTGAAATTGCCAGATTTACATTCTCAAGTGGATCTTTTAAATAATATCCAAATTGATGAGTTTTCTAAATGAGACATTGTAATCTTTTTTCCACATTAACCTAGATGAATAAACCTCTCAGGTTAATTAAAGTTTAAATCCCAAATAGCCTATACAGGTTTGATTTATCATTAAAATTGATCAATTAGTAAAATTTGTTTTTTTGCAAAACCCATTCAGTAATCCAGTACTGACAGAAGCCCCGCCCCAGCGGGAATCCCATGTGGCTTCGGCCCAAGGAAGAAGTGTACCATAGTGGGGAGTGTTCCCAACATTTGATCTACTGTTTACACTTATGATATCCAATCAATGGAGATTGTATGGATTATCATCTCATTCAATTTAATAAGTTAAATTGTTGAACATACCTTAATGTTCTTGCAATCAAATGAGACACTTTTAAACTTCCCATATTAACCTGGATGAAGCAACCTCTCAGGTTAAGTCAAGTTTAATACCCAGATAGCCTGCCCAGGTAGGATTAATCATTGGCATTGATTAATTAATTCAATTTGCTTTTGCAAATTCATTCACGTCCAACTTCCACATTACTGGTACAGTACTGATGGTTCGTCAACATCTATGAATAGATTAAACTTGTCTTTGCAGCTTCCAATGAATTCCAAACCCAAACATTAAAAAAAAAATAGGAACATTTTTACTCTAAATTTTTCTAATAATGTGCAAGCTACCAAAGGAGGTGGTCACCACTCCTCCGCTAATTAGTGAACCTCAACCCATAAAAGGATCAATCTCTGACCTCAGCAGGGATACCAACCCTAATTATGACATTAGCGAAAACACAGCCGAAATTGTAAACGCTCTCCAAAATCAACCATCAAACACAGGCTTTGTGACGGTTCTCTCCACTTTAGCACTTATGTATTGCAATCAAAGGTTGGCATCGGTCCAATACCACAGTGCACAGCTGAAGCACGTGCAAGACATGGCTAACATGAGGGCACAAGTGGAGAGAACTGAGCAACTATTGACAAAAGCAGGAAATGAAAACATTCTGCTAGTCGAGGAACTGCGTTTGAAATCGGAACAATTAAAAGTAATTGCAAATACTTATGACGATGAACGAGCACAAACTCTCCAACAAAATCATTGTCTGCAGGAACAACTCGATTTAGCCAAAACTAAATGCGATGTAGTCCACGCCAAACTAGATAAATCTGTCGAGTTATCTACAAACAGGAGCGCGCAATTTGATAACATGCAGGCAGTTTTGTTGAGCGTTACTCAAGGTAACAATGTTCTACTACAAATTCTGCAGACCAAAGACGATCAGTTGATGAACACAATGACAAAGTTGGATGACAAATCAGCAGAACTTATTGAAGTCGCTGACCAAATGAATGATGAGAGAACTCAGGTGATGAGGATGGAAATATTGATTTCTAAGCAAGCAGAGGAAATCTCATCACTGAATCTATCGCTCCGTACTCGAGACCTCTATCTGCAAACCATGACAGATAAGTTTGAGACCGAAAGGAGCAGAGGTGACACTCACGTGTCCAAAATCGGTACTCTAAGCGCTCAAGTGGACTCTTCAATGCAGCAGAAGATCACCCTTAGGGACCATCTGGAGGAAGTCCAGAATGGTCACGCTCTACAGCATGACTACCCATCCAAGCAACTGGAGTCCGGCACTCAAAGGAGTGAAGACGTTAGGTTTCAGACATTGCCTCCATCATGTGTCCCTCAGTCTTCTCCTCTTGGCCATTCGGCACTGAGTAATATGGAGCCTCTTGGCCAACAAAGCCAAAGCTTGGCTTCTCCTCTTGGCCTGTCGGCCCCAATTTCTCCACAGGATGAAGCCAATCCTCTCCGCCCGCTTGGCGCGGAATACCTTGACAAACTCGTCAAGAATTTCCCCACCTTTGACCCCGTTCCAGGTCAGCCAAACGATACTGAGACGTTCCTAGCTGACATAGAGGACGCGTTGGGTGGCTACCCGAACGCTACGGGTTCTGACAGGGTTTACCTGTTGAAGCGAACGTCGAATAGACACGTGACGAGGTTCATTCGCCTACAACAGCAACACGTGCTAAATGACTACACTAAACTTGCCACAGCTTTGAAATTAGAATTCAGTGGTTCTGCGACTCGCAAACACGATAGCTCACTGGTTAACACCGTAAAACAAGCTCAGAACGAACACCCACAAGCTTTCTACCATAGGCTTCGTTCAGCTTACTTTGGCCTACTCACGGAAACAGGAATGGAAGAGCTGTTACCATTCAAACAAATGTTTCTGTCGAACATGTATCCCACCTTCATTACCTACTTGGGCCCTGTAGCCCACGTTGGCTTGCCTATCTTACAACTCAGAGAGCTTGCAAGCACAGCTTTTGAGGCATCGAAAGCTCGCAACACTAAGAGCCCTGACCACTCGGTTTTGAAGTTTGACCAGGAGCACTCACTCCAGTTAGAGGGTGCATTATCAGGTATTGGAGCGTCGAGAGATGACGCACAATAACAGTTTCTACCACAAAACCATGATTCTAATAACCGCCGCGGTCGAAATAACTGTAAAGTACGTCGCCTTCAAAACGACTACCGCTACAATCGACCTGTTCGCTACGTTCCTGCACCTAACCCACACAAAGTGTCAGAGCACAAGGGTAACAAAAGGGTTGAAGGACGATCAAAACGTAGACCAATGTTCTCCAGAAGTTCCACTACGTGAAGAACTAAAGCGAGAACAATTTGAGAAAAGGGTAAAAGATAAGTCACAAGGACTAGACAGGGAATTACCGGACACCAGGTCCGCAGAAATTAACACCCATAGCAAGGACGTTAAAGTTCAAATTTCTCCCGCTCTCATTCAAGACCCTATCCAGGGCCCGCTTGATCAAGAAACAAGCCCCCGGGCTTTGTCTGTAGACTCTGATACAAAAGTTGCGAAGAAAAAGGTCAAACGCTTCGTTAAAGCCAAGCCCACTCAAAATCGGAAAAGTCAATCTGCTTCCACCTTGAACAGAAAGGGCACATCACGTCGTTGCGAACGACCACTCCACTTTGTGGGGAATATGTCCACTAACCACGAATCTAAACGGCCATACCTGGAAACAGTCCTGGAGGACTGCTTAACTTGTCATGCGCTAATTGATTCGGGTGCGACAATATCACTCATCTCTCAAACATTGGTTGATGATCTCAAAAGGGCTTTGAAGCCAACTAAACGTTGGTTAAAAGTGGAACGATGCGACACTACACTTCGAGGGGTCACTCAGACTACCTCGCCTCTCACATTGAGAGTCATGCTGAAACTACAGTTCAAGGACGTATCGCTCGTTCACCCTGTGTATGTTACCAGCCTCGTAACTGTACCCCTGCTACTTGGAGCAGACTTGATGGATCGATTACTCCCATTGATGGATTGGAAAACCAACCAGGTATGGTCACAGGCCACAGTGCCTTCTCCACTGACCAAACTGTCTTCCCCTAACGCTAGCTGCAACGCAGTCATTCACGAGGGGTATCTGTCGAAAGCACCCCTTGGGAAAAAGACGTTTAGTAAAAACCTCTTGGTGCAGAATCCGATCCAAGGAGATATTACGATATCTCGACACATTCCATCAGCCAATCTGATTGACCATTATTTTCATGATTTCGAGCCAGCTGTCTCTGTGAATGAGCAACTTCCCTCCTCCTTGCAGTCATGCAATACGGTAGTTGAGATGAACTTCTCTTGCCCTTCGGACACTTCCGCAAGCACTGCGGCCGTCTCAGCAAGAAAAACATTGATGCGCAGAGTACACTCTGCTTCCGATGATACACCTTCTGCTTTGTTGGGGACTGTCACCCCTTACAATGACACTAATGGCGTCAGTCCAGCAACTGACCCGATGACTCCCACTGGTGAAACACTTTGCGATATCACAGACCGATATCCTCGTCTCAGTTTGCAGGTACTGAAGAGGTTGCCACACGCGGACACGGTGGTGACTGACAGACCTCGACAGCCACTGAGGGTGTTGAAGCACAAACACCAGGAGATTTGGTTGAAAGGTTACAGCCATTCTCATAATAACGTGGCCACTGACAACTCGTACATAGGGTCCGACCTTTTCGTTTGCGCCTCGGACACCAACACCACCCGCTGGTGGGGGGGTCCCGAGACACAAAGGGGGGGAATAGTAGCCCAGACCCATGATGAGCCTCATCGAGGCCGGTGGGGGGGTCGAGGCTACGGACAACACCGTACGAGGCCGCCAGAGCATAAATCAAATCTAGTTGTAAACTCCCCTATGAGAACAGTGAGGAGCAGACAGGCCCCTAGATGGGGATTATCTTAGAACACGTCTAAGATAGTACTGAGGTGTACCACACTGGTCGTAAAGGAAGTCCAGTGGACTTGTCCACCTCCAAAACAAATGGCAACAATAATCATTCCTTGCCATGTGTAGGTTCAACTACAATACAACTAGTAATATGCTCCAATCATGTGTAGATAATATTTCAGAATAAATCGGTAGGACAACCTTGAATACCAGTACCAATACCACAGTCAGTCCAGCAACACTCAGTAAGAGGATTAGTAACCTCACAAGTTAAATTGCTATTGATAATAAAGTCATAGGAGTCACTCAGAGTGCAACACGGGGAAGGGAATCTCCATTGCACTCTTCCAATGGTTAACACATGCCACTAATAAATAGAACCCTCCGTTCAGGAGAAAAGTTATTGGAAGTCATGAACCATGATCACACCACGTATGACTGGTCCAATACTTAAAGAGTACTTCCGTCGTGAGGTTAGCTCCTCCGTGGATAACATAGCTATGAAATAGACTTCATACCTACCGCCACTACAATAGTGGAAGACACAGTGACTTGTAGAAAAACTACTACAGACTCCTGTCATGACGTTGGCCTCTGAGTACAGGGAGGACAGTTGACCCCCTCCCCTTTGTACCATCCCCCAACCTTGCACCCCCACCCAGGCCCTGTGTGAAAGGGTTGTAAAAATTCTAAGAGGAGAATCTCCTACCACATGTTTCATAGAGAGACAAAGGAAATTCTTCCAACTCATAGAATTGGAGAACCGAATGACATTTTATGTTCTGGAGAAGGTATGGAAGATTGGTGAAGAGTCCAGCTACGAACTGGTCCGCTTGGTACAATTTTGTGATACTCAGAAGAGACAATATAGCCATATTACCATAAAACTGTTTATATAATAGCCTCAGCGATGAGACTTGCATCATAATGGTTGTATAAAATGTATTAATAAGGATAAAGCTATTTGTAATACATTGAGATGCTATGTACTGATGTTAATGTGATAGAATTGGATTTCTGTACCAAGCTTCACTCAGCCATCGGCACGCCCCCCAAGGGACACAGACAGGACCAGGCGTCATTTGACAAGCCTGTTCCAGGGTCACCTATAAAAACCCCCACCCTGATTTACTTTCTCAAGACCAGGCCTGCACTCCATGGCCAGTAGGTTTTACCATCCAATTCCTCTACTGAAAGTGAACTATACCACGTGGTTAACTTTTACTATCGAGACCGACAGAATAAGAACAAGTCTTTGATATCAATTATTAGTCTGCAGCTAAGTAAATTATATCATCGAACGCGAAGACCAACGAAACACCCATTCTATGACGACATTAATAAATGTCGCTTTGAAAGATCCATTCTAACCGAGAGAGAGAGAGAACTCTCCATCAGAACGACGCTCGAACAAGGATCCCGACGACACTGAGCGTAAATATATATTGATTGCAATTGTTCCCGAATGAGTGAGCGTTCAATTGTCAATTGTAATATTAATGAACTCTGTAGGTGTGCATCCTCAGCTGACTTTTATGATCCATTGTTCAACAGGCCGACCTGCCTGTTAGCCCATTAGGGCACATTACGCTACCAATCCTTTGTGACGATAATTACTGTTTGTATGTTTTCTGTTAATTACTTAGTGTAGTAAATAAATGATTTTAAGACAATTGATGTATGGATGATTTTAGTAAAGACTGGGTTCGTGCAGATACAACAATTTACGACGTTTGGAATGAGACTAAACGCAAGGTAAAATACACCATTTAAACCAGAAGATAATCGGCCTATATTATAATATAGGTTAAGTTATATTAGGAAAATTATAACTTTGTAATCTGAATATTTTTCTTGGTGCCCCGATCTCCTAGTTAATTACAATTAAACGATTAATCAGTTTAATCGCGTGATAATAATTACAGGGAGTTAATTGATAAACCTGTCTTCAGTTTAATGGTACCCAAAGACACGACACTCCCTTGACACCAATTCTGACTGACCTCCAGGCATTGACCTGAAAATTACCTGACTACGTCAGACTCATTCTGAACAAGTTGTAATCTGCCAGGATACTTGGTTTTCTTCCCTTGACATGCGCGATTGTGTAAGCATAAACGCACATGCACAACGGAACATCCAATTAGGATTTATGCTAGGATTACTTAAGGGTCCAAGCAAAATACCAGCCTTAGTAAAGTTGAACATTTACTTCTAGGCCTTTGACTCTACAGCACTCACCAGTTTTCTAACCAGAAGTCCATAGGTCATCCCTGTAGACTGCCCAAAACTAGTGCCTTACAGCTGTAGACTTATCATATAGTTGTCAACTTAGGATAGTACCCTAAGCGCCACCCCGCAAATTATGAAAGCCCTAGATATGACATTAGACAATGCCATGATAGGGTCATTTTGCCAAGACCATGGACGTAGATAGAATACAGTCCAATTAGATGATTAAGGTGGCATAACTATATTTAGTTTGTTTATGCTTTCATTCATTTTGTTTCATTTTCTTCGGCACATAGAAAGTGATAAAGCCATAAACAACTCCCCCATACAACCATCAGTTAGTGCCACAACGCCGCTCATTTGGGAGGAAATGTAATGATATATTTCATGAGTGTGTGTGCGTTGTTAACATCTGCCTAAGTTACTGCCCAGATATTCCAGTCTGGACGACCAGACGACGGGTCCGGAACGGCGATCCCAATCCGGACATCCGCTGCCGAGCCATGGAACGGACATCTTCATTTGCAGAGACCCTACCCGGGTCGACCACCAGAGGGGGGACTGCAATAGCAACCACCAACTGGACATCTGCTGCCCAGCCTTGGAGCGGACTTCTTCATTTGCAGACACCCTACCCGGGTCGACCGCCAGATGGGGACCACAACGATGATCCACAACCAGGACAACCCACGTTCATTTTTATGTTGGTTTACAACATGCAGTTTAATCGCAAGATTGAACCCAACATGGGGGGACTGTCATGACGTTGGCCTGTGGGTAAGGTTTATGACCCCCCCCCATAAATACCTTTCTCCCTTCCCCTCTCTGACCCTACTGAAGGACTTGAATAGCCTGTGTTAAATATAGATAGTCTGGGAACATCAAACAAATGGGGAAAATGAACCATATTTTGGTAATAAAACCAGTTGGAAATATGCTTGGGAACGTAATGAGTATGGATGTCAGTTCGGTTGTCATTTGAGACATTATGACTGATGACAGGACGACATAAACTGTACCTGGGAAAGTATACACCCTCTAGTTATCAGAGTCACATGGAATTGTTATGCAATTGAAATGTTTGATATTGAAATTGTTTGTTAGGAGATTAAATGTAATTTTAGCTTCCAAATGAGAGAATTTGGTTTTCATAAGGAAAGTGCCCTGCTTGATCAGTGGCCCACCCCTGTGAAAAGACAGGGGTTATAAACGATGAAACACATCCTTCCCCCTCTCCACTATATAAGCCTTTGACGAAAAGATAACCACGTTGTTCCAGTACGTGAGGTCTGCAGCCTCTACGTTAGAAGGACACACATGTCAAGTACAGAACTAAGCCAACCTCGGCGGGAGCTTTGGTGGCGAATGGTATGAACTTTGAGCTTATTCACTACAGAAGTGATACTTCCTAGCCGTTGAGTTAGCAGCGGCCGCTGTAGACGTGGGCTAGGAAAGGACGGACGACGGATCCAGTCTAACAGACGGATGAAGATACCACCACGTATCCAATTTACCACCAGAGACATTCTTCCGAGGACAGGAAGATCTGTTGGCCAACCCGGCCAGCATCTACGACCAATCTACCGAAGCGCAGCTCAGAGTAAATATTTATTGCATTTTCCTTTTCCAAGTGGGCGGTAATTTAGAATGCATAAGATAATGTATTTACGATAGCATAGCTGCTGTTTCTTTGTTCCTAAATCTTCCCGCTCTTTCATTCAAGCCCAACCCCCTTTCCTTTGTGTAACCAGCCATCATGTATGACATCATTTGTATTCGATGTATTTGTAATTCTGTGTGATTAGTTTAGGTATTTAGTAAATAAATAATTAAACCCAATTTTGTATTGCTGATTCAACTTGTTAGCCAGGGTTCGTGAAGATAACCAAGAATTTACAACTTTCATTATGAGACTGAAAATAAAATGATTAAAATGACGGCTATCGATGTAAAAGATTACTAAGTATTTTAAGAGTTTATTCGGAAGATAACGGCTCTATAAACGTTCTTCCGTGGTGCCCCGACTTTCTAGTTAATTACATTTACATGATTAGCTTAATCAGGTAATATTAATTACAGAGAAAGGATTTTATAGAATAGCATGAAATATCACTTAATTCGGCATAGCCAAAGACACGACAGGACCCACACTAACATGCAGGGCAATGGACCCAGGCTAACATGCAGGGCAGTGGGCCAACACTAAGATGCAGGGCAGTGGACCCACACCCACACTAACATGCAGGGCAGTGGACCCACAGTAACATGCAGGGCAGTGGAACCACAGTAACATGCAGGTTAGTGGACCCACACCCACACTAACATGCAAGGCAGTGAACCCACACCCATACTAACATGCAGGGCAGTGGACCAACACTAACATGCAAGACAGTGGACCCACACCCACACTAACATGCAGGGCAGTGGACCCACACTAACATGCATGGCAGTGGACCCACACCCACACTAACATGCAGGGCAATGGACCCAGACTAACATGCAGGGCAGTGGGCCCACACTAAGATGCAGGGCAGTGGACCCACACCCACACTAACATGCAGGGCAGTGGACCCACAGTAACATGCAGGGCAGTGGAACCACAGTAACATGCAGGGCAGTGGACCCACACCCACACTAACATGCAGGGCAGTGGACCCACAGTAACATGCAGGGCAGTGGACCCACACCCACACTAACATGCAGGGCAGTGGACCAACACTAACATGCAAGACAGTGGACCCACACCCACACTAACATGCAGGGCAGTGGACCCACACTAACATGCATGGCAGTGGACCCACACCCACACTAACATGCAGGGCAGTGGACCCACACCCACACTAACATGCAGGGCAGTGAACCCACACCCGCATGCATAGCAGTGGACCCACACCCACACTAACATGCAGGGCAGTGGACCCACACCCGGATCCATAGCAGTGGACCCACACCCACACTAACATGCAGGGCAGTGGACCCACACTAACATGCAGGGCAGTGGACCCATACCCACACTAACATGCAGGGCAGTGGACCCACACTAACATGTAGGGCAGTGGACCCACACCCGCATCCATAGCAGTGGACCCACACCCACACTAACATGCAGGGCAGTGGACCCACACCCACACTAACATGTAGGGCAGTGCAACCACACTAACATGCAGGGCAGTGGACCCACACTAACATGTAGGGCAGTGGAACCACACTAACATGCAGGGCAGTGGACCCACACTCAGTTCTCTGGCACCAGCTACAACATAACCCCAGAGAGAGAAGCCTATAGAATGATTATTACAATGGGACTCATTCTTTATCATTAGAAATCACCTGGAAAGATAGCAGTATCATACAGATTCTACACAGAGATTCTACACAGAATGATGGATGCATTAAAGTCTATGTTTTGACATGAGTTTGCAAGTGCTATGTAGTATGTTTTTCTCATCATGCCTATTAGTTGTGACTTAGTTCTATGTCGGCTATGTCATTTTGAGACGGGTCTGCTCAGCCTCCTTGTTCAGATCATTTGTGGCGCCAATGGAACCGTGCCCATTGTCCCATATCACATACAGACAGTCTATACAACATAAGTGAAATTCAAGAGCTTGTTAAGGTGAAGCAGCCAGTGTGTCTGCCTGTTCCTTGTTCCGAGGCCAGGTGTTTCTGTGTCTAACGGCTGTGTTAGAGCCGCCAGGGAAGTCACCCCTAGAGCGAGCAGACACAGGGAGTGGTGGGTGAAGAGAAAGAGAGAGAATGGTATTAGAGGGGAGGCGTGAGAGACGTATTCTAGTGGGCACACAGACGGCTGCTGGCACTCGCTGGCACACCGACCTGGCAATTAGCCTCTGACTCACAACACCCACAGCACGCTCTTCTGACTGGCCAGTGAGGGAACAGAGAGAAACAGAGAGAGAGACAATCACAGCACGATCCTCTGACTGGCCAGTGAGGGAACAGAGAGAAACAGAGAGAGAGACACTCACAGCACGCTCCTCTGACTGGCCAGTGAGGGAACAGAGAGAAACAGAGAGAGAGACACTCACAGCACGCTCCCCTGACTGGCCAGTGAGGGAACAGAGAGAAACAGAGAGAGAGACACTCACAGCACGCTCCTCTGACTGGCCAGTGAGGGAACAGAGAGAAACAGAGAGAGAAACACTCACAGCACGCTCCTCTGACTGGCCAGTGAGGGAACAGAGAGAGAGACACTCACAGCACGCTCCTCTGACTGGCCAGTGAGGGAACAGAGAGAAACAGAGAGAGAGACACTCACAGCACGCTCCTCTGACTGGCCAGTGAGGGAACAGAGAGAAACAGAGAGAGAGAGACACTCACAGCACGCTCCTCTGACTGGCCAGTGAGGGAACAGAGAGAAACAGAGAGAGAAACACTCACAGCACGCTCCTCTGACTGGCCAGTGAGGGAACAGAGAGAAACAGAGAGAGAAACACTCACAGCACGCTCCTCTGACTGGCCAGTGAGGGAACAGAGAGAAACAGAGAGAGAGACAATCACAGCACGATCCTCTGACTGGCCAGTGAGGGAACAGAGAGAAACAGAGAGAGAGACACTCACAGCACGCTCCTCTGACTGGCCAGTGAGGGAACAGAGAGAAACAGAGAGAGAGACACTCACAGCACGCTCCTCTGACTGGCCAGTGAGGGAACAGAGAGAAACAGAGAGAGAGACACTCACAGCACGCTCCCCTGACTGGCCAGTGAGGGAACAGAGAGAAACAGAGAGAGAGACACTCACAGCACGCTCCTCTGACTGGCCAGTGAGGGAACAGAGAGAAACAGAGAGAGAAACACTCACAGCACGCTCCTCTGACTGGCCAGTGAGGGAACAGAGAGAGAGACACTCACAGCACGCTCCTCTGACTGGCCAGTGAGGGAACAGAGAGAAACAGAGAGAGAGACACTCACAGCACGCTCCTCTGACTGGCCAGTGAGGGAACAGAGAGAAACAGAGAGAGAAACACTCACAGCAAGCTCCTCTGACTGGCCAGTGAGGGAACAGAGAGAAACAGAGAGAGAGACACTCACAGCACGCTCCTCTGACTGGCCAGTGAGGGAACAGAGAGAAGCAGAGAGAGAAACACTCACAGCACGCTCCTCTGACTGGCCAGTGAGGGAACAGAGAGAAACAGAGAGAGAAACACTCACAGCACGCTCCTCTGACTGGCCAGTGAGGGAACAGAGAGAAACAGAGAGAGAGACACTCACAGCACGCTCCTCTGACTGGCCAGTGAGGGAACAGAGAGAAACAGAGAGAGAAACACTCACAGCACGATCCTCTGACTGGCCAGTGAGGGAACAGAGAGAAACAGAGAGAGAGACACTCACAGCACGCTCCTCTGACTGGCCAGTGAGGGAACAGAGAGAAACAGAGAGAGAAACACTCACAGCACGCTCCTCTGACTGGCCAGTGAGGGAACAGAGAGAAACAGAGAGAGAAACACTCACAGCACGCTCCTCTGACTGGCCAGTGAGGGAACAGAGCTAGGTCCATGTAACAGACAATATGAAGTACATTGACAAAGCACCCCAAGCCATGACATAATGCATCCTGTCCTCTACACATGACTGTGTGTGTGTGTGTGTGTGTGTGTGTGTGTGTGTGTGTGTGTGTGTGTGTGTGTGTGTGTGTGTGTGTGTGTAAGACTGTGATGAATGTGTAATCCTGGCTGACGGACAGTGTGTGTAAGCGAGCTGAGATGTGTGTGTCTCGGTCTCTGTGTATGTGAGTCTACAGGGAGTCTTCACCCTTTGCAAACTAGCCTTTATCTGGAAAACCTGAAGTGAACACAAAAGTAAAGCACAACAGCTCTGTGAAACCCATTAGCCTGCCATTGTCTCAGCACACTGCCACTGACGTCTGTAATGCATTAACACAGGAAGAAAGGAAACTGGGAGAGACAAAGGGAGAGATGGAAGGAGCAAAGGAGAGAGGAAAAAGATGGACAGACAGGGAGAGAGGAAGATGGAGAGTAGGAGGGAGGGCGAAGGCAGACAGAGAGGACCGGAGACAGGCAAGAGAGAGAGCTAGATAGAGAGAGCGGGACAGAGAAAGAGATACAGAGAGAGGCGCAGAGAGAGTGGAGCAGAGAGAGTGAGAGACGCGGCAGACAGGCAGCCCCAGACTGAGCCATATGCAGAATAACAGAAACCCCAGCCTGTTGAGCTGAGGTAAAAGTCAGGGTTCAGCTCCCTCAGGGCTGGAACAGTAACAGACAAAAAGAGCTTGTGTGTACGTGTCGTATGTGTGTACATGTCTGTGTGTGTGTACATGTCTGTGTGTGTGTCTAGGTGTGTCTTTTTTGTGACTGTGTGTGTGTCTAGGTGTGTCTTTACGTGTCTGTGTATGTCTATGTGTGTATGTGTGTGTACGTGTCTGTGTGTGTGTCTAGGTGTGTCTTCACGTGTGTGTGTGTGTGTGTGTCTGTCTGTCTAGGTGTTTCTTTACGTGTCTATGTGTGTGTGTATGTATGTGTGTATGTGTGTATATGTGTGTATGTAAGTGTGTGTGTGTGTGTGTGTATGTATGTGTATGTGTGTATGTGTAAGTGTGTATATGTGTGTGTGTGTATATGTGTGTGTGTGTGTGTGTATATATGTGTATGTGTGTATGTGTATATGTGTTTCTGTGTATGTGTGTGTAAGTGTATGTGTATGTGTGTATGTTTGCCCACTGACAAAGAAATGGTCAGTCTATAATTTTAATGGTAGGTTTATTTCAACAGTGAGAGACAGAATAACAACCAAAAAATCCAGAAAAACGCATGTCAAAAATTTTATAAAATGATTTGCATTTTAATGAGGGAAATAAGTATTTGACCCCTCAGCAAAACATGACTTAGCACTTGGTGGCAAAACCCTTGTTGGCAATCACAGAGGTCAGACATTTCTTGTAGTTTGCCAGCAGGTTTGCACACATCTCAGGAGGGATTTTGTCCCACTCTTCTTTGCAGATCTTCTCCAAGTCATTAAGGTTTCGAGGCTGACGTTTGGCAACTCGAACCCTCAGCTCCCTCCACAGATTTTCTATGGGATTAAGGTCTGGAGACTGGCTAGGCCACTCCAGGACCTTAATGTGCTTCTTCTTGAGCCACTCCTTTGTTGCCTTGGCCATGTGTTTTGGGTCATTGTCATGATGGAATACCCATCCACGACCCATTTTCAATGCCCTGGCTGAGAGAAGGAGGTTCTCACCCAAGATTTGACGGTACATGGCCCGTCCATCGTCCCATTGATGCGGTGAAGTTGTCCTGTCCCCTTAGCAGAAAAACACCCCCAAAGCATATGTTTCCACCTCCATGTTTGACGGTGGGGATGGTGTTCTTGTGGTCATAGGCAGCATTCCTCCTCCTCCAAACACAGCGAGTTGAGTTGATGCCAAAGAGCTCCATTTTGGTCTCATCTGACCACAACACTTTCACCCAGTTGTCCTCTGAATCATTCAGATGTTCATTGGCAAACTTCAGACGGGCATGTATATGTGCTTTCTTGAGCAGGGGGATCTTGCGGGCGCTGCAGGATTTCAGTCCTTCACGGCGTAGTGTGTTACCAATTGTTTTCTTGGTGACTATGGTCCCAGCTGCCTTGAGATCATTGACGAGATCCTCCCGTGTAGTTCTGGGCTGATTCCTCACCGTTCTCATGATCATTGCAACTCCTCGAGGTGAGATCTTGCATGGAGCCCCAGGCCGAGGGAGATTGACAGTACTTTATGTTTCTTCCATTTGCGAATAATCGCACCAACTGTTGTCACCTTCTCACCAAGCTGCTTGGCGATGGTTTTATAGCCCATTCCAGCCTTGTGTAGGTCTACAATCTTGTCCCTGACATCCTTGGAGAGCTCTTTGGTCTTGGCCATGGTGGAGAGTTTGGAATCTGATTGATTGATTGCTTCTGTGGACAGGTGTCTTTTATACAGGTAACAAACTGAGATTACGAGCACCTTTTAAGAGTGTGCTCCTAATCTCAGCTCGTTACCTGTATAAAAGACACCTGGGAGCCAGAACTCTTTCTGATTGAGAGGGGGTGAAATACTTATTTCCCTCGTTAAAATGCAAATCAATATATAACATTTTTGACATGCATTTTTCTGGATGTTTTTGTTGTTATTCTGTCTCTCACTGTTCAAATAAACCTACTATTAAAATTATACACTGATCCTTTCTTTGTCAGTGGGCAAAAGTACAAAATCAGCAGGGGATCAAATACTTTTTTCCCTCACTGTATGTGTGTATGTGTGTGTGTGTGTGTGTATGTGTATGTGTGTATGTGTGTGTGTGTGTTTGTGCATGTGTGTATGTGTGTGCATGTGTTAGTGTGTGTGTGTGTGTTTGTGTATGTGTATGTGTGTGTGTGTGTATGTATGTGTGTGTGTGTGTGTGTATATGTGTATGTGTGTGTGTGTGTGTGTTTGTATGTGTATATGTGTGTGTGTGTGTGTGTGTGTGTGTGTGTGTGTGTTTGTATGTATGTGTATGTGTGTATGTATGTGTGTGTGCGTTTATATGTGTGTATGTGGGTGTATGTGTGTGTATGTGTGTACAAGCAGCATCTGCTGCTCAACTGATAGTCCTTCCAAGTCAGCCGTTTCGGGGGCTGTCACCCCTCGTCTCTCCCTCCTCTCCATCCATCTCCCCCTGCCTCCATCTTGCTCCCTCCCTCGTTCAGGCCTCCCCTGTCCTCCCTCCCTCCCTCCCACCCTCATGGAGTGTGTGACTTCAGTAAACGAGGCGGTGGGTGAGGAAGGGGGGGGTAGTTGGATGAGGTAATGTTAGATGTGGCCCAGCTCAGCTTGGAGGAAACAAAGGCAATGAATTTCCGAGCTCCAGTTTGCAGATTAGCTTCTCTTGAAGGAGCAGATTATTACAGTGTGAGACAAAGTGTGTACAACGTCCATTATTCTGTCTACCTCACAATTATCAAAATGAGTATCTCTTTGTCAGTTCTTGATGCTGGGGAAACTGTAAAAACAGTTGTGTGTGTGTGTGTATTAGTTATTATATGTAGCTGTACGTTTCAACTGACCTTTTCCGCTGCTGAGTTGCTTTCTCTCTGTTTTAGGGGGATTGTCCTTGTGTAGCTGTGCCTGTCTGTCTGTCTGACTGTCAGCCTGTCTCTCTCTGTTTTAAGCCTAATGTATACCTGAAGGGAGTTAGCAGTTATTCTAAAGAAATGGTAGTAAACTCACATATACTGTAGCTAGCAGAGTGTAGCACAGGACAGGCTCCGCGGGTCGTCAAGATGCTCCTGAGAACCTGTGAGCTGACAGAAGCTCATAGACAACCAGTGACCTGACATGACTCACAATGGTGCATCACCCCAGAGATAAACGTAGAGAGAGAGACAGCACCCAGACACACACACATATACAGTACACACATGCATGCACGCACACAGACTAAACAAAACAAAACAATGTATGTTCTCTCTCTCACTCACACACACACAAACACACACACAAAGCTAGATAGTCCCCCATACTCATATACAAACAATAGTAGATAAACAACCTGATACAAGACTAGCACAACACTGGGATACATTTCACTGCCAATGTAAAGTACACAACAAACAATCACTGCTTTCTCTGTAGCCTGGTTGCCAGTCTCTTTCTACTTCTTTAGCTAACTCCTGTGTCCTGGCTATTGTTAGGCTAGTTCCTTTACTAGTAAGGCCAAACAGCGGAAGGTACAGTAAGACAGCAGAGGCAGGAGATCCAGACAGATCCATGTAAGGAGGGGGGTTGGTCTGGCTGCTGCCCTAGTTCAGGCTGTGTTTCTGGGCTAGCTTGCCTAGACAGGTCCCCTTTAAGTCTGGGACTCTCTCTCTCTCTCTCTCTCTCTCTCTCTCTCTCTCTCTCTCTCTCTCTCTCTCTCTCTCTCTCTCTCTCTCTCTCTCTCTCTCTCTCTCTCTCTCTCTCTCTCTCTCTCTCTCTCTCTCTCTCTCTCTCTCTCTCTCTCTCTCTCTCTCTCTCTCTCTCTCTCTCTCTCTCTCTCTCTCTCTCTCTCTCTCTCTCTCTCTCTCTCTCTCTCTCTCTCTCTCTCTCTCTCTCTCTCTCTCTCTCTCTCTCTCTCTCTCTCTCTCTCTCTCTCTCTCTCTCTCTCTCTCTCTCTCTCTCTCTGTGTCAGTGGACTCATTAAAAATACATCCCCACCGATTACACTGCTGGCCAACTGCAGCTCCTTGAAATCTGTTTCCAATCTCCTCCAACTTTATGTAACGTTATTAGTTTAACAGAAGGGGATTTTTATACAGTAGATTCGGGCACCAGTCAAACGCATGCACGAGGACATGGACGGACGGACGGACACACACACACACACCTGACTAAACCTCACCTGACTAATGTTTCAAAAAGTGTGCATTTCAACCATTACCCATGAGCCTTTGCTACAGGCAGCACGCAGCAACTTGATAAATAATATATGGATGGACCCCCGCCCATGAGTCTGTCTCACAGATACACACACACACACACTCCCCTGGAGGCAATGATACACACACACACACACACTTTCTAAAGTTGTGTTAGTCCCAAGCCAATAAATATATACAGTACCAGTCAAAAGTTTGGATACACTTACTCATTCAAGGGGTTTGCTTTATTTTTTACTATTTTCTACAATGTAGAAAGTGATGGAGTGCTGCTTTTCCTTCACTCTGCGGTCTAACTCATCCCAAACCATCTCAATTGGGTTGAGGTCGGGTGATTGTGGAGGCCAGGTCATCGGATGCAGCACTCCATCACTCTCCTTCTTGATCAAATAGCCCTTACACAGTCTGGAGGTGTGTTGGGTCATTGTCCTGTTGAAAAACAAATGATAGTCCCACTAAGCGCAAACCAGATGGGATGGCGATCGCTGCAGAATGCTGTGGTAGCCATGCTGATTAAGTGTGCCTTTAATTCTAAATAAATCACAAACAGTGTCATCAGCAAAGCACCCCCACACCACCTCCTCCATGCTTCACGGTGGGAACCACACATGTGGAGATCATCCGTTCACCTCCTCTGCGTCTCACAAAGACACGGCGGTTGGAACCAAAGATCTCAAATTTGGACTCATCAGACCAAAGGACAGATTTCCATCGGTCTAATGTCTAATGTCTAGCCCCAGTACATCACTGGGGCTAAGCTGCCAGCCATCCAAGACCTCTACACCAGGCGGTGTCAGAGAAAGGCCCTAGAAATTGTTAGAAGGATTACTTTATCCTATCCCAGGTATTCCTTAAAGAGGTGGGGTTTCAGGTGTCTACGGAAGGTGGTGATTGACTCCGCTGTCCTGGCGTCGTGAGGGAGCTTGTTCCACCATTGGGGTGCCAGAGCAGTGAACAGTTTTGACTGGGCTGAGCGGGAACTGTGCTTCCGCAGAGGTAGGGGGGCCAGCAGGCCAGAGGTGGATGAACGCAGTGCCCTTGTTTGGGTGTAGGGCCTGATCAGAGCCTGAAGGTACAGAGGTGCCGTTCCCCTCACAGCTCTGTAGGCAAGCACCATGGTCTTGTAGCAGATGCGAGCTTCAACTGGAAGCCAGTGGAGCGTGCGGAGGAGCGGGGTGACATGAGAGAACTTGGGAAGGTTGAACACCAGACGGGCTGCGGCGTTCTGGATGAGTTGTAGGGGTTTAATGGCACAGGCAGGGAGCCCAGCCAACAGGGAGTTGCAGTAATCCAGACGGGAGATGACAAGTTCCTGGATTAGGACCTGCGCCGCTTCCTGTGTAAGGCAGGGTCGTACTCTGCGAATGTTGTAGAGCATGAACCTACAGGATCGGGTCACCGCCTTGATGTTAGCGGAGAATGACAGGGTGTTGTCCAGGATTACGCCGAGGCTCTTAGCACTCTGGGAGGAGGACACAATGGAGTTGTCCACCGTGATGGCGAGATCATGGAAAGGGCAGTCCTTCCCAGTGAGGAAGAGCAGCTCCGTCTTGCCGAGGTTCAAGACGGATAGTCACTTTAACTATACATTCATGTACATACTACCTCAATTGGGCCGACCAACCAGCGCTCCCGCACATTGGCTAACCAGACTATCTGTATTGTCCACCCACCACCCCCTCTTTTACGCTACTGCTACTCTCTGTTCATCATATATCCATTGTCACGTTAACCATATCGACATGTACATACTACCTCAATCAGCCTGACTAACCAGTGTCTGTATATAGCCTCGCTACTTTTTATAGCCTCGCTACTGTATATAGCCTGTCTTTTTACTGTTGTTTTATTTCTTTACTTACCTATTGTTTACCTAATACCTTTTTTGCACTATTGATTAGAGCATGTAAGTAAGCATTTCACTGTAAGGTCTACACCTGTTGTATTTGGCGCACGTGACAAATACACTTTGATTTGATTTGATTTATTGCTCCTGTTTCTTGGCCCAAGCAAGTCTCTTCTTATTATTGGTGTCCTTAAGTAATGGTTTCATTGCAGCAATTCGACCATGAAGGCCTGATTCACGCAGTCTCCTCTGAACAGTTGATGTTATTAAGATGTGTCTGTAACTTGAACTCTGCGAAGCATTTATTTGGGCTGCAATTTCTGAGGCTGGTAACTCTAATGAACTTATCCTCTGCAGCAGAGGTAATTCTGTGTCTTCCTTTCTTGTGGCGGTCCTCATGAGAGCCAGTTTCATCATACTGCTTGATGGTTTTTGCGACTGCACTTTCAAAGTTCTTGACCTTTTCTGGATTGACTGACCTTCATGTCTTAAAGTAATGATGGACTGTCATTTCTCTTTGCTTATTTGAGCTGTTCTTCCAATAACATGGACTTGGTCTCTTACCAAATAAAGGGTATCTTCTGTATACCACCCCTACCTTGTCACAACACAATTGATTGGCTCAAACACATTAAGAAGGAAAGAAATTCCACAAATTAACTTTTAACAAGGCACACCTGTTAATTGAAATGCATTCCAGGTGACTACCTCATGAAGCTGGTTGAGAGAATGCCAAGCGTGTGCAAAGCTGTCATCAAGGCAAAGGGTGGCTACTTTGAAGAATCTCAAATATAGAATATATTTTGATTTGTTAAACAATTTTTTGGTTACTACATGATTCCATATGTGTTATTTAATAGTTTTGATATCTTCACTATTATTCTACAATGTAGAAAATAGTAAAAATAAAGAAAAACCCTTGAATGAGTAGGTTTTTTCCATATTTTGTTGTTACATCCCCATTCTAAAATTTATTGAATCGTTTTTTTTCTCCCCTCATCAATCTACACACAATACCCCATAATGACAAACCAAAAACAGGTTTGTAGAAATTTGTGCAAATTTATATAAAAAAACAGAAATATCACATTTACATTAGTATTCAGAACCTTTACTCAGTACTTTGTTAAAGCAACTTTGGCAGCGATTACAGATTTGAGTCTTCTTGAGTATGATGCTACAAGCTTGACACACCTGTATTTGTGGAGTTTCTCCCATTCCTCTCTGTAGATCCTCTCAAGCTCTGTCAGTTTGGATGGGGAGCGTTGCTGCACGCCATTTTCAGGTCTCTCCAGAGATGTTTGATCGGGTTCAAGTTTGGGCTCTGGCTGGGCCACTCAAGGACAGAGACTTGTCCTGAAGCCACTCCTGCATTCTCTTGGCTGTGTGCTTAGGGTTGTTGTCCTGTTGGAAGGTGAACCTTCACCCCAGTCTGAGGTCCTGAGCGCTCTGGAGCAGGTTTTCATCAAGGATCTCTCTGTACTTTGCTCCGTACAGCTTTGCCTCGATCCTGACTAGTCTCCCAGTCCCTGTCGCTGAAAAACATCCCCACAGCATGATGCTGCCACCACCATGCTTCACCGTAGGGATGGTGCCAGGGTTCCTCCAGACGTGACGCTTTGTATACGGGCCAAATAGTTCAATCTTGGTTTCATCAGACCAGAGATTCTTGTTTCTCGTGGTCTGAGAGTCTTTTGATCCCTTTTGGCAAACTCCAAGCGGGTTGTCATGGGCGTTTTACTGAGGAGTGGCTTCCGTCTGGCCACTCTACCATAAAGGCCTGATTTGTGGAGTGCTGCAGAGATGGTTGTCATTCTCTGTCAGAGTGACCATCGGGTTCTTTGTCACCTCCCTGACCAAGGCCCTTCTCCCCGGATTGCTCAGTTTGGCCGGGTGGCCAGTTCTAGGAAGAGTCTGGGTGGTTCCAAACTTCTTCCATTGAAGCATGATGTGTTCTTGGGGACCTTCAATGCTGCAGAAATGTTTTGGTACCCTTCCCCAGACCTGTGCCTCGACACAATCCTGACTCGGAGCTCTGCAGACAATTCCTTCGACCTCATGGCTTGGTTTTTGCTCTGACATGCACTGCCAAATGTGGGACCTTATATAGACAGGTGTGTGCCTTTAAACAATTTAATCCATTTTAGAATCAGGCTGTAACGTAACAGAAATGTGGAAAACGTCAAGGGGTCTGAATACTTTCCCGAATGCTGCTTCACAGCAGGATTCTAAAACAGATCACTAACTTTTAAACAAACACATCACCTGAGAAAATGGCTCATGGTCACATAGAAAAACATCTACACTAAGCTTCTACAATTTGTTCAAAGGTTGGACCATTTGATTTTCTTGTTCATAACCGCTCGGTTTGTGATTCATGTTATTTAAACATATGTCTGTGGATTACAATTTTCACCGCTGTCTACAGTGGTTGGAACTTCCTAGAAGGCGAGGGATACATTCACTGTGTTGTGACAGCTCTGGCAAGCAGCATGCATGTCTACCGTCTTTCCCTCCCGCTCACTCTCTCTACTCTCCCCGTCCTCTCGGCCCACTCTTTTTAACATCCTGTGCTCACCGGGAAGATGCTGTGGCACTGGCAACGTCTTTCCCTAGCTTCCAAGAGAGGCGTGTTTGAAGAAAGAATAACAGTTGTGAGAATTGAAGGCCTGGAAGAGAAGCCAAGCTTAACTATCCTGACCAATGATGACGTTTTTTGAAGAGTAAACGTGGTCTTCAGGAAGTAATGGTTTCTGGGTAAACTACCTATTTAAATGATAAGGGAAGATAAGATAGATGTTACGGTCCACAAGGACAAATTTGTATATGGACATCATAGCTACACCATCACAAAAATACATGTTATACGCATGGCAAAATAGATTGAATGGCCACAATTTTCTTCCCGTTATGTGAACTGATGTGAAAGTACTTGTCAGGTGAAAGCAAAGTCCTGGAAGGCAGCTTCCATATTGCTTTGGTCAATTTGCTGAACAGTGCAGATGGAGGGAACAAGCAGGAGGCTACTTTAGACTATCGAGATGCACCCCGTGCCAACTTGAATCTTAAAACGGTTTTTAGACCCCAGGAAGCCCTTTCCTGGTGTAACGACCAATAGATGGACATACTAGCTCACAATCATTCAACCCATTACAATCAAGCTCAGCCATGGGACAGTGTGTTTTAACTATTTTGTGCTGTCTCATGTTACTTTACACGTGTGAGCGCACACACCTCAACCATTGATCTCCTTTGTTTTCTTGGTAGAGAAAGAGATCTTCCTCAACCCCGGGGAAAGGGGAAGAAGTGGGGGAGGGGAGGAAAAAGGGGAGATGTGTGCGCGGGAAGGAGAGGGGAAGGAGTGGGGGAGGGGAGGAAAAACGGGAGATGTGTGCGCGGGAAGGAGAGGGGAAGGAGTGGGGGAGGAAAAGGGGGAGATGTGTGCGCGGGAAGGAGAGGGGAAGGAGTGGGGGAGGAAAAGGGGGAGATGTGTGCGCGGGAAGGAGAGGGGAAGGAGTGGGGGAGGGGAGGAAAAAGGGGAGATGTGTGCGCGGGAAGGAGAGGGGAAGGAGTGGGGGAGGGGAGGAAAAAGGGGAGATGTGTGCACGGGAAGGTGAGGGGAAGGAGTGGGGGAGGAAAAAGGGGAGATGTGTGCGAGGGAAGGAGAGGGGAAGGAGTGGGGGAGGGGAGGAAAAAGGGGAGATGTGTGCGAGGGAAGGAGAGGGGAAGGAGTGGGGGAGGGGAGGAAAAAGGGGAGATGTGTGCGAGGGAAGGAGAGGGGTCAGACAACACAATGTGAACAAGTCTGTGAGAGGAGTGTAGAAATAGGGGAATGAAGAGGGAGAACTTGTAGAGCAATTCTAGACAGTTGTTCTAGTACATTGATTGAAGTGCAAGGAGTTTCCCAGTGATGGAAAACTGTCTCATAATTGTCTTAGGGGAACACACACACCCTCTAATCTGCAAAAATGATACATTTGAGGATTCCATTATTAATTTGGTATGTCTGAATAAAAAGTGTTATTGGTATTACTCAATGTAAATTAAGGGAAATTGTGAGCAAAATGATTAATTATATCACTTTAGAAAATTATTTTAAAAAGGGTTAATGAACATCTGTGGCCCCATCTTGTAAAATCCTCAATTACCTAAAATGTGTCATTGATGTTACCATCCTTTGTGTTGCTACTCCTACTGCTGGCATGTTATCATAATGGTAACAAATATTTAACGTCATTAAGCTGCCATATTATTTGATTTAGAATGGGAAGATGTACCCAAATACATTTAAATTAAATCTAGAAACATTAAGTAATTATTTTCCAAAATGCCATGTCCAAATGTCATCACATCTGAAGAATGACCCACACACATATCACTCCTGATTAATGAAACAAAAAAACACACCATTTTCTTTCTTTATTGCTTTCTGGTAAATACTGTACATTTTGCTTTATGTCTTGTGCACACATACCTTACCCAGAGCTCTCAACATATCAACAAGGCTATAGCTCGCTAGCGCTGTCCCCAAATAATTAAAAACCGTACAATCCCACTTTGCATCATATTTCTGTTTTTCCAAATGAAATGCCGCTCTACAGGGGGCTGGGTACTGCAATTCAATTAGGTTGAGAGCAGAAATTAATTCAAGCCACTTCACTTAACAGCAAAACTGGATCTGAACGGGAACACTCGTCAATTATGCATAGCTGAAAGGGATTCTCCTGGGTAAAGACACAACTGCATGTCCAGCTATTAAAACCCATTGGGCCGGTTTCCTAGACACAGATTAAGTCTAGTTCTGGACTAAAAAACATTTTCTAAGGAGGATTTCAGCAAAACTGCTCCATAATATAAAAGCATCAGTAGCTCATTTTGAGTGACAGTTAGAGGGGGTGATGATGGTGGGGGACAGTGACAGTTAGAGGGGGCGATGATGGTGGGGGACAGTGACAGTTAGAGGGGGTGATGATGGTGGGGACAGTGACAGAGGGGGTGATGATGGTGGGGACAGTGACAGTTAGAGGGGGTGATGATGGTGGGGACAGTGACAGTTAGAGGGGGTGATGATGGTGGGGACAGTGACAGAGGGGGTGATGATGGTGGAGCGATGGGGGACAGTATACACTGGATGCTCTTTATGTCTGTCTCGGGTGTGTGTTGGTAGGAGTCAATCAGGAAACACACACACAGGCCTATTTGTTCTTGCTCAGTGTTCTCTGTTTCTCGCCGTGCTCCACTATCTTCTCCTCCACGTACAGTCCTTTACGCCGGCGAACAGCGTTCATGTATTTCAGAGCCTGATTGGCGGAATCAGCCTTCTCTCCAAAGTGGAGGTACTCCTCTTCTGTGGTAGGAACCCAGGACGGATCACTGGAGATCACCTTGAGACAGACACACACAGAGACAGACAGAGACACAGAGAGAGAGCGATTTAGTTTATACATAAAGACAGATTTAGTTTGAAGTACATAAAGACAGATTTAGTTTGAAGTACATACAGACAGATTTAGTTTGAAGTACATACAGACAGATTTAGTTTGAAGTACATACAGACAGATTTAGTTTGAAGTACATACAGACAGATTTAGTTTGAAGTCCACCACTGAGCAGGATAATGCTTCATTAAATGGACTATAGATACAAAGATCAGGACCTGTATCCCCAAAACATCTCAGAGTCAGGTCAACCCTGTCCATATTATCTTATTCTTTATGACTGAAAAGGCTAAACAGATCCTAGATCAGCACTCCTACGCTGAGACACTTTGTGGATACGGGCCCTGACCCATAAACATTAACAGATGTAAAGCATGGAGCGGACACTGGAATCTACCCCACATGACAAAGAACCCGGTCTTGGCTAAGCTTTGCTCAGCAGTGGTGGCAGACAAGGAAGGGAACATGACTACTGTTATCCAACTCAGCTGCTCCCTGTCGCTCTCTCTACCTTCCCCTCTAGCTCCCTACCTGGCTCTCTCCACCCCCCTCCCCCTCTATCAGGCTCTGACAGTAGGGGAGGTTATAGAGATACATGTGTTCTTCCAAAGCAGTCAGTCACACAGACATCCAGATCAACACTGTGTCACTGTGTTCTAGAGGAGAGACTGTGTGTGTTTGTTGAGGAGGGCCTGGCTATGTGCAACCTGCTGAGGAGATGAGGCAATGCCTTCTGCTGCTTCACACACACACACACACACACACACACACACACACACACACACACACACACACACACACACACACACACACACACACACACACCATGCCACAATTACTGTACCAGTGTGTACGTGGGCCCCTGCACCTGGCCGTTAGGGGCCCCGAGTGACAGACTCTGGTTGCAGGCAACAGATGGTAGAGGAGGAACAACACCAGACAGATTACGAGGTTGCACACACACACACACGCACACACACACGCACACAGGGGAACCACGTGAGTAACATATATTTCAGCACAATTGGGTCCAGTAGGGCGAATGGGTGTGTGTTTCATTGTGTGTGTACGTGTGCAGGGTTAGAGTGGCGGGTTCTCAGCTCTAACTGTAACAGGGGGACTGTACCAACAGGGGGGCTGAAACACATAAACGCACTAGTACGCACGAGCGCACACAAGCAAAGACACACACAGGTCTTTGATTTAATCTGCTCTCTGCGGCCCCTGCTGTGTGCATCCCTTCGGTTACTTATCTTTACAGGGGCCTTTGTCTCACTGCTGTGTGTGTGTTTGTGAGTGAGTGAGTGAAAGAGAGAGAGAGAGAGAGAGCTTTTGTCTCTGCTCTCCATGAAGCGTGTCAGTGGGCCTCACCTACATTAGCCTGAATGAACACACATACACCCTTACAGCAGATGCTAGTCCCTGAACAACAACACAATGGAAGTAAAAATGTTATTGTCACAACCTCTTTCTCATGCTAATCTAATGTAAGTCCATAACTTTACACACATAGCTAACACAACAATACAACACTCACAGAATAGCTCTCTCTCTGTCACTAAACACTATTCATATGTTAAATAAATATGAAGTCCATAGCAAATCAATGATAAACTAAATGCTAACAGTAGCTTGCATCTAATTTAAATAGACTAGATGTATAGAATAGATTCAGATAGAAGCAAGGTGGAGTCTACTAAAACCCCATTGTCATTGTCTATGGAGTAACTATCTATGTTGTCATGACTGTCTATGGAGTAACTATCTATGTTGTCATGACTGTCTATGGAGTAACTATCCATGTCATGATTGTCTATGGAGTAACCATGTTGTCATGACTCTCTATGGAGTAACTATCTATGTTGTCATGACTCTCTATGGAGTAACCATCCATGTTGTCATGATTGTCTATGGAGTAACTATGTGGTCATGATTGTCTATGGAGTAACTATGTGGTCATGATTGTCTATGTAGTAACCATCCATGTTGTCATGACTGTCTATGGAGTAACTATGTTGTCATGATTGTCTATGGAGTAACCATCCATGTTGTCATGATTGTCTATGGAGTAACCATCAATGTTGCCATGATTGTCTATGGAGTAACTATGTGGTCATGATTGTCTATGGAGTAACTATGTGGTCATGATTGTCTTTGGAGTAACTATGTGGTCATGATTGTCTATGGAGTAACTATGTGGTCATGATTGTCTATGGAGTAACTATGTGGTCATGATTGTCTATGTAGTAACCATCCATGTTGTCATGACTGTCTATGGAGTAACTATGTGGTCATGATTGTCTATGGAGTAACCATCCATGTTGTCATGACTGTCTATGGAGTAACTATGTGGTCATGATTGTCTATGGAGTAACCATCAATGTGGTGATGACTGTCTATGGAATAACTATGTGGTCATGATTGTCTATGGAGTAACTATGTTGTCATGATTGTCTATGGAGTAACTATGTTGTCATGACTGTCTATGTAGTAACTATGTTGTCATGACTGTCTATGTAGTAACTATGTTGTCATGACTGTCTACGGAATAACTATGTGGTCATGATTGTCTACGGAGTAACTATGTGGTCATGATTGTCTATGGAGTAACTATGTTGTCATGACTGTCTATGGAGTAACCATCCATGTTGTCATGACTGTCTATGGACAAACTATCTATGTTGTCATGACTATCTATGGAGTAACCATCCATGTTGTCATGACTGTCTATGGAGTAACCATGTGGTCATGACTGTCTATGGAGTAACCATCCATGTTGTCATGATTGTCTATGGAGTAACCATCCATGTTGTCATGACTGTCTATGGACTAACTATCTATGTTGTCATGACTATCTATGGAGTAACCATCCATGTTGTCATGACTATCTATGGAGTAACCATCCATGTTGTCATGATTGTCTATGGAGTAACTATGTGATCATGATTGTCTATGGAGTAACTATGTGGTCATGATTGTCTATGGAGTAACTATGTGGTCATGATTGTCTATGGAGTAACTATGTGGTCATGATTGTCTATGGAGTAACTATGTGGTCATGACTGTCTATGGAGTAACTATGTGGTCATGACTGTCTATGGAGTAACTATCTATGTTGTCATGACTGTCTATGGAGTAACTATCTATGTTGTCATGACTATCTATGCAGTAACCATCCATGTTGTCATGATTGTCTATGGAGTATCTATGTTGTCATGACTGTCTATGGAGAAACTATCTATGTTGTCATGACTGTCTATGGAGTAACTATCTATGTTGTCATGACTGTCTATGGAGTAACTATCTATGTTGTCATGACTGTCTATGGAGTAACTATCTATGTTGTCATGACTATCTATGGAGTAACCATCCATGTTGTCATGACTGTCTATAGAGTAACTATCTATGTTGTCATGACTGTCTATGGAGTAACTATCTATGTTGTCATGACTGTCTATGGAGTAACTATCTATGTTGTCATGACTATCTATGGAGTAACTATCTATGTTGTCATGACTGTCTATGGAGTAACAATCTATCTAACTGCTGCAGATAATGACAGAGTAACGTAAATTAAACTGGACAGACCTGTTTTAATGAAGCTCACACACAAAGACTGACAACAATGTGCTGGTAAGGGGTGGGTGTGTGGAGCAACTGGGGAATCTAATACTGAGTGACATGCTGTGTGTTGTAATGAATTTGCATAGCGTGTGTGTCGCATCTAGTTTCAATGTTTATTCACCATGTGCCGAGAATACAACAGGTGTAAAACAATACAGTAACATTCTTACCTTGAGAGCTCTTTCCCAACAGCATTTATAATAAAAATAATAATATAGATAATAATGATAATAATATAGATAATAATAACAAATAAAAGCACTGTGTGTGTGTGTGGTGTCTCTTCTGCTTGGCAGTGTGACATCAGGTCAGACCGTAAAGCTGTTCACTAGGCTTATGTGTGTGTGTGTGTGTGTGTGTGTGTGTGTGTGTGTGTGTGTGTGTGTGTGTGTGAGAGAGAGAGAGAGAGACACACCGGGCTGCACACGCTCATTAACAACGGCCGGCGCTCTCGGCCAATTAGATTAGCTGACTTTGAACAATAACCACTTAAACCCCCAGACAGACTGGAGCGCACACACACACACACACACACACACACACACACACACACACACACACACCAAATAAGAAACACGTAATACACACACCCATCACATAGATACAGTGGGGTCTGAAATTATTGACCCCCTTGATAAAGATGAGCAAAAATGACTGTATTAATAATAATGACTGTATTAGGTTTGAGAGGTACCCAGATTTTCAAAATGTCATACTGTTCTTCTGCCATCCTGGGATTTACGTAATTACCGGCATAGCACACAAAGGGGCGCTAAAAACAAAAAGCCCATTGGAATGCTAACAAAATTAGCACATGTAATAGCGAAATCACATATACCTTGTTAGGTAAATGCTAACAAGCAAAAATGAACAAACTAATTGCAAAGACAAGCAAATCCAGCTCATAAATTTACACAAGTATAGCTAGTAGTTACCGATTGTCATTTTCTGTGAATGTGGACATTTACAAGCGTATGTGAACGAGATAAATTGTGCAAATGAACCAAATGTTATGATGCATGTTTTTCTGAAGGAAAAGCATAATGAGTACACGGAGCAGAGTGGAGAAGAATGGAGGATGGAAAAAACGCTAGTAGGAAGCACAGGGGGAAAAATGGCAGCCGTACAGAACTCCGATAACAGAGCTCTCAGACTTCTAAAACCCAGTAGAAAGCAGTTATAATATATCTGATGGCAAACATTTAGTAGTGAATGAATACAAGTGTAACTTCATCACCTCATGTCTGCCACACAACAGAGACTCTGATAGATATAGAAGGCTATGGACTCAGCAGCTCCGCTTTCTCTTGTTTCGCTCTTTACAACGAACACATGACTGGCTCAACTGTTCTAGGAACTGTAAAATAATGTAACAGGTGAAATGAAGAACGCAATCTGCTTTATCTCCTAACGTATTGCACAAGTTGACTGCAGGTATTGACTTAAAAGTAGCTACAAATATTCACATTTATTGAAGAACTCAAAATAACTATTTTTGAAGGTATTGAGAAAGCATCCTCTGGCTTGTTTTTGCAAAACAATTATTGTGAAATGATATTATTTTATACTAATACCAAAGGTCAAAGAAAGAGACCCTGTTTTCAAAACCTCACCTTGCGAGTACTACGGCACTGAGTCTATTTCTAACATGTTTGAGTTGGAGAACACATTGGGAGGGATCTTAGACCATTCCTCCATACAGAATCCTTCCAGATCATTGATATCCTTCATCTGCGCTTATGTACTGTCCTCTTCAATTCAAACCACAGGTTTTTAATGGGGTTAGAGTCCGGAGACTGATGGCCATTGCAAAACTTTGATTTTGGGGCCAATGAACCATTTGTTCATGGACTTTGATTTTCTTCTTGGGGTTATTGTCTTGCTGAAAGATCCACTTGCGGCCAAGTTTCAGCCTCCTGGCAGAGGCAACCAGATTTTGGGCTAAAATGTCCTGGTACTGGGTAAAGTTCATGATGCAGTTGACCTTAACAAGGGCCCCAGGACCAGTGCAAGAAGAATATCCCCATAACATCAAAGATCCACCACAATATTTTACAGTAGGTATGGGGTTCTGCTTATTCGTTCTCATTTCAACACCAAACACTGGTGTGCGTGGCCAAAGAGCTCACATATAACTGAAGACAGACACAGATATTTGAATACAAATGTAAATATGGGTGCTAAAAACATCCAGGCCAGTTCAGTTGCTTATTGAAAGGGCACCTCAGATTCAGGCCTCCCAAAACTACTTTTAGCAAGGCTGGTCGAAAGTAGTGCTCTATATAGGGAATAGGGTCCCCAGGTCAAAACTAGTGCTCTATATAGGGAATAGGGTTCCCAGGTCAAAACTAGTGCTCTATATAGGGAATAGGGTGCCAATTTGGATGTAGACATTGAAAAGACAGTTTGAGGTTTCAGTGTCTACAGTCCACAAGTTCAGAAAAGGTCTAATGAACTGACCTGCCTACAAACAGAGACACATTTTCAGACCCGATACCTGTTTTTTGGTTACAGGGTCTGTGAAAAAAACTTTACTTGGTTTTGAGGTGTTTTTGACCACTTACCCCTTTCAGATATAAACAATTAATTTTATATTTAACCTTGTCAGCTCGGGGATTTGATCTAGCAACCTTTCGGTTACTGGCCCAACGCTCTAACCACTACGTTACCTGCCGCCCCAAAACAAGAAGGTATACAGAAGGTGGTATGGTAAAGAAGTGGGGTTTTTGTCTGTATATAAAAGGGGTATAATAAGGATGAGCCAGAGATTGTCAGAGAAGTCATGTATTGATGTCAATGGGAGACTAGTTAGGATTCACCTCATACTGGAACTAATAGGGAACAGGGCTATGAGTTCTAGAGACAAGGGTGAAATAAACACTGATCCTAGTTCAGCATTGTGATTTCCTTTATTCCTTAATTTATGAAAAACCATTAAATTATTAAGAGCTAAAAATACAAGCACCTGTTTTCAGACTGATGAGTTGCAGCTCACAGCCCCCCATGGAGTGAGCCTGGCATGTCTGTGTGTGTGTGTGTGTGTGTGTATGTGTGTGTGTGTGTGTGTGAGAGAGAGAGTTGTATGCCTGCTGTGTGTGTGTCTGCACACGACAGGGTGTATGTGTGTGCGCGCCTCACCTCCCAGTGGCTGAAGACCAGTTGTGGACTAGCCAATCCACTGGTTCTCTTGCGTATCTCGTCAGCGAATCCGAAGCTCTCGGCCACAGGAAGGACGGCCTTGATGATGAACATCTCCGTCCCCTCCTTCATCTCCTCCTGTAACACTCGGCCCTCCCTCTTCCCCAGGACCCCGTACACACGACCTGGACACACACACGATAATTAGTAGAAGTGGCTTAACGTGTACTCTGGCCACGTATACAGTGTGGCCAGCTATATACAATCTAATCAAATGATTGACCACATCGATTCACACACACAATCTAATCCAACTATGTATACAATGTATTTATATGCATGGTCTAATCCAACTATTGATTAGATCTAAATAATGGACATGATGTAATGAAAGTATTGATGAAGTCTATTTCTACACTAAATGTTACGCAACCAACATCTTCTATAATATACATCATGGAATGAAAATATGGATCACATTCATCGATACTAATGAAAATAAGTGGGGGTATATAGAGCGGATAGCATTGGTATTCACAACAGGTTATTAGAAGAGCTTGACAAACGCCCCATTTAAAGGGATGCTAGCGTTGCAGAAGTGAGTAAAAAGTCATATTGTTTCTGAAATGGGCTCATAATAACACACTTAATTCTGGTGTTGATTTGGCTGGCTGTAAATGGATGTGACTGCTAAACGTGCTGTTTCGATATGGTTTATTATCTATTTATTGATTATCCGTAACAGAAGTTGGCCAAGGCTAATTTGAATCGTAATGATGACCAAAAGTAGTACACTATACAGGGAATAGGGTGCCATTTTGGACCAACCTTGGAAAACAAGAGTTGGTGATCACTTACACTACAAAGACAAATATTAGAATAGTTCTAGAGCATAGATAGTAATAATGAGGGTTGTCAAATCACATTTTATTGGTCACACACATGCAGATGTTATTGCGGGTGTAGCGAAATGCTTGTGTTTCTAGCTCCAACAGTGCACTAATATCTAACAATTCACAACAACCCCTACAATACACACAACCTAAAGTAAAATAATGGAGTTAAGAAATATATAAATATTAGGACGAGCAATGTCAGAGTGGCATTGACTAAATACAGAAGAATAGAATACATGTGAGATGAGTAAAGCAGTAAGTAAACATGATTAAAGTGACTAGTGTTCCATTACTAAAGTGGCCAGTGTATATAGGGCAGCAGCCTCTAAGGTGCAGGGTTGAGTAACCGGGTGGTAGCCGGCTAGTGATGGCTATTTAAATATCAACCAATACTGTACCATCATAAATCTTTTCTCTGTGTTTCAGTGGACGAGTTAAGGAATGTGTTCCCTACACCGGGGATGGGATAATATACCAGTCCAATGACTCCTATCACACTACAATGTGTTCCCTACACCGGGGATGGGATAATATACCAGTCCAATGGCTCCTATCACACTAGAATGTGTTCCCTACACCGGGGATGGGATAATATACCAGTCCAATGACTCCTATCACACTAGAATGTGTTCCCTACACCGGGGATGGGATAATATACCAGTCCAATGACTCCTATCACACTACAATGTGTTCCCTACACCGGGGATGGGATAATATACCAGTCCAATGGCTCCTATCACACTAGAATGTGTTCCCTACACCCCGGGGATGGGATAATATACCAGTCCAATGGCTCCTATCACACTAGAATGTGTTCCCTACACCGGGGATGGGATAATATACCAGTCCAATGGCTCCTATCACACTAGAATGTGTTCCCTACACCGGGGATGGGATAATATACCAGTCCAATGGCTCCTATCACACTAGAATGTGTTCCCTACACCGGGGATGGGATAATATACCAGTCCAATGGCTCCTATCACACTAGAATGTGTTCCCTACACCGGGGATGGGATAATATACCAGTCCAATGGCTCCTATCACACTAGAATGTGTTCCCTACACCGGGGATGGGATAATATACCAGTCCAATGGCTCCTATCACACTAGAATGTGTTCCCTACACCGGGGATGGGATAATATACCAGTCCAATGGCTCCTATCACACTAGAATGTGTTCCCTACACCGGGGATGGGATAATATACCAGTCCAATGACTCCTATCACACTAGAATGTGTTCCCTACACCGGGGATGGGATAATATACCAGTCCAATGACTCCTATCACACTACAATGTGTTCCCTACACCGGGGATGGGATAATATACCAGTCCAATGGCTCCTATCACACTAGAATGTGTTCCCTACACCCCGGGGATGGGATAATATACCAGTCCAATGGCTCCTATCACACTAGAATGTGTTCCCTACACCGGGGATGGGATAATATACCAGTCCAATGGCTCCTATCACACTAGAATGTGTTCCCTACACCGGGGATGGGATAATATACCAGTCCAATGGCTCCTATCACACTAGAATGTGTTCCCTACACCGGGGATGGGATAATATACCAGTCCAATGGCTCCTATCACACTAGAATGTGTTCCCTACACCGGGGATGGGATAATATACCAGTCCAATGGCTCCTATCACACTAGAATGTGTTCCCTACACCGGGGATGGGATAATATACCAGTCCAATGGCTCCTATCACACTAGAATGTGTTCCCTACACCGGGGATGGGATAATATACCAGTCCAATGGCTCCTATCACACTAGAATGTGTTCCCTACACCGGGGATGGGATAATATACCAGTCCAATGACTCCTATCACACTAGAATGTGTTCCCTACACCGGGGATGGGATAATATACCAGTCCAATGGCTCCTATCTCACTAGAATGTGTTCCCTACACCGGGGATGGGATAATATACCAGTCCAATGGCTCCTATCTCACTAGAATGTGTTCCCTACACCGGGGATGGGATAATATACCAGTCCAATGGCTCCTATCACACTAGAATGTGTTCCCTACACCGGGGATGGGATAATATACCAGTCCAATGGCTCCTATCTCACTAGAATGTGTTCCCTACACCGGGGATGGGATAATATACCAGTCCAATGACTCCTATCACACTAGAATGTGAGTTTTGTGCAGCAACTTCACCCTCCACCTGGTGTAACATTCTTGGTAGTTTAGTTGTCATGTTGTGGCTTGAATGTCCTGACAAGATGTATCACAGTCATTTGTATCTGAATAGAAGCTGTTATATTTCCCTCATCCTCCTCCTGTGTGGTTTAGAATGCAGTAATGCCTCCAGGAAAGATTGAAGCAGACTTGAAGGTGTGTGTGTTGTGTTTCAGCTATTTAACTAAGACCTCAGTGGTTAGTTTGTGTTTTGCCCAGCGTGTGTTCTATCGTGTGTGTGTGTGTCCATGTGTTATATTGTGTGTGTGTGTCCGTGTGTTCTGCCGTGTGCCTGTGTGTTCTGCCGTGTGCCTGTGTGTTCTGCCGTGTGCCTGTGTGTTCTGCCGTGTGCCTGTGTGTTCTGCCGTGTGCCTGTGTGTTCTGCCGTGTGCCTGTGTGTTCTGCCGTGTGCCTGTGTGTTCTGCCGTGTGCCTGTGTGTTCTGCCGTGTGCCTGTGTGTTCTGCCGTGTGCCTGTGTGTTCTGCCGTGCGCCTGTGTGTTCTGCCGTGTGCCTGTGTGTTCTGCCGTGTGCCTGTGTGTACTGCTAAGCCTCTTACCTAACACCTCTGCTGTAGCCATGATTTCACAGGTGTACATAGCAGCCATGAGTCTCTGAGGTTTGGCCTGGAACGCGTGCCGACAAGCCTCCTTCACAGCAGCTATGAGCTGGCCAGAGAATGGCCCGTAGCAGTCCACTAGCCCGGCCCCAACATCCGCCCTGCGTCTCCCCTGGCTCGCCCCAGCCACGGCACCCTCTGCCTGGGAAGGTGTCTCACCCGCTCCCCCTGCCTTGCCTGAGGCCTCTTGCTGACCTGCAGCCTCACCGGGGCTTTTGGAAACAGATGCATCAAGGGAGTTGGAGTCTTCTTCAGTCACAGAGTCCAGGTGGGTGCGCTGGGTGGGGAAGTTCATGTCCCATCTCTCCACAGAGAAGCAGACGCCCATGAGGGGCTCCTCGCACATGGGACCAGAGAGGGTGGCGAGCTGGAAACCGCTGACAACGCTGTTGTCAAAGTCTCGGATGGCGCTGGCCTCAGCTTTCTCCCCTCCCTCTTTCTCTCCTTTCTCTCGCTCAAGGCAGTGCCACACGGATGGTCTCTGGTACCCCTCAACGCTGTTAAGGAGGAAGTTTGGTCCATACCTAATAATAACAACATGGCCATATTAATTACCATGAAATACCTGCATAGCATATAAAATACCATGAAATACCTGCATAGCACACAATTTCATCTCATATGAAATATCATCCCAACCCATATGAAACACCCTGAAATACCTGCATACCCTCTCATCCCAACCCATATGAAACACCCTGAAATACCTGCATACCCTCTCATCCCAACCCATATGAAACACCCTGAAATACCTGCATACCCTCTCATCCCAACCCATATGAAACACCCTGAAATACCTGCATACCCTCTCATCCCAACCTATATGAAACACCCTGAAATACCTGCATACCCTCTCATCCCAACCTATATGAAACACCCTGAAATACCTGCATACCCTCTCATCCCAACCTATATGAAACACCCTGACATACCTGCATACCCTCTCATCACAACCCATATGAAACACCCTGAAATACCTGCGTGGTCCAAAGGCCCATATCCGGTCCACAGCGTTCCTCCACTTCCTCCCCTGCAGCAGGACCTCCAGCCTGCTCTTCAGCCTCATCAGGGTATCCAGGGTCCAGGTACTCATGTCCAGGGTCCTCCCCTCCCTCTGGGCCTGACCTGCCTGCTCCAGGGTCCGGATCAAGTCAGCACTACCCTCCAGTAGAAGAGTCACCTCTACACAACACAGGACACTTTTTGATCAGGATCAGAGCCCAGATTTATAAAACTTTCTTAAGAAGAATTTTTTTCTTAACTGCCATTTTTTCCCTTAACTATAAACATAAGAAGAAAGTTAAGCAAAGTTGCTATTCCTCAAAAAAGGCTATTGGAAATGTTCTTGCTCTGTTTCTTATGTTTCTCCTTAAGGTTAAGGGCTTCCTATAGTCTGACAACAAAAAACATCCACACACACCCTCACCAACTCAACTCTCTCTCACCTTCGGGTAGTGGTATGGCCCGTACCCCCACGGTGGCCTGTCTGTTGGGGGTGGTGAGGGTCACCAGGCCGCTGGGGTCCAGGTGCAGGGTGTCTGACTCTTTCACCTGGTGGAGCACAGCCACCTACACACACACACACACACACACACACACACACACACACACACACACACACACACACACACACACACACACACACACACACACACACACACACACACACACACACAGGAGAGTAGGGTTAGCTACTGCACATAGATTGCTGCTGCATCTTCAATTGTAGCACACTACTAATATATGGGGTGTCGTTTGAGATGTCAACAGATCAGTTATAAGATAGACACACACACACCCTCAACGTACACACACACCTTCTGTTGTTTCCCCAGGTCTTCATTGACCATGTCCACTTTGGGTGGTCTGATCACGGTCTCTCTGAATGGGATGATAGGCTTGGAGGCACTGATCTCAATCTTGGCAAACCTGGACGATGAGAAGAACACAGAGACTCAGATGTAGGGTTCCCAAAACTCTAGTAAATTTCCACAAATTCCCGGGTTTTCCAGAAATCCCACTAGGAAGATTCCTGGAATCAGGGGGAAATAAGCAGAAATTCTGGAATCCTCCATGCAGGATTTCTGGAAAAGCTGGAAAGATGTGTAGCGAGGAGATGGAAATACTCACATGCAGCAACACAAATGAAGTTGGCGTCCCTGAGTAAGAGCAAGTAGGACAACCCATGCATTGTAAATGTGCTGTATTACTGGGTACGAGAGCCAGAACAAACTAAACAGAATACTATACATAAAGGCACATTGGTATCTTAAGAGAGTGCTGAAAACTTTCACGTCTGCGGTTTTATTTTCCAAAACAATAACACCTGTCAGATATTATTAGGCTCTCCCGTCCATGCTGAGCCAAGCACAGCATATTCAAATCATCTGTCATAGCTCACCTTGTGCGCACACACACAAGTCTGCTTCTTCAATCTTTCTAAACCACACAGGAGGAGAATGAGGGAAATATAGCAGCTTCTACTCAGATACAAATGACTGTGATACATCTTGTCAGCTGTTAGAGCATTGGGCCAGTAACAGAAAGGTTGCTGGTTCGAATCCCCAAGCCGACAAGGTGAAAATAATCTGTTGATGTGCCCTTGAGCAAGGTACTTAACCCTAATTTCTCCTGTAACTCGCTCTAGATAACGTCTGCTAAATGATTTAAAAAAATCTAGATTAAAAAAAACGACCAAGAATGTTACATTACGTGGAGGGTGAACTTGCGCCTAAACGCTGATCTTTGGTCATTTTCACCACTAATGGTTAAGGTTAGGATTGGGGGAGGGGAGGGGAAGCTGATCCTAGATCTGTACCTGGGGAAACTTCACTTCTTCCATTTTCTGCCTAATGAACACAACCCTGCGCTGGTGAGGCCAAGCTTCAGGTCTGGTTCTCCCATAAAATGACATCATTAGGTTATCACTGCTGAAACACTCAGAGGGATACAGAGACGGTCACTTTAGGAAAAGAAAACAAGTGTGCTTCCCAAATGGCACCCTATTCCTGTAGTGCACTACTTTAGACCAGGGCCCATAAAGCTCTGGTCAAAAGAAGTGCATTACATCGGGGAAATGGTTCCATTTGGGACAGGTACACTGTCTGTCACTACCTGTGGAGAAAGAAGAGTTGATGTATCTCTCCGACAGCCAAGACCAACAGCCAAGTAGTGTCAAAGTTTATTGACACAAACAGGCAATCCCTTGTCTGATCCTGGGCCACTGGGTCCATCCTAAACTGTGTGTGTGTCAGTGTTTGGGCTGAGAGACGTCACGACGTCCGTCCACACAACCAGAACCAGCTCATCTCATTACCCAGCGTTCCGTCCACACAACCAGAACCAGCTCATCTCATTACCCAGCGTTCCGTCCACACAACCAGAACCAGCTCATCTCATTACCCAGCGTTCCGTCCACACAACCAGAACCAGCTCATCTCATTGCCCAGCGTTCCGTCCACACAACCAGAACCAGCTCATCTCATTACCCAGCGTTCCGTCCACACAACCAGAACCAGCTCATCTCATTGCCCAGCGTTCCGTCCACACAACCAGAACCAGCTCATCTCATTACCCAGCGTTCCGTCCACACAACCAGAACCAGCTCATCTCATTGCCCAGCGTTCCGTCCACACAACCAGAACCAGCTCATCTCATTACCCAGCGTTCCGTCCACACAACCAGAACCAGCTCATCTCATTACCCAGCGTTCCGTCCACACAACCAGAACCAGCTCATCTCATTACCCAGCGTGTGACGTTATAAACACACACACACACACACGCGCACTCTCTCTTTCTCACACACACACTGAACGGGCACATATAATCCAGTTAGAGTCAGTCCATACAAAAACAGGGCAAAAAACAAGTAATCCTCTCCCCCTTCCGCTCTCTCCATTCCTCCCTCTTTCTCTCCCTCTCTCTCCTTCCTCTCTCACTGATGTTTACTAGAAGCATCTCAGAAGCGCTGGAGCGTTCCCTGAATCCAATGTAGACAGCAGACTGTGTGGTTGTTTGAAGATGGGGGTTATTCTGGGTGCTGTGGGTGTTCGTTGCTTCTTTAAATCTCACTAAAACTTGGAATGCATCCCAAATGGCACCCCACTACCTATATAGTGCACTCCTTTAGACCAGAGCTCTAAATGTATGTAGTTCTGTATCATGTTTTGTGTGGACCCCAGGAAGAGTAGCTGCTGCTTTTAAAATACCAAATGGGTCCTGGTCAAAAGTAGTGCACTATGAAGGGAACAGGATGCCATTTGGATTAGAATGTGTTCTTCCAACAGAGCAGACGCACTCTGAACGATGCTTCCAGAATTATCACTAATTTAGCTAAACATGGTTAACTCCTCAAGCAGGGAGATATGACTTATTCAGTGGGAGAGGAGAAATACACACATCCAGTAATCAAGCAGGGAGATATGACTTATTCAGTGGGAGAGGAGAAATACACATCCAGTAATCAAGCAGGGAGATATGACTTATTCAGTAGGAGAGGAGAAACACACACATCCAGTAATCAAGCAGGGAGATATGACTTATTCAGTGGGAGAGGAGAAACACACACATCCAGTAATCAAGCAGGGAGATATGACTTATTCAGTGGGAGAGGAGAAATACACATCCAGTAATCAAGCAGGGAGATATGACTTATTCAGTGGGAGAGGAGAAACACACACATCCAGTAATCAAGCAGGGAGATATGACTTATTCAGTGGGAGAGGAGAAATACACATCCAGTAATCAAGCAGGGAGATATGACTTATTCAGTGGGAGAGGAGAAATACACACATCCAGTAATCTGGTGCTAGACAGAAACAAAACTAATAAATAACCAGACCAACTTGACCTGATGAAGACCACCCTATTCCATGTGTAGTGGATTACTAATTTGTCCCTGGGCAAAAGTAGTGTACTACATGGGGAATGGAGTCACATTTGGGAGGTACCCGTTGTCTGTTTGTGTGTCTTGAATAAATCAAAGAGTTGAGGACATGAGTTATCTTCATCACTAACTCACACCGCGCTGAAACGGAGGAAGATTTTGGTGTCCCCCAAATGGCAACCTATGGGTCCTGGTCAAAAGTAAGTAATCAAGCAAGCCTTGGATAAGTCTGCCTCGTCTGAGCCAGAATGGCCCATAGCTGCTCCTGTTCAAAAGTAGTGCAATTGGGGAACATGGTGTCAGTTGAGACGCAGCCTATGTATGAGACTCCATCCTGAACACTGTTGCTTTACAGCCTCGTTTAGGAACCCTCTCCTTCTAATCATTTGGACATTTCTCCAATGCATCGTTGGAAAACCACAACTGTGCATACAGGAAATTGTTTTATTGCTGCAGCATTATAGTCTAGAGGTGATTTGGAGCCACTGTAACTATGGCTGCGTGTGTGTGTAGTGTGTGGTTTTGTGTGTCTGAATGTGTGTTTTTGTGTGTACATGTTGCCTACATTATCAGGACCAGAATGTCCTGACAAGATAAGATATTATTTTTTCTCCAGGACTTTTTAGGCTTAAGGGTTAGGTTTAGGGGTTAGGGAAAATTGGATTTTTGAATGGGAATACATTTTTACACCCAAAAAGTCTAGAAAATTCCCGTAAAAAAAGCTGTGTTTTTTGTGTGTGTGTGCATTAGTGAGCAGAAATAAAAAAGTTTGCCTAGTTCACCCCAGCTTAACTTGGTCAGGATCAGTTGACCCTGGCGCTGTTTTAGCTTCAGAACCCTGGCGCTATGATGTCACAGTCCCACGTGCCACATGAGTGGCTAAAACGGGCTTGACCTCTTTCCGAGCTAGAGAGTGAATGGCCACGGGCCAGTCTGCTTGTGTGTGTTGTTGTGATGTCACAACGGGGTCAGTCGGCTTTCACAGCCAACACGGTTCCCCTTCCTCTGTCCTGCCCTGCTCTTTGCCCGACTAGCTGACTGACTGGCTGGCTAACTGGCATATTTTCAAACATAGAATAAGAATTGCAGTCTTCCCCTGATTAAATGCAGTGGGGACCACAGAGATAGAACACAGAGACAGAATAAAATGGTTCTCTCTCTACGGCTGGGACTGTCATTCACAAAACAGCAGCATGCTCTTATCCAAGGTAACTCAAGTGTTTCACCTGCCTGGGTGACCTAATCAGGCTGACCTGGGCTATTGGTAAACATAGAATTACATTTACTAGACAGGATTCAGTCCCTGGATGCCCTGTCATACTGGCTGGTTTAGGACTGTTTCTAAATCACCCTGTGTTATCTTCCAGGTGGAAAGCTGTAAAGATCCCCGAGACTCTTTATAAATCTGGTCAGTGTGTTTGAGTTAGCAACAACAATGTTGACCTTATAAGAAAGTTAGTCAGGAAATGAATGTGTGTGTGTGTGTGTGTGTGTGTGTGCCTGCACGTGTAATGCTGTAATATAATTGATTACTTCGATCCCTCCAAAGGTTGTACAGAGAGTAAGTTTCATTGAAACATGAAAAATATGTTTTAGTGTAGTCCAATGTTGATAAAGTACATGTTGATCGTTTCCCTAACTTTCTGTGTCCTTGGCCCAATCCATAACGTGTTAACCAATGTAGCCATCGATCATTCTGTTGTGGGAGGATTACCAGTTTGACTGATTGGTTGAATGAAAGGTCCTCTCACCAATACTCTGTCTTCTACATTGATAAGTTATACAGATGAACTTAGTGACAAGGACAACGTATGAAGATAGATTTAGTTAGTACCAAGGTTACACTGAAGGACAGGTCATCTCTAATTCCCATTCATTCTTGTGGGGAATTAACGCTTTAGGACTATGGATATTCACCATTAGCGTTGCAAAATTCCAGTTATTAAATTCCCAAGTTTTCCAGAAATCCCAGTTAGAGGATTCCTGGATTTCCTGCTTATTCCCTCATGATTTCAATAATCTCCCAAAAATGTATCTGAACATACTCATGTATGTTAAAGAGATAACGCACCTGAAAATCTATATACATCTATATTTACGATTGAGGCCTGCACATTTGTCCCACTGCAACACACTGCATGTCATTTGGGACACAGGCCTAGACTCCACTGTACTTTGTATCACTTTCAAAGTATCAAAGCATATGGAAATATTTGATTTATGGGGTTATGAAAACTCCATTTGAAATAAAGCTGTGAAATATCTATTTTGATGTGTTCAGAAATCTCCCCACCTCACAGCTCCAATGACACACATGCTGATTTCTATATGTACTATAAACATAGATAATACAGGATCTTAGCAGGACTGGATTGATAAATGCTACATTCACATGTGTGGGTGGTCTAAGAACAGCTTTAGGTATTGATTATGAATAGCTATACATGGGACCTGATCGCTCAACATCAGAGGGAGGCTGGTGAGAGTTTACTTTATGGCGGGGTGGAGGGCAACTGGTCTTAGGATGCAAATGAAATTAGCTGTATTTAACATCTCTGTATGGAACTTAAACCCCTCCTCTCACACCATCTCTTCTAATATGACATGATCAGAGTGGAGAAGAGACATCTAAAGACAGCATCTCCAGTCAATAATCACACATTACTTTTTAGAGAGAGAGACACCCACTCTCAGTCAGAAACATCACACACACACACACACACACACACAGAATCATCATGTCAATCATCAGTGTGTGAGACTGGGCCAGACAATGTAAAAACTGAGTCATCTCAAACTGAGCCGTCTGCTGCTCATCTACACTCTGTTACAGGGCGTCTGGTCAAAATGTCACTACTATTGACTTGATTTCAAATCACAGACAAAGACAGACCAAAAAAGATAGATACAGCCAAAAAGACTGACTGACAGACCTCTCTGTGCAGAGCTCATGTTTTAGAGATGACGCTCCCGGCTTCAGTCTCATAATATACTTCTCTCCAATGGAGACCGGGGTTCAATCCCTGCATCCAACCTTCCTACGGTTTCTCCCCCTCTGTTTCCAACTGTCTAAATAAACCGTCGAACTCATCAATCAAGAGGAAAACAAGAGGCTCACCTCTCTCGGAGGTCGTCCAGACAGCGTTGCAGGTGGACCTCTCCGGCCGTGACCAGTACGTGTTCTCCTGTCTCCTGGATCAGAACCTCAGCACACGGGTCAGCCTGGTTCAACAGCCTCATACCCTGTACCAGCTTAGGCATCTCACCTTGACACACACACACACCAGATTGTAGAAAAGTACTTCTTAGTAGACTAAGTAGGAATCATTTCCATGTATGGGCCCTACTGCACATAATACACCCTGGATTCAACCTAGATTTGTCTTTCGTTGAGAAAACTTAGACTGACGTTACCTGGGTCATGTTCATTAGGCATCAAACTGAAGAAATCACGAAATAGGGAGGGACTACTTGGATTTATCCAGAATTTAATGCTATTTTTCATTTTCTGTCGCAAAACATTTTCAAACACTTTCTGATGAGTGCCCTGATGAACAAAACCCAGGACGGGTTTGAATTTTCAGGGTTAGAGGTCAGCTCAACTACTAAGTGCAACTATTTAAAAGAAAACAAACACTAATTGAAGCTTCTCAAAACCGTTGAGAAACTAAAATAGCAGCCATCTTTCTAAGACTAGCTAACTAACTGACTGACTGTTAACTGACTAACTCCCTCCATATGGGGAAAATGTTGCCCTCAGCTATAATACTAACGAACACCACAGAAGAGCTGCAGGAATGTCTGCCTATCTGTGGACTGGCTGACTGGCTGGGTGGCTGACTGGCTAGGTGGCTGACTGGTTGGGTGGCTGACTGGTTGGGTGGCTGACTGGCTGGGTGGGTGGCTGACTGGCTGACTAGCTGGGTGGCTGACTAGCTGGGTGGCTGGGTGGCTGACTAGCTGGGTGGCTGACTAGCTGGGTGGCTGACTAGCTGGGTAGCTGGGTGGCTGACTAGCTGGGTGGCTGACTAGCTGGGTGGCTGACTAGCTGGGTGGCTGACTAGCTGGGTGGCTAGGTGGCTGACTGTTCGACTAGCTGGTTGGTTGACAGAATGTCTGACTATCTGTGGACCAGCTGACTGGTTGGGTGGCTGGGTGGCTGACTGTTCGACTAGCTGGTTGGTTGACAGAATGTCTGACTATCTGTGGACCAGCTGACTGGTTGGGTGGCTAGGTGGCTGGGTAGCTAGGTGGCTGAGTGGCTGACTTTGACTAGCTGGTTGGTTGACCGAATGGCTGTCTGACTGGGGTGCTGGAGGAACGTTAGCTTCTCAACATTAGCATATTACCTCAGATGACAGACGACAAAAACAAAACATCATTGACAGGCAACAACCTCAACAAATTCACAATGTGGTGTAAGTGTGTTTGTGTGTAACCGTGTGTGTTTGACACTTACTTGGGTGTTTGGGTTCGATGGCCACTCGTACAATGGGCGTAGCTTCGAAGTTGAGGGGGATGAAAGGGGGGAGGGCAGGGGAGGTGGAGAGGGTCGCAGACTTCAACACACACTCCTCGAGTCCGCCAATACCTAGGGAATCAATCAATTAATCAATCCAGCACTTTCTACAAACACATGTCACAGTGATTGACAACAGCTGGAGCCTAAACCCCCCAAAGAGTGACCAGATAGACAGTAGTGACAACGAAACAGTCCCTAGGTAGGAAGAAACCATGAGAGGAACCAGAGTCATGAGAGGGAGTTGAACCTGCTCTGGCTGGGACGAGGAGATTAGAGGAGAGGAGAAATGAACAAGACAATATGAACAGCAGAGGACCTGATCCTAGATCAGAACTCCTGCTCCGAGAATTCAGACACCTGGAGAGACATGAACAGAGTGTGGCTCTGGAGATAAGATAACGTCATTATTAGGGCAGCTACCACTTCAATGGTGAACAGTTCATTAAAAATGTACTTTCATAGGCTGTCCAAATGGCACCCTATTCCCTTTACAGTGCACTACTTTAGACCAGAGCCCTATAGTGGTCTGGTCAAAAGTAGTGGAGTATGTAGGGAATAGGGTGCCATATAGGACGCAGCCCTGCAATGTCTCTCTGTGGAAGAGAGCAGAGTAACTCCAGGGGGAGAGAATAACGTGACTAGCTTTGTCTCTGTTTCAGACAAGTGAGTGAGAGAATCACAGAGAGAAAATGTGTGAGAGGAAAGGGGAGACAAAAGGACAAGATATGTGCAAGAGAGAAAGAGAAATGAAGACACAGAGAGAACTAGAGAGAGAGAGACAGATAGGAAAAGAGAGAGAGGGATGAAGAAAGAGAGGCAGGGAGAGAAAATAATTTCCCTGCTGTCAGAAGGTTCAGGGCTCTGAGGAACACTGAGGCTAATGTAGCCTGGGGGGAAGAAAGAGGTAAGGGAAGATAGAGGGGAGGAAAGAGGAGATGGTTTAGTACTGTACCAGAGCTGAGTAGGGAAGGTTGCCTGGTGGCTCCTGACAAAGGGGAGAACATATCCCTTCCTCTCTCTCCTTCTTCCCTTTCTGTTCTCTCTCTCTCCTTCTTCCCTTTCTGTTATCACTCTCTCCTTCTTCCCTTTCTGTTTATCTCTCTCTCTCTAGAGTCCATTCTGTCAGAGCTGAGAGACCAGACTGTATCCAAAGAGTTAGTTGTTCTTTATTTTCAATTCTCTGATGATGTTTTGTTCAACTGAACTGTCTGATGTTGAATAGTGTTTAGGATGAATTAAACTGGAGGTAAGATGAGCCTGGTCCCAGATCTGTTTGTGCCGTATGGCTAATGCTTATTGTTGTTTGGCATGACATTGACCATAGGAGTTGGCAAGACAGCACCAACAGCTCTGTGACCAGGCTAGGATTAGCTAGCTTTAGTGCAGTAATGGATGAGCAGGCTAGGCCAGGGTCATGTTCATTAGGAAGCAAACGGAAGAAAACGGACTGAAACAGGAAGATACTTCGTCCAATGAGAAATATTGTTTTTCCTTTTTCTGTTGCAAAACATTTTCGGTCGAATGCCCCAATGAACACAATCCAGGACTGTAACGGAGAACGGAGGCTGGACACAGGCCTTCTTTGTGTGTCCATTTTAAGGGGCTCAGCCGGCCTCAAATACACCGCCATGTTTATCCTACCGCTGATGACTTCCTGTGATCACACACACACACGCAGCGGGGGCAGGGCAGGAGACTCTGGCAAATGTAAGCGTGGCTCTTTAAAACAGCAGGCTGAACAGTGAGCCACAGCTTCAGATAGTATTTGAACGAGTACTACATAAATCCTGCCACTCTTCAACTTTTCACCTCAGTCACACATGCCTTCTACACTGAACAAAAATATAAAACGCAACATGTAAAGTGTTGGTCACATGTTTCATGAGCATCAATAAAATAACCCAGAAATGTCTAAAATGTTGTGCACACATTAGTTTACATCCCTGTTAGTGAGCATTTCTTCTTTACCAAGATAATCCATCCACCTGCAATTGGCATGCTGACTGCAGGAATGTCCACCAGAGCTGTTGCCAGAGAGTTGAATGTTCATTTCTCTACCATAAGCCACCTCCAATGTCATTTTAGAGAATTTGGCATTACGTCCAACCGGGCCTCTAAACCGGCCTAGTGTGGGCGAGCAGTTTGCTGATGTCAACGTTGTGAACAGAGTGCCCCATGATGGTGGTGGGGTTATGGTGTGGGCAGGCATTTGCTACGGACAATGAACACAATTGCACTTTAACGATGTCAATTTCAATGCACAGAAATACCGAGATGAGATCCTGAGGCGAATTGTGAGGCCCATTTGTTTTAAAGGTATCTGTGACCAACAGATTTCCTTATATGAACTGTAACTCAGTAAAATCTTTGAAATGATCAGAGTGGCATTAACTAAAATTCTCTCTCGAAGCAGGGTCATGTTTCAGAGGACACATGGATTTCGACCTTCGCCTCTCCCGTGTCCGTACGGGAGTTGCAACGATGACACAAGACTAACTACAAATTGGGGGATAAAAAACTATAATAATAATAAAAATATATATAAAAATAAGAGGTAAAAAACATTAGTTAAAAACAATACATTGAACCAAAAAATGGAATACTGTCTGCATTAACTTTGTCTTATTTCTACCTAGAAACTGATTTACAGCTGGATATGTGCACAGCATTATAAGAAGTTGATCGAGCACACACACACACACGCGCACACGCACACGCACACACACAGTCTTGTTCAAGCGGAACAGATGCTGGACATATAACTGGGGGTCTGGTGTGTGATGTGTGTACGTAGCCAGAGAAGCTGATGACTCAGAAGTTGAGCTGACTCCCTGTGATCCAACCCACAGCCCACTCAGTCACACAAAGAACAATACAACTAAGGAACAAAAGCTTTCCTTGGCTAAAGAAAGGACCTTAACTGACTGACATGTGGAGGGCACAGGAACCTGATCTAGCCTAAATGCTTTGAGATGCTGTGAGATGCTGTGAGATGCTGTGAGAGAGAGAGAGAGAGAGAGAGAGAGAGAGAGAGAGAGAGAGAGAGAAATCTATCCAACTACAGCCAATCCCACCGTCTATGGACAGTTGTTGAACTAATTGGCCAGGTGTGTAAGTTAGTTTCAGTTGGTCGTTGCTGGACCTAGTTTCAGTTGGTCGTTGCTGGACCTAGTTTCAGTTGGTCGTTGCTGGACCTAGTTTCAGTTGGTCGTTGCTGGACCTAGTTTCAGTTGGTCTTTGCTGGACCTAGTTTCAGTTGGTCGTTGCTGGACCTAGTTTCAGTTGGTCGTTGCTGGACCTAGTTTCAGTTGGTCGTTGCTGGACCTAGTTTCAGTTGGTTGTTGCAGGACCAAGTTTCAGTTGGTCGTTGCTGGACCTAGTTTCAGTTGGTCGTTGCTGGACCTAGCTTCAGTTGCTATTTGCTGGACCTAGTTGCTTGTAGTTGGTCCCGTTTCAACATGTACAATCTTCCATGGACAGTACGGGAAAACCTTCCCCCAAAAAACATTGATAGTTGGTTGGCTGTAGTTTTATTCAGACACTTATTGATTATTACAAGACAAACTGGGATTCATAGCAAGACAAATACACTCCATTGAACTGTGATTGTGTATGTTTTGTAAGTGGTTCAACACACTGTTCTATATTAAGTAGGTTTTTTACTACTTTCCTTTTAAAAGCTGCACACAAATTGCCCTCCTGGGACAATGCAGATTTACTGAACTGAACCCATGAGTAGAACAGTCCAGTCTGAACTCTACCAGGCTCTAGTGAACCCATGAGTAGAACAGTCCTGTCTGAACTCTACCAGGCTCTAGTGAACCCATGAGTAGAACAGTCCTGTCTGAACTCTACCAGGCTCTAGTGAACCCATGAGTAGAACAGTCCAGTCTGAACTCTACCAGGCTCTAGTGAACCCATGAGTAGAACAGTCCAGTCTGAACTCTACCAGGCTCTAGTGAACCCATGAGTAGAACAGTCCAGTCTGAACTCTACCAGGCTCTAGTGAACCCATGAGTAGAACAGTCCAGTCTGAACTCTACCAGGCTCTAGTGAACCCATGAGTAGAACAGTCCAGTCTGAACTCTACCAGGCTCTAGTGAACCCATGAGTAGAACAGTCCAGTCTGAACTCTACCAGGCTCTAGTGAACCCATGAGTAGAACAGTCCTGTCTGAACTCTACCAGGCTCTAGTGAACCCATGAGTAGAACAGTCCAGTCTGAACTCTACCAGGCTCTAGTGAACCCATGAGTAGAACAGTCCAGTCTGAACTCTACCAGGCTCTAGTGAACCCATGAGTAGAACAGTCCAGTCTGAACTCTACCAGGCTCTAGTGAACCCATGAGTAGAACAGTCCAGTCTGAACTCTACCAGGCTCTAGTGAACCCATGAGTAGAACAGTCCAGTCTGAACTCTACCAGGCTCTAGTGAACCCATGAGTAGAACAGTCCAGTCTGAACTCTACCAGGCTCTAGTGAACCCATGAGTAGAACAGTCCAGTCTGAACTCTACCAGGCTCTAGTGAACCCATGAGTAGAACAGTCCTGTCTGAACTCTACCAGGCTCTAGTGAACCCATGAGTAGAACAGTCCAGTCTGAACTCTACCAGGCTCTAGTGAACCCATGAGTAGAACAGTCCAGTCTGAACTCTACCAGGCTCTAGTGAACCCATGAGTAGAACAGTCCAGTCTGAACTCTACCAGGCTCTAGTGAACCCATGAGTAGAACAGTCCAGTCTGAACTCTACCAGGCTCTAGTGAACCCATGAGTAGAACAGTCCTGTCTGAACTCTACCAGGCTCTAGTGAACCCATGAGTAGAACAGTCCAGTCTGAACTCTACCAGGCTCTAGTGAACCCATGAGTAGAACAGTCCTGTCTGAACTCTACCAGGCGCCACTGAGGCTCAATTTAAAAAAGATAAAAGTAGTAGTCAAATGTACTTTTGGACTAAATTTGATTTCTTTACCAAGCTAAAATGGAACTTCAAAGCCAACAATAGGGCAGAATGTACCAGTCACCTTACGAAGGAAATGGGTCTTATTTGAAGAGGAGAGAGAAGCCAGACTGGAAAACACTGAGTATTGTACTAGATGTGCGGCTGGAGATAGTTAAAATGTGTGTGTGTGTATACTCGGTTTTATTAAGTACAAGGCCAGAGCCTTGGAAATCTGCTCCTTCTTACATCCTATGGAATCTCCCTTCACTGGAAAGTCCCTATTTGACACTGTAGTGTGTGTGTGTGTGTGTGTGTGTGTGTGTGTGTGTGTGTGTGTGTGTGTGTGTATTGGCAGGAGAGGAGGGGATGTACCTCTAGCCAACTAATACACTGATTATTACATTAAAGCTTCTGTCCTCCGGCTAGAGAGAGTAGTTGGGGGCGAACTGACAAAGACCTCTTTAATATATACATTCAAATGGACAGACAGATTTCTGGACGCTATGAGACAGGGACAACATTCCATTCTCAATCAAATAGGAATTATCTTTGCAAAAAATCTACAAGAACAAAGCAAAATAAAATGGAGTGGGGGAAATTACCCAAAAATGAACCATCACTGTTCTTTGTCTGTAGGCCACGAGGGTTAAAGGTCAGAGGGTTAATGTTAGTACTCAACCAACTATGGTCTTCGTGACAACTATGGTCTTCGTGACAACTATGGTCTTCGTGACAACTATGGTCTTCGTGACAACTATGGTCTTCGTGACAACTATGGTCTTCGTGACAATAGCTGGTTGAGTTTAGGTGAAAATGTATTAAGAGACAAGAAGAACGGGATCCTTTTGGATCCTAAAGCCGTGTCACTGCCCACATCTCCCTCCCTCTAACCATTATGATATCACTGCTCCAACAGGCATCCTATGAGGCAAGGGCTGCCGGGACACCTTTCTGCTCACTTGAGTCATCCCCCCACTTTCTTCATTGTGGTGGCACACACACACGCTCCGTTGTGCACTGCAATCGTACACACACACACACACACACAGTGAACATCTCCAGGTGTTGGCTCTAACTAATAGAGGGGACCAGCCCACTCCAATCCTTATGACTCATTTAATGTGCACTTTAGAAAACGCCTCCCATTGCATTCCACACTAAACACTGAACAGGGTGCCATTACATTCCACACTAAACACTGAACAGGGTGCCATTACATTCCACACTAAACACTGAACAGGGTGCCATTACATTCCACACTAAACACTGAACAGGGTGCCATTACATTCCACACTAAACACTGAACAGGGTGCCATTACATTCCACATCAAACACTGAACAGGGTGCATTTCATTCCACACTAAACACTGAACAGGGTGCCATTACATTCCACACTAAACACTGAACAGGGTGCCATTGCATTCCACACTAAACAGGGTGCCATTACATTCCACACTAAACACTGAATAGGGTGCCATTACATTCCACACTAAACACTGAACAGGGTGCCATTACATTCCACACTAAACACTGAACAGGGTGCCACTGCATTCCACACTAAACACTGAATAGGGTGCCATTACATTACACACTATCAAATCAAATCTAATTTTATTGGTCACATACACATGGTTAGCAGATGTTAATGCGAGTGTAGCGAAATTCTTGTGCTTCTAGTTCTGACAATGCAGTAATATCTAACAAGTAATCTAACAAATTCACAATGACTGCCTTATACACACAAATGCAAAGGAATGAATAAGAATATGTACATAAAAATATATGGATGAGCGATGGCCGTGCGGCATAGGCAAGATGCAGTAGATGGTATAAAATACAGTATATACATATGAGATGAGTAATGTAGGACATGTATCACCGCCGTACTAGGAGGTGATACAGCCCGACAGGATGCTCTCGATTGTGCATCTGTAAAAGTTTGAGTGTTTTAGATGACAAACCAAATTTCTTCAGTCTCCTGAGGTTGAAGAGGCGCTGTTGCGCCTTCTTCACCACGCTGTCTGTGTGGGTGGACCATTTCAGTTTGTCCGTGATGTGTACGCCGAGGAACTTAAAACTTTCCATCTTCTCCACTACTGTCAGGTCGATGTGGATGGGGGGGTGCTCCCTCTGCTGTTTCCTGCAGTCCAAAATCATCTCCTTTGATTTGGTGACATTGAGTGTGAGGTTATTTTCCCTGACACCACACTCCGAGGGCCCTCACCTCCTCCCTGTAGGCCGTCAGGTCGTTGTTAGTAATCAAGCCTACCACTGCAGTGTTGTCTGCAAACTTGATGATAGAGTTGGAAGCGTGCATGGCCACGGAGTCATGGGTGAACAGGGAGTACAGGAGGGCTGAGAATGTACCCTTGTGGGGCCCCAGTATTGAGGATCAGCGGGGTGGACATGTTTCCTACCTTCCTACCCATTTCCTACCTGGGTGGGCGGCCCGTCAGAAAGTCCAGGACCCAGTTGCACAGGGCGGGGTCGCTTAATGACGAGTTTGGAGGGTACTATGATGTAAAATACTGAGTTGTAGTCAATGAACAACATTCTCACATAGATATTCCTCTTGTCCAGATGGGATAGGGCAGTGTGCAGTGTGATGGCGATTGCATCGTCAGTGGACCTATTGGGGCGGTAAGCAAATTGGAGTGGGTCTAGGGTGTCAGGTAGGGTGGAGGTGATATGATCCTTGACTAGTCTCTCAAAGCACTTCATGATGACAGAAGTGAGTGCAACAGTGCAATAGTCATTTAGTTCAGTTACCTTAGCATTCCTGGGAACAGGAACAATGTCAGCCATCTTGAAGCATGTGGGGACAACAGACTGGGATAGGGATTGATTGAATATGCCCGTAAACACACCAGCCAGCTGGTCTGAGCATGCTCTGAGGACACGGCTAGGGATGCCTTCTGGGCCGGCAGGTTTGTGAGGGTTAACACGTTTAAATGTCTTACTCATGTTAGCCACGGAGAAGGAGAGCCCACAGGCTTTGGTAGCGGGCCATGTCAGTGGCACTGTATAGGGTGCCATTTGGGACGCAGTACATAAGTTCAGGAAAACTCCCTCACTTTCAGCAGAAACTCCAGGCACATTTTCTTCATACATCTGAATGAGACATGCAGGGAACATCACTCAGTTTAAGTAGACAATGTCTGCGTCCCAAATGGCTCCCTTTTCCCTACAGAGCATATGACTTCTGACCAGAGCCCTACAAAGACTAATTCAGAAACAAAGACACTGACTAGCATAGCTCCAATCCAGGACTTGTCCACACACTGACTGGCAGCTTTTTTTTGGGGGGGGGGGGGGGGGGGGGGGGGTTATTAAATACACTAAGTCTATAAGGAAGAGAGTCTGGGCTTTGCTCTAGCTCAGAGAGGAGGCAGTCAGCTAGCAGATACTGAAGCACCATCTAAAAAGAGAGAAAAGTTTGTTTAGGGTCAATGGGCATATCTCAAATGCAGTGTCTCTGTCTGTGTGTGTGTCTGTGTTCCGATCCAAAGTAGTTCACAATGAGGATTCAGGGTACCATTTGGGACCTACCAATTTTGTGGGCACTGGTCAAAAGCAGTGCACTATTTTCATTTCCATTTCAGTCATTTAGCAGACGCTCTTATCCAGAGTGACTTACAGAGCTATTAGTGTTAAGTGCCTTGCTCAAGGGCACATTGACAGAGCCTTGTCAGCTTGGAGATTTGAACCAGCAACCTTTCAGTTCCTGGTCCAACGCTCTAAGCACTAGTGTACAATTTGGGATGCAAACATCATCTTCCTGGCATAAAGGGGGAATGAGAGGGGCATGAGACAACCTTATCTCTTAACGAACAACGGCTTACAACAGGAGAGCACTGGGCAACTCCAGTCCTGAAGGTATGCAGTACTGGCCTTCATTTCAGCCCAGAACTAACACAGCACTAACACCTGGGCTGTGTTCATTAGGCACGAAACAGAACCAAAACGGAAATGTACTATAGGAACTGTTGAACCTAGTGTGTTGGGCTGGAGCAAAAGCCTACACACACCGACTACAAGACCCCATGCACACAACCCTGGCTGCACACAATGTCAAGTCCTTACAGGATCTCTGTGTGTGTATAGGACATGATCAGATCAGGGGGAAACAGGATATAACAAGCAGGAGGTTTTAACCATTAAATCAAACACCACCATAAAATCACTTCATATATTAATCCTACCCTGGATCCTTTTACATACAACACTGTGTGAGAGGGCTGGCTGGGGACATATGAGCTATGGGAAGGGTTGGGGGCTGGATCATCGGTTGTGTGTGTGCGCACAGCGGGGTCTTAGGTCTGAAATAACACTAGTAGATTGTTCACAAATCATCCCCAGTGCAATGAGTGCAGGAGGAAGTTTGATCCCTCGTACAGCAGAGTAGTGACAGGCAAGGTTTATGTGTGTGTGTGCGCTCATGGCTCTTCATCTTTTGTAGAGTTCCAGTACACAGACAACAGTCCATTCTTAACTGTGTGAAAACACATGCACCATGGTTATCATCTATTAGCTGGGCTCCACCACAGCACCAGTGAGGCAACAGCCACGACAACAATCTGTTGTTTATCTTCTTTCTTTTGGTTTTCCTTTAATAAATACATTCTTGACCCTAGAATATCTGAGACCTAGCGGCTCCATTTCCTGTTTTTATGCGTGAGCGATAGATCAGAGACAGACAGACAGATCGATCGATACAGTGCATTCGAACCATGTATTCAGACTATTTTGTTACGTTACAGACTTATTCTAAAAATTGATTCATTATTTTTTTTTACCTCAATCTACACAGAATACCGCATAATGACAAAGTGAAAACAGGTTTAGAATTTTTTTCAGAAATACCTTATAAGTATTCAGACCCTTTGCTAAGAGAAAAATTGAGCTCAGGTGCATCCTGTTTCCATTGATCATCCTAGAGATGTTTCTTCAACTTGGAGTCCACCTGTTGTAAATCCAAATTGATTGGACATGATTTGGAAAGGCACACACTCTCTATACAAGGTCCCACAGTTGACAGTGCATGTCAGAGCAAAAACCAAGCCATGAGGTCGAAGAAAATGTGAGAGAGCTACGAGACAGGATAGTGTCGAGGCACAGATCTGGGGAAGGGTACAAAAAATGTCTGCAGCATTGTAGGTCTCGAAGAACACAGTGGTGTCGTGACGTTGTATTAGTTAATGTGACGACTGTTGCTCATCGAATGATTAACGGTTTATAATTACGTGATTAAATGAATTAAGCAATGAATCAAGCAATTATTAACTCATTAACCTGGGGCACCATGGGAACATTGTTTTGATTGAGTTTCTATTTCCCAAATTAACTCAAAGGATATCAGAATATCGATTACAACAGTCGCTAAATTAATCAGTTTCCTCTACAGTCTCATTATCTGAAAGTCGTATAATCCGGGAATCTGCACGGACCCGGGCTTTACCACTGAATTTACCACACCAATCTTAGTTGATTATTTATTTACTAGCAAGCTAAAATGATGATAAAAATGCACATACACAAAACACAGTCTAGCTATTGATTAGGACTTAGTATAACGGCCAACACACTATGGCGCTGGTTACCCAACATGGGGATTTTAAAGAGAGAGAAAGGAAGTACACGAGAGAAATATACATTTGGGTTCATTTGTCAGCCATGCTTATTTAAAATTAGCCTTGCCCCGAACTGCCGCTCTTATGGGTCAGAATATAATGATGTAATTACGTGTTGTAGTTCTCAGGTGGGAAGCTCCGCGTGGGTCGTTTAGGCTTTTAAATGACGAAGTTCTCCGGCGCAACTCTCTGGTTGTCCTCACGATGTCAGTGTCCTTCTTGGCTAAGTGGTCTGATCCTCACCCTTGATCTGAAAGGGGTCTTCTGAGGACAGACAGCTCTGTAGCTCAGAGCTCACAGCTTCGGCTCGAATGGTGTCGATACCACGATTCAATCGAGAGTGGAGGCTGGGTGGTTCGGCTTGAATTCACCCGCTTAGACACAGCTACTCGTCCGTAGCTCGTGTAGAAAAATATTTCTTTGTCTTCAACCTTGTGTTTCGTTTTGGGGTTCGTCGACTTTGTTAGACCTTCGCTGCAGCTTGGGGTCAATAGTCTCCTATGTTAATTCTCCAATCTCCTGTCTTATACCCTCGGGTCAGAGGTGGGTGTGACAGCCTTTAGGGCGATTCTCTGGGCGGACCAAGTACAGGGGCAAGGCTTAGATTTGGCTAAAAATCCGATTTTAGACACTAACTTCACATTTCATCTTTGCCAAAACATTCTGTTTGATTTGGATATTTTCCAAACAGCGTACAATGTATAAACATCAGGCATATACTGGGAAAACTCTTAAAGGTACAATGTTTTCATAATAACGTCATCTCTTAACCTTTAAAAACAAATACAAAAGTTACATACATTTTAATATTCCACTTTTTGTCATAACCACCATTGTGGCTGACGGAAACCATTGTTCCAAAGTTCCTTTATTGCATGTTTAAGGTTCTGAGGCCAGTTCTCCATTGTTAGGACAAAGGAATTTCTCTGTATTATGGGCATGAGGTGTCATAAAACCCCCACATCTTCAGACCCCTAGATCTCTCCTCCTCTGTTGGGGGTTTGGGAGATAATCTGTAGGGTGGTGGTCTCCTGTATCCTGACCTGATCAGGACAGTCATGACAGTCCCCCTCTGGTAGGTTCAACTTGGAATGATTCTGCATGTTGCAACCCACCATAAGAATGACCATCGGATGTCCTGGTCTGTGGATCATCAGAGCAGCCCCCCCCCCCTTTAGTGGTTCCCCCCCTGGTAGGCTTTCCGCAAGCTGTGGATCACCACCAGAATGGATCAAGGAGGTCTGGCAGTGGCTCTGTGTTCCGGCCCGTCGTCCGGTTATCCCGGTTAGTGGACCTAGGCAGTAACTTGGCAGACGTTAATAACGCACAACACTCAGGCAATACATCATTACATTTCCTCCCCAAAGGAGCGGTGTCTTGGCTCTAAGGCTTCCTAAGTGTCAAAGGTAATGAAACGAAAAATTGGAATAAAAACATAAAAGTATACAAAATATGTCTACCACACCTTAATCATCTAATATGGACTATGTTCTATATATGTCCAAGGCCTTGGCTAAATAGCTTTATCATGGCATTGTCTCTAATGTCATGTCTAGGTTGATCCTACTTGCAGGTGGGTAGTTAAGGCACTTGGAAAAACTTGGCCCCTGAAGGCCAAGCTTACATTAGGGACATTACTGGGCTGACCTAGCGAGTTCGGGAGAGGAGGCTGGGACTGGGCCCTGTAAGAGGGTTTCCGGATCCATTGCCACCTTTCCAAAAATCGGGATCGCTTCCGTCCCACGGGTGATCCTAGTATAAGACCTCATTAGGTCTTCCATTGCACGTGTGCGCCTGTGTACGTAGTAGGTGCACACGCCAAGGGAAATGAGACCAAGGATCATGGTAACAGTCAGGATACTGTCCGGCACCGTCCAAGAGCGGGCGACAGACCAATCTTTTGGTCTGTAGTCAGTCGGGTCGACTAACAGTGCCTCATCCAGTACGCTAAGATCGACAGTCATGGGTCCCTCGTACTGGATTTGGTATTGAATGGCTTGTGGTAACTCAAGGGAACGTTTAGCAAAAGCGTCCGGCATTTCAATCTCTGTGTCTATCCGGTCGTCGGGAAGGTGGTATAGAGCGAGGTCGTCTACGTGAATAATCGCCCCCTCTGGTACCGTAACAAAAACAGTCTGGTTGGGGAGGTTCAATTGGGTGATGGAGTCATGGCGTTCGTAAGTCATAGTGGCGGACGCAAACGGTGTGTTGACCAACCATCGGTTCCCTACCACCTCCACTTGTGTGGTGGTGGCCCCATCCCTGGCTGTTAGTTTGGCTCTACAGCGTTCTTCGCTGGTGATAGCTTTAATACCACAAAGACGCTCAGTGTTATCCCTGACAAATGGTTTGCTAGGACAAAGGTAGTGGACATCTTTGGTTAGAGTACACATTAGCAGGTTAGGGGTGAGATAGAAATCTGGGTTGTTTTCCTGGTAAGCTACAACTGGGGGCGTGGCAATCTTTACGTGGGTACTGTCGCGCCAAAATCCTACATTGAGAACCGTTTTCAATCTATAGATATTCTCCAGTTCAACAACCGGCAGCGTCAGTAGAAAACCCACTTCATTACGGTCAACATCAACGTGTATTGGGATGGCCGACCCCAGACTATAGGCCAAATGTGATTGTAACGGCCTTAGTGTGGTTGAAGTAGCTGAGGTCAATATGTCGTGCACCATTGAGAGGGGCACTAGATATGAGGGGATTCTATTCATGGCCAAGTGGTCCATAGAAGAGCTAACTTCACGGAGAAAATCCTCCAGTAACAATCGAACCAATTGGACATGGGCATAGTCATGGTTCATGACCTCTGCTAGCTTTCCTACAGACAGGATAGTTTTGTTCAGGAGAGTAGCGTGTGTGTTGACCACCAGAATAGTGTCCTGGAGAGACTTTCCCACATGTTGCAACCTAAGGGCCTGTGCCTTCATCTGCTGCTGGATAAGTGGCATCTCTTCAGTAATCTCCCTAACATTCCTCTTGACTGTGGCTAGACTGACTGCGTTGACGGCAGTGGTACCTAGGGCAAATAGTGACCCTACGGCTGCCCCTATCGATAGTAGCGCCCCGACGAATCGTTTTTCTCGCCTGGGCTCAGCTAGTTCTGACTGGGTTACTGTGAACTTTTGGAGTTGGGCCAACATATGGGCAGTGTCTAGCTGGGCGTGCTTAATTGCCTGGCTGGTCCAGTCAGCCCCGGCCCAACTCAAATGCGCCGCAGGTGGAATGTGTTGGCGGTACACATTCTCTGCATCTAGGCGGACATATACCCTCTGCGTGTGTACTCTGCAGTTAGTTATGAGGAGTCCTGGATCGTCGCGGAGAACGATTCCCGTAGGGGGTCCGTTCGTGATTACGTCTGCTGGGTTGGTTTTGACCAGGGCGCAGAGTGTCAGGATCATCCAAAGGAACTCCATCCTACAGAAACGCATAATCAGAGATTGTTGGATTATTTCAGTTATTTGTATTCGTAAACAAAAATTGTTTTGACAACTATTTTTCTGTTTTTCTTATTTTTTTAATCAGTACAGCGCAGGACGATATCACTAGTGACAACAGATGTATATCTGGTAGCTGGGAAGAGAATAAAAGATATTAGGTGCAACGTACTGGTCTCCTGGAAGGGATCAGCTGAGGATACTTAAGAATTTTCTTAGTACCTCTGGGTTTTTGCTAGGGTTTTTATCTATTCGGTGCTGGCTAGCACCCCTTCTATTCCCATGGGGGGAGTGTACAACTTGATTTGGTTCCGGTGGACCCACTTTAATGTGGCGTTTTGTTGACCTTTGCTGATTTTGATCTGGTAAGCTACAGGTGATAGCTTCACCACAATCTCGTGTGGCCCCGTCCAGTGGGGCAGGAACTTTGTTGCGACGCCCGCGGGTTTAGTGTATATGTAGTACCACACCTTATCTCCGACCTCGAACACCTGGTGTGAGGCTTTTTTGTCGTAATAGGTCTTGTCACCTTCTGCACTTCTTTCCAATTGTCCTTGAGCGTACGCAAAGGTAGTCTGGAGATGGTTCCGCAAGTCGGTCACGTATTGATGAGCCGTGTAGGCGGTGGCTGCGGCGACATCTCCCGGTTGGTACAGGAGATGCAGTGGAAGGGTCATTTGCCGGCCCGTCATCATCTCAAAGGGTGTCATTCCCGTAGACCTGTTGCGTGTGGCTCTGATTGCCATCAGTACCAATGGGAGTTTGAGGTCCCAATCTTTGTGGTTGGCTGCCACATATTTCCTCAAGATTCTGACAATTGATTGGTTGCTCCTTTCTACCCCCCCCCGAGCTCCTAGGGTGGTACGCGATGTGGAGTTTAGCTTTGACTCCCAGGAGCTTCCACAGTTCGGTCATTACAGCTGCCGAAAAGTGGGTTCCTCTGTCGCTGTCCACGGTTTCTCCTGGCAGGCCGAAACGACTGAAAACGTGGTTTAGCAAAAGAACGGCAGTGGTTTCCGCTGTGTCATTGGTCGCCGGCAGGCACTCCACCCACTTTGTGAATGCGCAAGTCACTGTGAGGAGGTACTTGTTGCCTCTGGCAGACCTGGCAACTGGGCCGACCCAGTCGATCTGGATCGAGCTCCAGGGGTAAGACACACCCTTGCGTTGCAGGGGTGCTCTGTGAAGTGGCTTGGTGGGTTGAAACTGGCAGCAAACTAGACACCCCCTCACGTATCGTGCCACGTCTTGTTCCATGTGAGGCCAGTGGGCCACCTGTCGCAATGTTTCACATGTAGCCTTGACCCCCCTATGGCCTCCACATGGCTCGTCGTGGGCATGAGCTATCATTATCCCCCTCTGTGTTTTAGGAACCACCCACCTTCGAGCGGTGTCGGTTTCTGAAACATACACCAATAGGCCATCTACAAGTGTGAGGTGCTGTTTAGTTGCGTACAGCGAACGCAAGTCGTGTGAACCTGCCAAAGCCAGTTCGGACACTGGGTGGTTGACAGGATCCGACAGGAATGCCATCAAAGTGGCGAGGGACTCATCTTGGTGTTGCATTGCTACCAGATCGCCATTCATGAATGAATGCGTAAGCAACACATTATGTTTGTGCGACGACGTTTTCCGTGGTGCTACATGGCTACGCGTTACCGCAGACACCATAGCTTCCTCAGTGGGTTTTTCGTCTCGAGCAGCAAACACCCAAGGGGTGCCGTGAATTGCACCAGATTTCGCCATGCTGTCAGCATGGTCGTTGCCAAGTTTGTCACGACCAGGTGATTTGGAGTGTCCCTTGACTTTCTTCCAATACACCTGTATGTCGTGTTTGGTGATGAGATCATCACAAGCTAGAATGAGCTCTTTGTTTTTCACCTCTTTACCACTTGAAGTAGTCATGTGCTTTTGTTTCCAAAACGGCAAGTGGCATAAGAAGGTGAGTCTCGCGTAGTTTGAGTCGGTGCAGATCGCCAGTTCTGCCAATTCGTGTTTCACCGCTGTTTGCAGGGTGATCAGCACGCCAGCCACTTCTGCAAACTGGCTGGTCTTGTTGCCAAGCTGAAATTGAAGTGGTTTGCACGGAATGTCGTTGTGCCATACCAATCCCACCCCAGCTTGCAAGTGGTCTAGATGGCGGTAAGAACAGCCATCTACAAATGCCATCGGCATGTCGAGACACACGTTCTCTTCAAAATAGTGATGGTTCGAAGGCAATGGCGGAGCGATGTCACGCGGGGGTGGTCCGGAGTCGGTTTCATCGTCACCACAGTGTTGACACACCGCCAAAGCACTGCCCAAAGGCAGGTTCTTTGCTTTTGCGTAGTTGATTACTACATCATGGCTCTGCAGCGTCATGAGCCAAGCCGCTATCCTGCTGTTGTGTACAGCACCCTCACGGATTCATTGGCTTTTCAGAAAAGTCACAGGCTGGTGACATGTTTCTATGATCACCTTTTGTCCGCCGACATAACTGGTGAAGTGTTTGATCGCCCAGACTGTCGACAGCAGCGCTTTTTCGCAGTCTGAGTATTTGTGTTCGGCGGGGTTGAGTGTTTTGCTCGCGTAAGCAACCACACGTTTGTCTTGGTCGTATTTTTGGTACAACCCAGCGCTAAGGCAGTGCTCTGAGAAACCGACTTCCAAAAAGAATGTCTTGTCTTTGTTGGGGTATACCAGGCAGGGTGCCTCGCAAAGCATGTTTTTCAAGGAAGCCACCGCTTCGTTGTGAGTGACATCCCAAACAAATGGGGTGTCTTTCTGAAGAAGGTGAGTCAACGGTTTTGACAAGTCGGCGTAGTTTTCGATGAATTGACGGGAGTAATTACATACTCCCAAGAAGCTGCGCACCTCGTGAAGGTTTGTAGGTGTTTTGATGTTGCGGACTGCTTGGATTCGGTTAGACTGTGGCAGGATGCCCTCGGCACCCACCAGAAGCCCAACGTAGTTTACCTTGGTCCTGCACCATTGCCCTTTCATGATGGCCAACTTAGCCCCTGCAGTCCCGAGTTGGGTGAGAACGTGGTCCATTTCATTGAGGTGATGTGACCAAGTCTCACTTCTCATGAGAACGTCGTCCACGTAAATTATCGTCCCCCTAGAGGCTGCGTCTGGCATCGCCTTGTGCAGGAAGATGTTGAACTCTGAGGGGGAGTTCGCATACCCGAATGGGCAACGATTGAACGTGAAGAGCTTGTTCGAGAAAGAGAAAGCCAACTTGTGTTGGTCACGCGGGTCGACTGTCATGGTCCAGAAACCATTTGCCACGTCGACGGTGGAGAAGTACTTGGCGTTTGCCACCTTTGGCAACTCTTGGTCGAGCTGTGTCATTGGCCAACGAGACAACGGAACCAGTTTGTTGAGTTGTCTATAGTCAATGGTAAGACGCCATTTACCCGTTGGTTTCAGAACGGGCCACACGGGAGCGCTGTACGTACTGTTACATTCCCTGATTATCCGTTTAGCTAATAAGGAATCTATAATCTCTTGTACTGCTGCGTATGCTGCGAGCGGGATTTTGTATTGTCTAACGAACGTAGGAGTTGCTCCGGGTGGCGTAGGAATACGCACCACATGGATACTCGTAACCCCGCAATCCAGCGAGTCTGTCGACCAGATCTCACTGTGTTTGTTAAACAATTCTCTCAACTGATGGCGTTCAGTGTCATTGACAAGTGCATCAGCCTCCGACAGTAGTTGTATTACCTGTGCATGGAAACCAGGATATGGTTCGGCGAAATTGTACAGGTCTTCATCGGGTGGTGACGGCATGTCACTTTTGGAAGAGTCATCGGTTGTTACCTCACAAGAGTGTACTTCGCATGCAGGAGGAGACGCAATATCATCCTCCGTGACGATGGAGTATATTAACTGGTTGCTGTCAGGGTCGACATCCAGCCGGAATGCCGATGTGTCGTCCAGTGGCAATACAGGAGTTAGTGCTATTGCTTTTGACTGACAAGTAAACAGCGTACCTCCCTCGCCATCTAGGTCTAGGGAGGACGGAAGAGGCCCAATCACAGGAACAACTAGTTCAAAATCATGGAAGGCGTAATCGATCAATGTTCCTAGCTGAGTGTGCCGAGGAATGGAAATATCCGCTTGAGTCAGATTTTGTACCAGGAGGTAAGTGGATCTAGCGGTTAGTTCCAACAGTGGGTTGCCATTGATAGTTAGCCCCAAGTCGAATAGTTTTGGAGAGGGTTGGAAGAACGCAGTGGTGCCTTCCATCCGGTATCCGGGCGCCAGGTTCAGTCTTACAGAAACCTCTGTGGTTCTTGCCGGTATCAACATGGCGGACTCAGTTATCGTCTTGCAAGCTTCAGGAATAGTCTGCCCGGAAGCCATTCGCACCGGGTCGAAAGACAAGGCATGTTGGTTTGGCTGCGCCAAAGACCAAAGAACTTGGTGTATGGTATCAAGTTTAACACCCAATCTTACCAAAATGTCCGCTCCCACATAGACTGTATGTGGGAGGTCCACGACAACCAGTAGGTAGTGGGATAATTCCTTGGTTCCAATGCGGATCGATAGCGCACACACCCCTATTGCGGTGAGTGTTGTCTGGGGAGTCGTTCCCAGTGGAAATCTAAACGTTTTCTGCACAAGGGGATGGCAGTTAGCCGTTTTCGAAATTTCGTTGAACATTTCCAAACTGATTGCTGATTTTTCTGACCAGGTGGCCAGCCTGGTATCCTCAGCCATAGTGCCGTTTAGGCACACGCCCCCTATCAGAGGAGGGCGGTAAGTGTCGGCTGGTGAATCACCCAAGCCGCACAAGAAAACCACATGTTCGGTTAAGTTCCGAGTCGAACTCACATTGTCCTTTGCCACAAATGGCGGGCTCATGGCCAAGTTCACAGGGTTTGCGTCAGATGCTGACATCGGACCCTCGTCGTTGCACAATGTAAGGCAGGTAGCCTTGGAAGAATGCGGCGAAGTCAACGGAGTAGGCATAGGTATTTGTGACCAGATTTGATTGGTTTTCCAATCCATTAGTGGTACCAAACGGTCAATTAAATCACTCCCAATCAGCATTCGTTCGATTTCGATGCTAGTCACATACACGGGGTGTATCAGTGACACGCTTTCGAAGTTGAGTTTAAGTAGGAGACGTTTGGTTAGGGGCGAGGTAGCTTGAGTGAAACCTCGAAGATTCGTATCGCAATGTTCCGTTTTCAACCAACGTTTTGTTGGGTCCACTGCCCTTTTTAGTTCATCCAGCAAGGTTTCGGATATGAGGGAAATTGTTGAACCCGAATCTATCAGAGCGTGACAGGTCACACAGTCCTCCAGGACTGTTCTAAGGTATGGCCTGTTCGAGTTGGTTTTTCTCGTCATATCCCCAACAAAATGGAGTGGGTTGGGAGAACGGAGCGGTTTGTAATCTGCGTCGATTTCCAAGACAGATAAGTTACCTACGTGACCCAGTGGGTCCTCTATCGGAATGGTAGAGGAATCATCTGTTACAAAGCTGCTTATCTCGTGCATCTCAACCTCCGTGTCCAAGTCTGTAGACAAAACCTGCGGGCTTGTGTCTAGAACGGGCGGTACCTGGACAGGGATTCGAGTGGGGGCGGGGGTAATGGAAATGTTTGCGTCCTCTTGAATTGCATGAATTTCGGGGGACTCGGTTTCCAACGATTTTACGCCTAGTCATGAGGATTTATCCTTGTCCTCTTTCTCAAAATTCTTACGATGCAGTACATCTTTTATCAGAGCTTCTATATCATTTCGGTTAGCGTTTAAATCATTGTTGAACACTTTGTTGCCCTTGTTACGCTTATTACCCTTGTGTCCTGACCCTTTGTGAGAGTTAGGCGGAGGGGCATGTCGGTTAGGTTGATCTCTACGGGACCTGTTAGATTGGGGACGTTCATCGTAGCTATTGTTACGGCGGTGGTTGTCGGGGTGGTGGTTACTTGGTAGCCACCCCCTTTGATCGTCCTCTTTTACAGCATATGTCCCTGATGCAGCCCCTTCTAATTCGAGTGGTGGTTCCCGCCTAAGCTCGAAAGTCGAGGTGTCCGGGCTCTTAGCCCGGCTTGCTTTTGATGCTTCAAAAGCGGTGCTTGCCAGCTCTCGGAGTGTCGAGATTGGCAACCCGACGTGGGCAGTAGGGCCCAAGTAGTTAATGAAGTTGGGAGACATGTTTGACAGAAAAAGTTGTTTGAACGGCAATAGGTCTTCCATTCCTGTTTCAGTGAGCATGCCAAAGTAAGCTGAACGAAGCCGGTGATAGTAGGCTTGTGGGTGTTCATTTCGAGCTTGTCTGATATTGTTAGCCAACGAACTATCGTGTTTGCGAGTCGCAGAACCACTGAATTCTATTTTCAAAACCGTGGCAAGTTTAGCATAGTCGTTTTGCACGTGTTGCTCTTGTAGACGGATGAACCTTGTCACGTGTCTGTTGGACGTTCGCTTCAAAAGATAGAGCCTGTCTGCATTCGTAGCGTTTGGGTAGCCATCCAAGGTGTCCTCTATGTCGGCTAAGAATGTCTCAGTGTCGTTTGGCTTTCCCGGAACGGGGTCGAAGAGGCGGAAGTTTTTGACGATTTTGTCAAGGCGATCCCCGCCAAGTGCGCGGGGAGCATCTGCACTCTCCCGTGGAGAATTGTCGGCCGAGAGGCCAAGAGGAAAAGTCAAGCTGTGGTTGTGTTGGCGAGGAGGCCCCAATTCACTGTGGGCCGAATGGCCACGAGAAAGAGGCTGAAATCTCCTGTCATCTACATTCCCTCGTTCTCTTAGCTCCGGATGTGAGCTAGGTTGCTTGGATTGGTTGTCCCGCGATAGCGCGTGACTGTTCTGGAGTTCCTCCAGATGATACCTAAGGGTGGTGTTATGCTGCATCGCAGAGTCCACCTGGGAGTTGAGGGTGTTTATTTTCGACACGTAGGTGTCGCCCTTGCTTCGCTCGGCCTCATACTTATCTGTCATGGTTTGCAGGGAGAGGTCGCGAGTGTGGAGTGAGAGATCCAGTGATGCGATGTCCTCCTTTTGTTTAGAGGTCACATTTTCCAACTTTCTCACCTGGTCTTTCTCATCCTTCATTAAATCAGCGACTTCAATGAGTTCTGCTGTTTTGTCCTCCAACTTGGTCATTGTGTTCATTAACTGATCGTCCTTGGTCTGCAGCTTTTGGAATAGAGCATTATTGCTTTGAGTGGTTTCATTCACAACCGTTTGTAGGGCATCAATTTGCTCGCCCCGTTTTCTAACTAGCTCTTCCGATTCATCTAGTTTCGCGTGGACTTCATCGTATTTAGTTTTGGCTAAACCGAGTTGTTCTTTTAGAATACGGACTTGGTCAAGAGATTGTTCGCGTTCTTTGTTATAAGTGTTAGACAGATCTTCCCATTTATCTGTTCTCACACACAGTTCCTCAGCTAGCAGTAGCTTATCTTTTTCGGCTTTCGATGCCAGCTCCCTGGTTCTCTCCACCTGTACCTTGAACTCCCCAGCTTCCTGCTCGTGCCTCTGCTGGGCACTGAGGTACTGGTGCACTGTCCATCTCTGCTGGTGGGCATAGTTGAGGGCTAAACTGGAGAGAACCTTCACAAGGCCTCCGCCTGATGGTCTATTTTGAAGAGCGTCTGTCGCAATGTCTGCATTTTTCTCGCTTATGGCATTGAAATCTAACATTTTCAGCCCCTCGGCATAGTTAGGATTTGCATCGTTGCTGAGGTCCGCGATCAATCTTTCCGTGGGTGAAGGTCCACTGATTAGAGGGGAAATGGGTGGAAACCCATCTGATGGATTGCTCATTATTATGATTGTCAGTTATTTCAATTTACGTAATGTTTGGGGTTTTTAGTTGGAGGCTGCAAACACGATTTAACTCAGTTTGTAAACGTCAATGAATCATCAAGACTGGGTCAGTAATGTGAGTTGGTTATTACTGAACTTGCCAAAACAGGTTTAATTGATTAAATCGATTTTAATGATAAATCTAACCTGTATCGGCTATTTGGGAATTTTAATTTTAATTCACCTGAAAGAGTTGCTATCTCTAAGTTAACGTTGAAAAGTTTAACTATGTCTCATTGGTTAGTACACATTAGTTTGCGTATTATTCCAATAACCAACCTGGACGGTAGTGTAGCAATTTAATGTGTATTAAATTGAACGAGACAATGATATCCAATCAGTTGAGACTGGTTAGATATCGTACAGCATAACCTGAATTATTTAAAAATAATTATTGGTGATTCTTCACCACCGGAGGTCACTGTTAACACAAGCTAAAATCGACAGGGTACCAGTGAAAATAGAATTTTACAATACTGTTAAAAAGTCTACCTAAACACCATTAAGCTGGTAAAACAGCTTTAATCTATTAATCAATTTGAATGATTAGTCAACCCCGTATAGCTAAAGGAATTAGCTTTAATTAACCTGAAGTAATTGCTATATCTAAGTTAACATTGAAAAGTTTAACTATGTCTCATTGGTTAGAACACATTAGTTTGCGTATTATACCAATAACCAACCTGAACGGTAGTGTAGCAATTTAATGTATATTAAATTGAACGAGACAATGATATCCAATCAGTTGAGACTGGTTACATATCGTACAGCATACCCTGAATTATTTAAAAATAATTACTGGTGATTCTTCACCACCGGAGGTCACTGTTAACACAAGCTAAATCGACAGGGTACCAGTGAAAATAGAATTTTACAAAACTGTAAAAAAATCTACCTAAACACCATTAAGCTGGTAAAACAGCTTTAATCTATTAATCAATTTGAATGATTAGTCAACCCTGTATAGGCTAAAGGAATTAGCTTTAATTAACCTGAAATAGTTGCTATATCTAAGTTAACCTGTCTGGGGTATGTGGGACGATTTCGTCCCACCTACGTAACAGGTACTGATATTTCAGTGGCGCGATTTTTGAATCGTTAGAAATACTATTACTTCAATTTCTCAAACATATGACTATTTTACAGCTATTTAAAGACAAGAATCTCGTTAATCTAACCCCACTGTCCGATTTCAAAAAGGCTTTACAACGAAAGCAAAACATTAGATTATGTCAGCAGAGTGCCCAGCCAGAAAAAATCAGACAGCCATTTTTCAAGCTAGCATATCATGTCACATAAACCCAAACCACAGCTAAATGCAGCACTAACCTTTGATGATCTTCATCAGATGACACACCTAGGACATTGTGTTATACAATACATGCATGTCTGTTCAATCAAGTTCATATTTATATCAAAAAACAGCTTTTTGCATTAGCATGTGACGTTCAGAAAACGCATAACCCCCGGCAAACTTCCGTTGAATTTACTAACAGTTTGCTAAATTACTCACGATAAACGTTCACAAAAAGCATAACAATTATTTTAAGAATTATAGATACATTACTCCTCTATGCACTCGATATGTCCGATTTTAAAATAGCTTTTCGGATGAAGCACATTTTGCAATAATCTAAGTACATAGCCCGGCATTACAGGGCTAGCTATTTAGATACCCACCCAGGTCAGCATCCACCAAAATCACATTTCCTATAAGAAAAATGTTCTTACCTTGCTTGTTCTTCATCAGAATACACTGCCAGGACTTCTACTTCAATAACAAATGTTGGTTTGGTCCCAAATAATCCATCGTTATATCCAAACAGCGACGTTTTGTTCGTGAGTTCTAGAATGCTTCTTCCCGGTTTCGCGCATGGCGCATTGGCGTGTCAAAAATGTCTAAATATTCCATTACCGTACTTCGAAGCATGTCAACCGCTGTTTAAAACCAATTTTTATGCCATTTATGTCGTAGAGAAGTGATAATATTCCGACCGGGAGTATGCATTGAGCCTAAACAGCCGAATAAAATTTCTCCTCAGAAGCGACTCATGCACGCGCATCATTCAAAGGTCCTCGGAGCATCCACTTACAAAAGGCGATAATATGTTTCAACCTGAGGCTCCCTCGTAAACCTTCAGTTATTTCGCGGGCTCTGAGAGCCTATTGGAGCCCTGGGAATTGTCACGTTACAGCTAAGATCCTTACTTTTCAATAAAAAGATGCAAGACGCACGACTCCTTGTCAGACAGGGTACTTCCTGCTTGAAACCTTGTCAGGTTTTTGCCTGCCATAGGAGTTCTGTTATACTCACAGACACCATTCAAACAGTTTTAGAAAATTCAGAGTGTTTTCTATCCAAACCTGAACAATAATATGCATATTCTAGCTTCTGAGTTGGTGTAGGAGGCAGTTAAAAATGGGAACATATTTTTCCAAAATTCTCAATACTGCCCCCTAGCCCAGACAGGTTAACGTGGAACAGTTTAACAATGTCTCATTGGTTATGGCACATTCGTGTGTGTATTATTCCCCTAACCAACCTGCACAGGTAGTGTAGCAATTTAATGTATATTAAATTGAATGAGACAGTGATATCCAATCCGTTGAGACTGGTTAGATATCGTACAGCGTAACCTGACTTATTTCACGAAAAATTACTGGCGTTTCTTCGCCAGAGGTTACGGATAGCCCAAGCTGAGGTCACACAGGATTCCCGTCTAACGCGGGAATTCACTATGAACAAAGAGGAAAACAAAAATGGCGGCTCCCCTTTGTTAGTTTAGCATCTGGTGCAAGGCTCAGCTTTCCTTGCGCGGGGTTTCCCCCTCGCCGCACAAGGGATGTTCCCTCCAACAAGGGAACGGGTTTACTTGGTGACGTCTCACGTTCAACCCTTAACCTCTCCCCGTTACCCAACGCGAGAGGTAGAGAGATAATAACTTCGCTTCGGTCAAACGAATATATCTACTCTAATTTCCGTAATGGCTGGCTCATATGTCCTCTGCTCTAGGAATTACTTATGACCGAGTCAGATCACTCCTGAAAGCGATCGACAGAAATAACACTACGTTAGGCCCAACTAGTATTATTCCTCAGAATGCCTGCATCGGCTGGTACATATGCCCTAGCTCGTAGCATTCAGTAGACCCCCTTCACACTGGCTTTGGTCAGATATACAACAGGGGTCGTTCTCTCCCGACCAGTATCTGGGTCAAATGGAACGACACACACACACTTCTCTCCCGCACTAGTCCTGCCTATAGCTATTAATGGAATGTATATATATTGCTACACAATTGATATGGAATAACACAACAGTGCGGCCTAGTCCTATCTTAGATTCCTCACAGGGGGCGCCATATGTCGTGACGTTGTATTAGTTAATGTGACGACTGTTGCTCATCGAATGATTAACGGTTTATAATTACGTGATTAAATGAATTAAGCAATGAATCAAGCAATTATTAACTCATTAACCTGGGGCACCATGGGAACATTGTTTTGATTGAGTTTCTATTTCCCAAATTAACTCAAAGGATATCAGAATATCGATTACAACAGTCGCTAAATTAATCAGTTTCCTCTACAGTCTCATTATCTGAAAGTCGTATAATCCGGGAATCTGCACGGACCCGGGCTTTACCACTGAATTTACCACACCAATCTTAGTTGATTATTTATTTACTAGCAAGCTAAAATGATGATAAAAATGCACATACACAAAACACAGTCTAGCTATTGATTAGGACTTAGTATAACGGCCAACACACTATGGCGCTGGTTACCCAACATGGGGATTTTAAAGAGAGAGAAAGGAAGTACACGAGAGAAATATACATTTGGGTTCATTTGTCAGCCATGCTTATTTAAAATTAGCCTTGCCCCGAACTGCCGCTCTTATGGGTCAGAATATAATGATGTAAATACGTGTTGTAGTTCTCAGGTGGGAAGCTCCGCGTGGGTCGTTTAGGCTTTTAAATGACGAAGTTCTCCGGCGCAACTCTCTGGTTGTCCTCACGATGTCAGTGTCCTTCTTGGCTAAGTGGTCTGATCCTCACCCTTGATCTGAAAGGGGTCTTCTGAGGACAGACAGCTCTGTAGCTCAGAGCTCACAGCTTCGGCTCGAATGGTGTCGATACCACGATTCAATCGAGAGTGGAGGCTGGGTGGTTCGGCTTGAATTCACCCGCTTAGACACAGCTACTCGTCCGTAGCTCGTGTAGAAAAATATTTCTTTGTTTTCAACCTTGTGTTTCGTTTTGGGGTTCGTCGACTTTGTTAGACCTTCGCTGCAGCTTGGGGTCAATAGTCTCCTATGTTAATTCTCCAATCTCCTGTCTTATACCCTCGGGTCAGAGGTGGGTGTGACAGCCTTTAGGGCGATTCTCTGGGCGGACCAAGTACAGGGGCAAGGCTTAGATTTGGCTAAAAATCCGATTTTAGACACTAACTTCACATTTCATCTTTGCCAAAACATTCTGTTTGATTTGGATATTTTCCAAACAGCGTACAATGTATAAACATCAGGCATATACTGGGAAAACTCTTAAAGGTACAATGTTTTCATAATAACGTCATCTCTTAACCTTTAAAAACAAATACAAAAGTTACATACATTTTAATATTCCACTTTTCGTCATAACCACCATTGTGGCTGACGGAAACCATTGTTCCAAAGTTCCTTTATTGCATGTTTAAGGTTCTGAGGCCAGTTCTCCATTGTTAGGACAAAGGAATTTCTCTGTATTATGTGCATGAGGTGTCATAAAACCCCCACATCTTCAGACCCCTAGATCTCTCCTCCTCTGTTGGGGGTTTGGGAGATAATCTGTAGGGTGGTGGTCTCCTGTATCCTGACCTGATCAGGACAGTCATGACAGTGGCCTCCATCATTCTTAAATGGAAGTTTGGAAGCACTAAGACTCTTCCTAGAGCTGGCCGCACGGCAAAACTGAGCAATTGGGGGAAAGGGCCTCGGTCAGGGAGGTGAGCAAGAACACGATGGTCACTCTGACAGAGCTCCAGAGTTCCTCTGTGGAGATGGGAGGACGTTCCAGAAGGACAACCATCTCTGCAGCACTCCATCAAATCAGGCCTATATGGTAGAGTGGCCAGACGGAAGCCACTCCTCAGTAAAAGGCACATGACAGCCTGCTTGGAGTTTACCAAAAGGCACATAAAAGGACACAGACCATGAGAAACAAGATTCCCTGGTCTGATGAAACCAAGATTGAACTCTTTGTCCTGAATGCCAAGTGTCACGTCTGGAGGAAACATGGCACCATCTCTACAGTGAAGCATGGTGGTGGGATGTTTTTCAGCGGCAGGGACTGGGAGACTAGTCAGGATCGAGGGAAAGATGAACGGAGCAAAGTACAGAGATATCCTTGATGAAGTCCTGAGATCTCTGGAGCAGGTTCTCAGACTGGGGCAAAGGTTACATTAGAGTGCGTAGTTCGAGAAACAGATGCCTCACAAGTCCTCAACTGGTAGCTTCATTAAATAGTACCCGCAAAACACCAGTCTCAACTAGAGGTCGACCGATTATGATTTTTCAACAGCGATACCGATTATTGGAGGACCAAAAAAGCCGATGCCGATTAATTTGCCGATTTTTGTATTTATTTATTTGTAAACGACAATTACAACAATACTGAATGAACACTTATTTTAACTTAATATAATACATCAATAAAATCAATTTAGCCTCAAATAAATAATGAAACATGTTCAATTTGGTTTAAATAATGCAAAAACAAAGTGTTGGAGAAGAAAGTAAAAGTGCAATATGTGCCATGTAAGAAAGCTAAGGTTAAGTTCCTTGCTCAGAACATGAGAACATATGAAAGCTGGTGGTTCCTTTTAACATGAGTCTTTAATATTCCCAGGTAAGCTGTTTTAGGTTGTAGTTATTATAGGAATTATAGGACTATTTCTCTCTATACGATTTGTATTTCATATATCTTTCTTTGACTATTGGTTGTTCTTATAGGCACTTTAGTATTGCCAGTGTAACAGTATAGCTTCCGTCCCTCTCCTCGCTCCTACCTGGGCTCGAACCAGGAACAAATCGACAACAGCCACCCTCGAAGCAGCGTTACCCATGCAGAGCAAGTGACGTTTGAAACGCTATTAGCGCACGCCCCGCTAACTAGCTAGCCATTTCACATGGGTTACACCAGCCTAATCTCGGGAGTTGACATGCTTGAAGTCATAAACAGTGCAATGCTTGAAGCATAGCAAAGAGCTGCTGGCAAAACGCATGAAAGTGCTGTTTGAATGAATGCTTACGAGCATGCTGGTGCCTACCACCACTAAGTCAGACTGCTCTATCAAATCATAGACTTAATTATAACATAACACACAGAAAAACGAGCCTTAGGTCATTAATATGGTCGAATCCGGAAACTGTCACGTTTATTCTTTCAGTGAAATACAGAACCGTTACGTATTTTATCTAACGGGTGGCATCCATAAGTCTAAATATTCCTGTTACATTGCACAACCTTCTAATTACGTACAATTCTGGCAAATTAGTTCGCAACGAGCCAGGCGGCCCAAACTGTTGCATATACCCTGACTCTGCGTGCAATGAACGCAAGAAAAGTGACACAATTTCACCTGGTTAATATTGCCTGCTAACCTGGATTTCTTTTAGCTAAATATGCAGGTTTAAAAATATATACTTCTGTGACTTGATTTTAAAGAAAGGCATTGATGTTTATGGTTAGGTACATTGGTGTAACGATTGTGCTTTTTTCGCAAATGCGCTTTTGTTAAATCATCCCCCATTTGGCGAAGTCGGCTGTCTTTGTTAGGAAGAAAAAGTCTTCACACAGTTCGCAACGAGCCAGGCGGCCCAAACTGCTGCATATACCCTGACTCTGTTGCAAGAGAAGTGACACATTTTCCCTAGTTAAAAGAAATTCATGTTAGCAGGCAATATTAACTAAATATGCAGGTTTAAAAATATATACTTGTGTATTGATTTTAAGAAAGGCATTGATTTTTAATGGTTAGGTACACGTAAGCGATTATATGCAACGCAGGACAGGCTAGATAAACTAGTAATATCATCAACCATGTGTAGTTAACTAGTGATTATGATTGATTGATTCCTTTTTATAAGATAAGTTTAATGCTAGCTAGCAACTTACCTTGGCTTCTTACTGCATTCGCGTAACAGGCAGGCTCCTCGTGGAGTGCAATGTAAAGCCGGTGGTTAGAGCATTGGACTAATTAACCATAAGGTTGCAAGATTGAATCCCCGAGCTGACAAGGTAAAAATCTGTCGTTCTGCCCCTGAACAAGGCAGTTAACTCACCGTTCCTAGGCTGTCATTGAAAATAAGAATGTGTTCTTAACTGACTTGCCTAGTTAAATAAAGGTGTAAAAAATATATATATATTTAAAATGTAAATTTAAAAAAATATATATATATATATATACTGCTCAAAAAAATAAAGGGAACACTTAAACAACACATCCTAGATCTGAATGAAAGAAATAATCTTATTAAATACTTTTTTCTTTACATAGTTGAATGTGCTGACAACAAAATCACACAAAAATAATCAATGGAAATCCAATTTATCAACCCATGGAGGTCTGGATTTGGAGTCACACTCAAAATGAAAGTGGAAAACCACACTACAGGCTGATCCAACTTTGATGTAATGTCCTTAAAACAAGTCAAAATGAGGCTCAGTAGTGTGTGTGGCCTCCACGTGCCTGTATGACCTCCCTACAACGCCTGGGCATGCTCCTGATGAGGTGGCAGATGGTCTCCTGAGGGATCTCCTCCCAGACCTGGACTAAAGCATCCGCCAACTCCTGGACAGTCTGTGGTGCAACGTGGCGTTGGTGGATGGAGCGAGACATGATGTCCCAGATGTGCTCAATTGGATTCAGGTCTGGGGAACGGGCGGGCCAGTCCATAGCATCAATGCCTTCCTCTTGCAGGAACTGCTGACACACTCCAGCCACATGAGATCTAGCATTGTCTTGCAATAGGAGGAACCCAGGGCCAACCGCACCAGCATATGGTCTCACAAGGGGTCTGAGGATCTCATCTCGGTACCTAATGGCAGTCAGGCTACTTCTGGCAAGCACATGGAGGGCTGTGCGGCCCCCCAAAGAAATGCCACCCCACACCATGACTGACCCACCGCCAAACCGGTCATGCTGGAGGATGTTGCAGGCAGCAGAACGTTCTCCACGGCGTCTCCAGACTCTGTCACGTCTGTCATGTGCTCAGTGTGAACCTGCTTTCATCTGTGAAGAGCACAGGGCACCAGTGGCGAATTTGCCAATCTTGGTGTTCTCTGGCAAATGCCAAACGTCCTGCACGGTGTTGGGCTGTAAGCACAACCCCCACCTGTGGACGTCGGGCCCTCATACCACCCACATGGAGTCTGTTTCTGACCGTTTGAGCAGACACATGCACATTTGTGGCCTGCTGGAGGTCATTTTGCAGGGCTCTGGCAGTGCTTCTCCTGCTCCTCCTTGCACAAAGGCGGAGGTAGCGGTCCTGCTGCTGGGTTGTTGCCCTCCTACGGCCTCCTCCACGTCTCCTGATGTACTGGCCTGTCTCCTGGTAGCGCCTCCATGCTCTGGACACTACGCTGACAGACACAGCAAACCTTCTTGCCACAGCTCGCATTGATGTGCCATCCTGGATGAGCTGCACTACCTGAGCCACTTGTGTGGGTTGTAGACTCCATCTCATGCTACCACTAGAGTGAAAGCACCGGCAGCATTCAAAAGTGACCAAAACATAAGCCAGGAAGCATAGGAACTGAGAAGTGGTCTGTGGTCCCCACCTGCAGAACCACTCCTTTATTGGGGGTGTCTTGCTAATTGCCTATAATTTCCACCTGTTGTCTATTCCATTTGCACAACAGCATGTGAAATGTATTGTCAATCAGTGTTGCTTCCTAAGTGGACAGTTTGATTTCACAGAAGTGTGATTGACTTGGAGTTACATTGTGTTGTTTAAGTGTTCCCTTTATTTTTTTGAGCAGTGTATATATATATATATATATTTTTTTAAATCGGTGTCCAAAAATACCGACGTCCGATTGTTATGAAAACTTGAAATCGGCCCTAATTAAAATCGGCCATTCTGATTAAATCGGTTGACCTCTAGTCTCAACATCAACAGTTAGGAGGCAACTCCGGGATGCTGGCCTTAACAAATGCTGATGCTCAACTAGTCTAAAGAAGGCCAGTTTTATTGCATCTTTAATCAGAACAACTTTTTTTTTTTTTTTATACATTTGCAAACATTTCTACAGACTTCTTTTTGCTTTGTCATTATCAGGTATTGTGTGTAGATTGATGAGGGATTTTAAAATGTTTTTTTTTCTCATCAATTTTAGAATAAGGCTGTTACGTAGCACTGTAGATAGATTGACAGACAGGTCGGTCGGTGGGTTGGAGTCAAGTCTCCAGACATTAAGTGCCCTGCTGTATTTTCCACTCAGGCAGAAACATCAGAGCCACATTTATTTCTCCACCTAGGGAATACTGGAGCACTCCCTCAGCCAGGGTTATTTTAGGACTACTAAGACCCGAAAACCAGCACACACACACACAAAAGCACACAAAAGCAAGCAAGCGCGCATACACACACAGGCACGAACACACACCTTGTATAAGTTAAGACGTCTGGATGTTTTTTCCTCTGGTTTCTATAACAGCTCCAGCATATATGTCTTGAGCCTTGGAAACCAGGACACATGATTTAGAAAAGATGTTCCTAGACAGGAGGCAGAGTGTGTGTGTATAAATTCATGCACGTGTGTGTGTGTTCATGCCTGTGTGTGTGTTTGCATGCTTTTGTATGAGTGTGTCTCTGTGTACATGTGTGTGTACGGAGCCCTGGAGTAGCAGGTTTGTTTTGAGTTAAAGGAAGAACAGGGTTGGTGAACAGAACAGCCATGTGGAGAAGTAGTGTGGAGAGAGAGAGATGAACCGCTGTGCTCAGCACTTCGCTACTTGTTGGCTTTGTCCCAAATGGCACCCTATTCCCTACATAGTGCACTACTTTTGACCAGAGTCGTATGGGTCCTGGTAAAAAGTAGTGCACTATATATGTAGAATAGGGTTCCATTTGGGATGTTGCCCTAATGGCATCAGCATCTGTCCAGCATGTGCTCCCCAGCCAACCATTCTCACACTGCTCCCTCCTGCCACCACATCATCAGATCACATTCCCCCTCTCTCACTCTCTCTCTCCTTTGCTCTCTCGGTTTAACCCTCTCTTTCTTGGTTTTTCTCTTTGTCCGTTTCGCTCTCCCTCCCTCATTCTGGGTTCTCCTCTTTCCGTCTCTCCCTCCTTCTCCTCCTCTCTCTGTCTGTTTGTTTCTCCCCCTCCCTCCTCAGAGAGAAGAGATTACGGTGCGGAGACAGGCCATCAGGTCTCTGCATCATGATGTTCAAATCTTAAAGACCTTTATCACATACTGAGGAACAGAACAGAACGAGCAGACTCAGAAGCAAGGCAACATGTTGTGTGGGAGTCAACGCAGGTCCCCGATGTTCTCAAAATAGCAAACCATGACTCACTGAAGTTCTCACCCTGCTCAAGAATAACCAGGCATTGAATTCTCCTAGATGAGGTCCATCAGCAATGAATAGAACATCTTTCATACAAAATCTAAATGTCTGTGTTTGGAGTGCGACTCCTCGTTGAAGGTCTGGGACCCTTTTCCCTGGTAAATAGTAGTCAGGTAGCCTCATCCCTCACTGGGCTGAAGCCAACATGTCATGTATCATGACAATGAATGACAGAAGAGTTGGCTACTGCACATACAGTACAGTATGGAACAAGGACATTACCCTGGGTGGCCTGGCTGGGTTAGCGGTAATGCCACAGCCTCCAGAACATGTGTCTACAGTGTCAACATAGGTTCCAATGTGACATACTGACCTTTGACACAACCTATATCTTTCCCCACTGTCACCCTCTCTCTCCCTATCTATGGGTTCAACAAAGTCAGAAAATACCTACAAATAATAATACCCAAATGTATGTACAGTTGAAGTGGGAAGTTTACATACACTTAGGTTGGAGTCATTAAAACTAGTTTTTCAACCACTGCACACATGTCTTGTTAACAAACTATAGTTTTGGCAAGTCGGTTAGGACCTCTACTTTGTGCATGAGACAAGTAATTTTTCCAACAATTATTTACAGACAGATTATTTCACATATAATTTACTGTATCACAATTCTAGTGGGTCAGAAGTTTACATGCACTAAATTGACTGTGCCTTTAAACAGCTTGGAAAATTCCAGAAAATGATGTCATGACTTTAGAAGCTTCTGATAGGCTAATTGACATCATTTGAGTCAATTGGAGGTGTACCTGTGGATGTATTTCAAGGCCTACTTTCAAACTCTGTGCCTCTTTGCTTGACATCATGGGAAAAATCAAAAGAAATCAGTCAAAACATCAGAAAAAAAAATTGTAGACCTCCACAAGTCTGGTTCATCCTTGGGAGCAATTTTCAAACGCCTGAATGTATCACGTTCATCTGTACAAACAATAGTATGCAAGTATGAACACCATGGGAACGCAGCCGTCATACTGCTCAGGAAAGAGATGCGTTCTGTCTCCTTGAGATGAACATACTTTGGTGCGAAAAGTGCAAATCAATCCCAGAACAACATCAAAGGACCTTGTGAAGATACTGAAGGAAACAGGTACAAAAGAATCTATTGCAACAGTAAAACGAGTCCTATATCAACATAACCTGAAAGGCTGCTCAGCAAGGAAGAAGCCACTGCTCCAAAACCAGCATAAAAAAGCCAGACTACGGTTTGCAGCTGCAAAGATGGTACTATTTGGAGCAATGTCCTCTGGTCTGATGAAACAAAAATATAACTGTTTGGCCATAATGACCATTGTTATGTTTGGAGGAAAAAGGGGGATGCTTGCAAGCTGAAGAACACCATCCCAACCGTGAAGCATGGGGGTGGCAGCATCATGTTGTGGGGGTGCTTTGCTGCAGAAGAGACTGGTGCACTTCACAAAATAGATGGCATCATGATGGGGGAAAATTATGTGGATATATTGAAGCAACATCTCAAGACATCAGTCAGGAAGTTAAAGCTTGGTCGCAAATGGGTATTCCAGATGGACAATGACCCCAAGCATACTTCCAAAGTTGTGGCAAAATGGCTTAAGGACAACAAAGTCAAGGTATTGGAGTGGCCATCACAAAGCCCTGACCTCAATCCTATAGAAAATTTGTGGGCAGAACTGAAAAAACGTGTGAGAGCAAGGAGGCCTACAAACCTGACTCAGTTACACCAGCTCTGTCAGGAGAAATGGACCAAAATTCACCCAACTTATTTTGGAAAGCTTGTGGAAGGCTACCCGAAATGTTTGACTCAAGTTAAACAATTTAAAGGCAATGCTACCAAATACTAACTGAGTGCATGTAAACTTCTGAATGTGATGAAAGAAATAAAAGCTGAAATAAATCATTTTCTCTACTATTATTCTGACATTACGCATTCTTAAAATAAAGTGGTGATCCTAACTGACCTAAGACAGGGAATTTTTACTAGGATTAAATGTCAGGAATTGTGAAAAACTAAGTTTAAATGTATTTGGCTAAGGTGTATGTACATTTCCGACTTCAACTGTATGTATGTATGTATGTATGTATGTATGTATGTATGTATGTATGTTTGTATGTATGTATGTATGTATGTATGCATGCATGTATGTATAGTACCAGTCAAAAGTTTGGACACCTACTCATTCAAGAGTCTTTCTTTATTTTTACTATTTTCTACATTGTAGAATAATAGTGAAGACATCAAAACTATGAAATAATGCATATGGAATCATGTAGTAACCAAAATATATTTTATATTCTTCAAAGTTGACACCTTTTGCCTTGATGACAGCTTTGCACACTCTTGGCATTCTCTCAACCAGTATCACCTGGAATGCTTTTCCAACAGTCATGAAGGAGTTCCCACATATGTTGAGCACATTTTGGCTGCTTTGCCTTCACTCTGCCGTCCAACTCATCCCAAACCATCTCAATTGGGTTGAGGTCGGGTGATTATGGAGGCCAGGTCATCTGATGCAGCACTCCATCACTCTCCTTGGTCAAATAGCCCTTACACAGCCTGGAGGTGTGTTGGGCCACTGCCCTATTGAAAAAAAACTTATAGTCCCACGCAAACCAGATGGGATATCACTGCAGAATGCTGTGGTAGCCATGCTGGTTAAGTGTGCCTTGAATTCTAAATAAATTACTGACAGTGCCACCAGCAAAGCACCCCCACACCATCATACCTCCTCCTCCATGCTTCACGGTGGGAACCACACATGCGGAGATCATCCGTTCACCTACTCTGCGTCTCACAAAGACACAGCGATTGGAACCAAAAATCTAAAATTTGGACTCATCAGAACAAAGGACAGATTTCCACCGGTCTAATGTCCATTGCTCGTGTTTCTTGGCCCAAGCAATCCTCTCTTTCTTATTGGTGTCCTTTAGTAATGGTTTCTTTGCGGCAATTCGAGCACGAAGGCCTGATTCACGCAGTCTCCTCTGAACAGTTGATGTTGAGATGTGTCTGTTACTTGAACTCTGTGAAGCATTTATTTGGGCTGCAATTTCTGAGGCTGGTATTTCTAATGAACTCTGGGTCTTCCTTTCCTGTGGCGGTCCTCATGAGAGTCAGTTTCATCATAGCGCTTGATGGTTTTGCAACTGCACTTGAAGAAACTTTCAAAGGTCTTGACATTTTTAGGATTGCCTGACCTTCATGTCTTAAAGTAATGATGGACTTACATTTCTCTTTGCTTATTTGAGCTGTTCTTCCCATAATATGGACTTGGTCTCTTACCAAATAGGGCTATCTTCTGTATACCACCCCTACCTTGTCACAACACAACTGATTGGCTCAAACGCATTAAGAAGGAAAGAAATTCCACAAATTAACTTTTAACAAGGCACACCTGTTAATTGAAATGCATTCCAGGTGATTACCTCATGAAGCTGGTTGAGAGAATGCCAAGAGTGTGCAAAGCCATAACACTCCTAAACAGTCACTTTAACTATACATTCATGTACATATTACCTCAATTAGTCCGACTAACCGGTGCCTGTATATAGCCTCGCTACTGTTATCTTTCACTGTATTTTTACTGTTGTTTTTTTTATTTCTTTACTTATCTATTGATCACCTAATACCTATTTTTTTTACTTAAAAATTGCACTGTTGGTTAGGGTCTGTAAGTAAGCATTTCACTCTAAGGTCTACACCTGTCGTATTCGGCGCACATGACAAATACACTTTGATTTGAAGCTGTCATCAAGGCAAAGGGTTGCTACTTTGAAGAAACTCCAATATAAAATATATTTTGATTTGTTAAACACTTTTCTGGTTACTACATGATTCCATATGTGTTAATTCATAGTTTTGATGTCTTCACTATTATTCTACAATGTAGAAAATAGTTAGGTGTGTCCAAACCTTTGACTGGTACTGTATATATCCATCTTTATCTACCTGGGCCTACGGAAACCTTTGAAACCGATACTGTATCTATGTCTGCAACTGCTAACAGTCTGTCTTTCTCAGTGCTTTGTCCTCTCTCTGTCTGACAGAACATGTAGAAGGGAGAGCCAGACAACCACCTGGTGAGGCATGGCTTTACTCACCTCTCTGGTTCCATCTACTGGCCAGCAAACGCCACTTACGGTAAAAGGCCATCTGAGACCAAGACACTGGCTTCGTCTGAAATGGCACCCTTCCATCTTTAGTAGACTACTTTTAACTAAGGGTCCACAGGGCTCTGGTCAAAACTAATGCACTATATAGGGAACAGGGTGCAATTTGGGATGCAGTTAAAGACATTGGCAGAGGGAGCAGCCTAGCACACCTTGTAGCTCACAATAGGGGATACGATAACGTACAGGCTTTGATCCAGCCCAGCTCCAACACTATCTACTGGCCTGCTGACGCAACATGCAGAGACAGCTGAAGGGATACAGAGTACAATGACCCTTGCCTTGCACACTGATCTAAAGTCAGTATGTACTCCACCACCTAATGGTTAAGGTAGGCTGTGAGGGATGGTAAGCAGAGCCTAGATCTGTGGCTAAGGGCAAGTTCTAGCTTGAGCACTTGACACAAAAGACAATAGATCACAAGGACGCTTGAGCACGCACGCACGCACGCACACACACACACACATACCACTGATCTGCCTTATTAGCTAAGATGACAACAACTCGTCCTGCAGGTATCTAGCAGCTATCTAGGCCAGTGGTTCCCTCCCATTTAACTGACCCACTAGAGCTGCTAGTTGTCCATGTGACCCGACTAAGTACACAAGACAGATGTTAGATACTAGGATCCAGATCCAAATCGTATTACCCATGACCCATCAGTGGGTCTTAACACAGCATTTGGAAAGACACAACCAGAGATGTACTGGTTAAGATGTAGAGATGTCATGTTAGATAGTAAGACCCTGTCCTAGGCACCAAGACTAAGATCACTTTATTTGTCCATTTGTAGAGGTCCAACGGAAATTTGACTTCCACTTTACCCCAACCTCTCTAAAAGACTCACACACAGGTTGGAGAGGGGGGCTGCCAAACTACGGAACCTGTTGAGCAGCTGTTTTGGGTTTAAGTGCCTTGCTCAAAGGCACAACGACAGGCGATGGCATCTAGAATTTGGTACCAGCAACCCTCCAGCTGCCAGATCACTTCCCGGACTATTTTTCCGGTTAGACCCGGGATTCCAACTGGCAACCATCCTGCTGCTGGCTTGCCCCTCTAACCACTAGGCTACCTGCTGCCCAAAACCCCCCAAAATATGTTGGTTTAATGTATTCCAATAAAAAGCATGACCTGGCACACACCCAGAGAAAATTATTTAGTGTAGAGGTGCTGACTAACAGCAAATAAACTGTAAGCTATAAAAATCAAGAGTTGCACACTCTATATATAAACTCACAGTAATTTATTGGGTAAAACAGCAATGTTTCGGCATCTCTGTGCCTTCTTCAGGATGATGTATTCAAAGCAGAGGTGTACTGATTAAAACAATAAAGCGTATAAACTATGGTCAAGACGCCAGGAGCAGAGAAAAACACTAACAGCTCTAGGGTTGAAAAATGTCAGTAACTTTTCCAAAATTCCCAGGTTTTCCAGAAATCACGGTTGGAAGATTCCTGAAATTAGGGGGGAATAAGCAGGAAATCCGATGTCCTCCAGCCAGGATTTCCGGAATACCTGGGAAAGTTACTGGAAGTTTGCAACCCTCAACAGCATTGACTCAAAGACAGACTTAATGAAACGGAGAAGGCAAGCCAACGGGGGATCTACCCTGCGGTCTCTCTCTCCTCTCTTTTTCTTGCTCTCTCTCTGACTCCCTCACTTGCTTTCTCTCTCCTAAAAAGAGAATCCTTAACAACACTCCCTCAAAGGCTGCATTTTCAGGAAAGTTTCAAATCTAGGTTATACAGGAGAGATGGAGAGAGAGAGAGTGGAGGGAGAGAGCGAGATGGAGATGGAGTTAGTGAGAAGAGAGGAGGGAGAAGGTGAGAGAGAGGAAAATAAGAGGGGAAGGAACCGAGAGAGAGCGAGTGAGCTAGAAAGAAAGAGAGCAAGATATAAAGAGAGAAGGTGCATGGGAGGATAAGAAGAGGAAAGAAAGAGAAGAGAGCTGGTCAATAAACTCTGGGGGGAGTAGAGAAGTGTTAGATGACTGTCTGAATGCAGCAGCAGGGTTTCTACTGGGTCGTGAAAGTGTATCAAGGACGGTTGAATAAGAGATGATTGATTGGCTCTGGCGGAAATATACACCCCCCCACAGCCCCCCCCCAAGCCCATCTCACACGCCAAAACAACTTAATCTCACCCTGACTCAATGCCTCTATGACAGCTGCAGACACACACACACACACACACACACACACCCCTGACTCAACCCCTGCGAAGGTCTAACAGACATCTGTGCCCCCTAGAGTCACATCCTTTTCAGGGATAGATCACCAGGGTGACGTGGTCCACACTGGGACATCCTCTCCAGGGATAGATCACCAGGGTGACGTGGTCCACACTGGGACATCCTCTCCAGGGATAGATCACCAGGGTGACGTGGTCCACACTGGGACATCCTCTCCAGGGATAGATCACCAGGGTGACGTGGTCCACACTGGGACATCCTCTCCAGGGATAGATCACCAGGGTGACGTGGTCCACACTGGGACATCCTCTCCAGGGATAGATCACCAGGGTGACGTGGTCCACACTGGGACATCCTCTCCAGGGATAGATCACCAGGGTGACGTGGTCCACACTGGGACATCCTCTCCAGGGATAGATCACCAGGGTGACGTGGTCCACACTGGGACATCCTCTCCAGGGATAGATCACCAGGGTGACGTGGTCCACACTGGGACATCCTCTCCAGGGATAGATCACCAGGGTGGCCCGCACTGAAGATGGCGCTGAAGTGGATAGCGGACATTTTACAGGCTCCTGACCAATTCTGCTATTTTGTGTGCGAGATGGCATCCTAACAAGGTTACGTTGGCGAACAAATAGATTGCCATTGCCCTCTGTTCTGCTGGCGAATGTGCAGACACTGGAGAAAAAATTGGATGAACTCCATGTGACAAGGACAATATAGTATATCTCGCGGGTTTCTTCATGCATCGTCTAGACAGGACGGCAGCCTCGGGTAAGATTAAGACGGAGGGGTGTGTCTCTTTGTTAAGAGCAGCTGGTGCAAGATATCTAAGTGTTAAGGAAGTCTCAAGTTTTTGCTCGCCTGAGTTAGACTACCTCATGATAAGCTACAGACCACACTATTTACCAAGAGAGTTTATCTATATTTTCACAGCTGTCTATTTAACAGCATAAACCGATGCTGGCACTAAGACCGCACTCAACGAGCTGTATAAGGCCATAATCAAACAAGAAAATGCACACCAAGAGTCAGCGTTTCCGTGGCTGGTAATTTTAATGCAGGGAAACTGAAATCTGTTTGACCAGCATGTCACCTGTGCAACTAGAGGCAACAAAATCACCTTTACTCCACACACAAGGCTCTTCCTCGCCCTCCCCTTGGCAAAGCTGACTACAACTCTATCCTCCTGAATCCCGCTTACAAGCAAAAACTCAAACAGGAAGTACCAGTGATGCGCTCAATGTGGAAGTGGTCCGTTGAAGCGGATGCTAAGCTACATGACTGTTTCGCTAGCACAGACTGGAATATGTTCCAGGACTCATCCGATAACATTGAGGAGTTTACCACATCAGTCACTGACTTTATTAATAAGGGCATCGACGATGTCGTCCGCACAGTGACTGTACATACATATTCCAAATAGAATCCACGGATTACAGGCAACATCTGCACTGAGCTAAAGCTGCCGCTTTCAAGGAGAACACTAATCCGGTGGCTTATAACGCTTCGAACACACCGACAGCGTCACTGGGCAAAATAATACGCAGCATGATCTGGATACGTATGCAACAAAAGTTCAACATTCACCTTCTGCTACCATTTCTGTCAAGCCTTCTACGCATACCGTTTTACGCATACGTTTGATAAATCCAACATATGCAACACACCGAACTCAGTGCAACTGCCTCTGCAACGCAATGCTGCAAGGCAAACGCAGGGTTTCATTGGAAATTAATGTAATTCTGGTGTACTGAAACGCAATGGAGCTGTCGGTGTGATCGAAGCATTAGAAATCCTGCTACGACCTCCGACGAACCATCAAACAGGCAAAGCGTCAATATAGGATTAAGATAGAATTTGACTTATTTTAATGACACTCGTCAAATGTGTCAGGGCTTGCAAACTATCATGGATTACAAAGGGAAACCCAGCCGTGTGCTGCCCAGTGACGCAAGCCTACCAGATGAGCTGAATGGCTTCTATGCTCGCTTTGAGGCAAGCAACACTGTACCATGCATGAGAGCACCAGCTGTTGCAGACGACTGTATGATCTCGCTCTCCATAGTCGATGTGAGTAAGACCTTTTAACAGGTTAACATTCACAAGGCTGCGGGCCAAGATGGATTACCAGGACATGTACTCAAAGTGTCTTCACTGACATTTTTAACCTCTCCCTGACCCAGTCTGTAATACCTACGTTTCAAGCAGATCACCATAGTCCCTGTGCCCAAAAACGCCAAGGTAACCTGCCTAATTGACTATCGCCCTGTAGCACTCACATCGGTAGCCATGAAATGCTTTGAAAAGCTATTCATGGCTCTTATCAACACCATCATCCTAGACACACTGGACCCACTCCAATTCGCATACCACCCAATCAGAGACAGCCTTTAGGGAGAATGTCAGTGACCTGACAATGTGTTGGCAGGACAACAACCAGGACAACAACCAGGACAACGACCCTAAGCACACAGCCAAGACAACACAGGAGTGGCTCCAGGACAAGTCTTTGAATATCCTTAAGTGGCCCAACCAGAGCCCAAACTTGAACTCGATCGAACATCTCTGGAGAAACCTGAAAATAGCTGTGCAGCAATGCACCCAATCCAACCAGACAGAGCTTGAGAGGATCTGCAAAGAATGGGAGAAACTCCCCAAAATCAGGGTGTGCCTAGCTTGTAATGTCATTACAGGCTCGAGACTGTAATCGCTCACAAAGGTGCTTCAACAAAGTGAGTAAAGTGTCTTAAGTAAAATACTTATGTAAATGTGATTTCAGTTTTTTTCATTTTCTAAAAAACTGTTTTTGCTTTGTCATTGTCGGGTATTGTGTTTAGATTGATGAGGGGGAAAAAAACGATTTTATAAATTTTAGAGTAAGGCTGTAACCTAACAAAATCTGGAAAAAAAATCAAGGGGTCTGAATACTTTCCGAAGGCAACGATACTGTGTGTGTGTGTGGAGATGAATGCATAACTGTGTGCGTGAGTGAGTGCATGTGTGCAAAGAGTCAGTGCAGATGTTCAGTCCAGTTTAAATGTTCAGCAGTCTGATTGCTGTCTGAGCCTGTTCGTATCAGACCTCATGCCACTTAAGGATATTCAGAGACTTGTCCTGTACATTTCGATGAAACATGGTGATGCCCCAAAATTGCCTTCCCTGGAAGCCTGTGGTTCAGACATAAGGAAGTGGATGGCGGCAAATGTTCTACTTTTAAACTCGGACAAAACAGAGATGCTAGTTCTAGGTCCCAAGAAACAAAGAGATCTTCTGTTGGATCTGACAATTAATCTTGATGGTTGTACCGTCGTCTCAAATAAAACTGAAGGACCTCGGCATTACTCATATCAAGACTGTTTCAAGGGCAGCTTTTTTCCATCTACGTAATATTGCAAAAATCAGAAACTTTGTCCAAAAATGATTTAGAAAAAATGATCCATGCTTGTGTCACGTCTAGGTTAGACTACTGCAATGCTCTACTTTCCAGCTACCCGGATAAAGCACTAAATACATTTCAGTTAGTGCTAAACACGGCTGCTAGATTCTTGACTAGAACCCCAAAAATGTATCATATTACTCCAGTGCTAGCCTCTCTACACTGGCTTCCTGTTAAGGCAAGGGCTGATTTCAAGGTTTTACTGCTAACCTACAAAGCATTACATGGGCTTGCTCCTACCCATCTTTCCGATTTGGTCCTGCCGTACATACCTACCCGTACTCTACGGTTACAAGACGCAGGCCTCCTTACTGTCCCTAAAATTTCTAAGCAAACAGCTGGAGGAAGGGCTTTCTCCTATAGAGCTCTATTTTATGGAATGGTCTGCCTATCCATGTGAGACACGCAGACTCTGTCTCAACCTTTAAGTCTTTACTGAAGACTCATCTCTTCAGTAGGTCCTATGATTAAGTATAGTCTGGCCCAGGAGTGTGAAGGTGAACAGAAAGGCACTGGAGCAACGAACCGCCCTTGCTGTCTCTGCCTGGCCGGTTTCCCTCTCTCCACTGGGATTCTCTGCCTCTAACCCTATTACGGGGGCTGATTCACTGGCTTACTGGTGGTCTTCAATGCCGTCCCTAGGAGGGGTGCGTCACTTGAGTGGGTCGAGTCACTGACGTGATCTTCCTGTCCGGGTTGGCGCCCCCCCTTGGGTTGTGCCGTGGCGGAGATCTTTGTGGGCTATACTGAGCCTTGTCTCAAGATGGTAAATTGGCGGTTGAAGATATCCCTCTAGTGGTGTGGGGGCTGTGCTTTGGCAAAGTGGGTGGGGTTATATCCTGCCTGTTTGGCCCTGTCCGGGTGTATAGTCGGACGGGGCCACAGTGTCTCCCGACCCCTCCTGTCTCAGCCTCCAGTATTTATGCTGCAGTAGTTTGTGTCGGGGGGGCTAGGGTCAGTCTGTTATATCTGGAGTATTTCTCCTGTCTTATCCGGTGTCCTGTGTGAATGTAAGTATGCTCTTTCTTTCATTCTTTCTTTCTTTCTTTCTTTCTTTCTTTCTTTCTGAGGACCTGAGCCCTAGGACCATGCCTCAGGACAACCTGGCCTGATGACTCCTTACTGTCCCCAGTCCACCTGGCCGTGCTGTTGCTCCAGTTTCAACTGTTCTGCCTGCGGCTATGGAACCCTGACCTGTTCACCGGACGTGCTACCTGTCCCAGACCTGCTGTTTTCAACTATCTAGAGACAGCAGGAGCGGTAGAGATACTCTGAATGGTCGGCTATGAAAAGCCAACTGACATTTACTCCTGAGGTGCTGACCTGTTGCACCCTCAACAACCACTGATTATTATTATTTGACCCTGCTGCTCATCTATGAACATTTGAACATCTTGGCCATGTTCTGTTATAATATCCACCCGGCACAGCCAGAAGAGGACTGGCCACCCCTCATAGCCTGGTTCCTCTCTAGGTTTCTTCCTAGGTTCTGGCCTTTCTAGGGAGTTTATCATAGCCATCGTGCTTCTACACCTGCATTGCTTGCTGTTTGGGGTTTTAGGCTGGGTTTCTGTTCAGCACTTTGTGACATCACCTGATGTAAGTGGGGTTTATAAATACATTTGATTGATTGATTGATTGATGCTTCGATACCGTCTGCCCAACGGTATGGGAGTGAACAGCTCATGGCTGGGCTGTGTGGGGCCCTTGAAGATGCTGCGGGACTTCCTCAGGCACCATTTTGAGTCGATGTCCAGGATGGGTTGGGACGTACTAGGCCATCATCACTACCCGCTGGAGGGCTTGCAGTCATGGACAGAGCAATTTACATACCAGGCCGTGATGCAACCGGTCAGGATGCTCTCGATGGTGCAGCGGTAGTATTTGGAGAGGACCCGGCGTGGCATGCCAAATTTCTTAAGCCTTATGAAGTAGAGATGCTGTTGTGCCTTCTTAGCAAGAGTGGTGGTGTTGTTGGTCCATGTCAAGTCCTCGGTGAGGTGGACACCAAGGAACTTAAAACTGCTGACTCTCTCTGTATAATCACATTCATAGGTAAAAACGGTACTGTACTGAGCTATACTGGACTAGACTGAACTATAACTAAGCAATAAGGCCCGAGAAGGTGTGGTATATCCGTCATAAACCACAAACCCCTGAGGTGCCTTATTGCTATTATAAACTGGCAACCAACATAAATACAATAGTAAAGTATTTTTGCTTCATACCTGTGATTTGTCTGATATAAACATTCAGCATCCAGGACTGAAACTATAATGAGCTAAAGTGAACTAGACTGTACTGATTTATAATGAATTATACTAAACTAGAATAAACAGTATGGGGATGGGGTAGTTGGATTGTCTATTTACAGATGGGCTATGTACAGGTGCAGTGATCTGTGAGCTGCTCTGACAGCTGGTGCTTAAAGTTAGTGAGGGAGATATGAGTCTCCAGCTTCAGTGATTTTTGCAATTCGTTCCAGTCATTGGCAGCAGAGCGCCAAAGGAGGAATTGGCTTTCGGGGTGACCAGTGAAATATACCTGCTGGAGCGCGTGCTACAGGTGGGTGCTGCTATCGTGACTAGTGAGCTGAGATAAGGTGGGGCTTTACCTAGCAAAGACTTATAGATGACCTGGAGCCAGTGGGTTTGGCAACGAATATGAAGCGAGGATCAGCCAACGAGAGCATACAGGTCCCAGTGGTGGGTAGTATATGGGGCTATACTAAACTGAGCTATACTAAACTAGAATAAACTATTGGTTTATAATGAACTATACTGAAAGACTGTACTGACCTATAATGAGCTATACTAAACTAGAATAAACTATTGGTTTATAATTAACTATACTGAAAGACTGTACCTACCTATAATGAGCTATAATAAACTAGAATAAACTATTGGTTTATAATTAACTATACTGAAAGACTGTACTGACCTATAATGAGCTATACTAAACTAGAATAAACTACTGGTTTATAATGAACTATACTGAACTAGACTGTACTGATTTATAATGAACTATACTAAACTAGAATAAACTATTGGTTTATAATTAACTATACTGAACTAGACTGTACTGATTTATAATGAACTATACTGAACTAGACTGTACTGATTTATAATGAACTATACTCAACTAGAATAAACTATTGGTTTATAATTAACTATACTGAACTAGACTGTACTGATTTATAATGAACTATACTAAACTAGAATAAACTACTGGTTTATAATGAACTATACTGAACTAGACTGTACTGATTTATAATGAACTATACTAAACTAGAATAAACTACTGGTTTATAATGAACTATACTGAACTAGACTGTACTGATTTATAATGAACTATACTAGAATAAACTATTGGTTTATAATTAACTATACTGAACTAGACTGTACTGATTTATAATGAACTATACTAAACTAGAATAAACTATTGGTTTATAATGAACTATACTGAACTAGACTGTACTGATTTATAATGAACTATACTAAACTAGAATAAACTACTGGTTTATAATGAACTATACTGAACTAGACTGTACTGATTTATAATGAGCTATACTAAACTAGAATAAAATACTGGTTTATAATGAACTATACTGAACTAGACTGTACTGATTTATAATGAACTATACTAAACTAGAATAAACTATTGGTTTATAATTAACTATACTGAACTAGACTGTACTGATTTATAATGAACTATACTGAACTAGACTGTACTGATTTATAATGAACTATACTAAACTAGAATAAACTACTGGTTTATAATGAACTATACTGAACTAGACTGTACTGATTTATAATGAACTATACTAAACTAGAATAAACTACTGGTTTATAATGAACTATACTGAACTAGACTGTACTGATTTATAATGAGCTATACTAAACTAGAATAAACTACTGGTTTATAATGAACTATACTGAACTAGACTGTACTGATTTATAATGAACTATACTAAACTAGAATAAACTATTGGTTTATAATTAACTATACTGAACTAGACTGTACTGATTTATAATTAACTATACTGAACTAGACTGTACTGATTTATAATGAACTATACTGAACTAGACTGTACTGATTTATAATGAACTATACTAAACTAGAATAAACTATTGGTTTATAATTAACTATACTGAACTAGACTGTACTGATTTATAATGAACTATACTGAACTAGACTGTACTGATTTATAATGAACTATACTAAACTAGAATAAACTACTGGTTTATAATTAACTATACTGAACTAGACTGTACTGATTTATAATGAACTATACTGAACTAGACTGTACTGATTTATAATGAACTATACTAAACTAGAATAAACTACTGGTTTATAATTAACTATACTGAACTAGACTGTACTGATTTATAATGAACTATACTGAACTAGACTGTACTGATTTATAATGAACTATACTAAACTAGAATAAACTATTGGTTTATAATTAACTATACTGAACTAGACTGTACTGATTTATAATGAACTATACTAAACTAGAATAAACTATTGGTTTATAATGAACTATACTGAACTAGACTGTACTGATTTATAATGAACTATACTAAACTAGAATAAACTACTGGTTTATAATGAACTATACTGAACTAGACTGTACTGATTTATAATGAACTATACTGAACTAGACTGTACTGATTTATAATGAACTATACTAAACTAGAATAAACTATTGGTTTATAATTAACTATACTGAACTAGACTGTACTGGGCTATACAGAGGACTAGACTGTACTGGGCTATACAGAGGACTAGACTGTACTGGGCTATACAGAGGACTAGACTGTACTGGGCTATACAGAGGACTAGACTGTACTGGGCTATACAGAGGACTAGACTGTACTGGGCTATACAGAGGACTAGACTGTACTGGGCTATACAGTGGACTAGACTATACTGGGCTATACAGAGGACTAGACTGTACTGGGCTATACAGTGGACTAGACTGTACTGGGCTATACAGTGGACTAGACTGTACTGGGCTATACAGTGGACTAGACTGTACTGGGCTATACAGAGGACTAGACTGTACTGGGCTATACAGAGGACTAGACTGTACTGGGCTATACAGAGGACTAGACTGTACTGGGCTATACAGAGGACTAGACTGTACTGGGCTATACAGAGGACTAGACTGTACTGGGCTATACAGTGGACTAGACTGTACTGGGCTATACAGAGGACTAGACTGTACTGGGCTATACAGTGGACTAGACTGTACTGGGCTATACAGTGGACTAGACTCTACTGGGCTATACAGTGGACTGGCCCACACCTGGGTGTACTGGACTATACTGGTTAATGGTGTCAGAGCGCTGGTGTGGTGTGATGTGGTGTGGTTGAGATCAGATCAGTGCACTCCCTCCCTACTGCTCAACAGAACTGAGTCGTCTCCCCCCTCACCGCTGGCAGCGTGGCTCAGGCCTAACGCAAGACAAATGTTTTCCTAAAGCTACCTGGCGTTGAATCAGCTTTATTCACTCTACTGCCGCTTTCTCCCTCTTTTCTTTCCCTGTGGAGCGACTACTTGGACGACGACTTCAAACCCTCTTTCTTTGCTAGCTTTCTATACAGCTGGGTCCCATTGTGGTGTGATGAAAGTTTGTGTGTGTCTGAGTTTGATTCTGCCCACGTCTCTAACCGGAGCGACAAACTATTGGCGTTAACTAGATAAACATTAAACACACAAGCCATCTTCTACTTGGCACCGATGTAATCATGGCGTTATCCCACAACTAGGTTTATTTATTTATTTTGGACAAATGTACAGACTGGGTCGTAGTCAAGTGGTTAAGAGCGTTGGGCCAGTAACTGAAAGGTTGCTGGTTCGAATCCCCGAGCTGACTAGATGAAATCTATCGACGTGCCATTGAGCAAGGCACTTAACCATAATTGCTCCTGTAAGTCGCTCTGGATAAGAGCATCTGCTAAATGACTAAAATGTCAAATGTAGTGAAGTATGCATGTGTGTTTTGTATTGACAGCAGTGGAGAGTGAAGCTGGTAACGACTGTTTAAATATACTACTAGCAGTGGCTGAGCTACTGTTCATGTGCTTGACGGTAATAACCTTATTGTAACAAAGAAAGTTTAAGACTGAATTCAATATCTCCTCAAATATAAATGCATAATTCCAAAAATCTGAATATAACAGATCAAAAGGCCTAAAGACTGCTCAATGGTGAAATACAAGTGAAAAAAGGCAACCTGTTCTCAATGTAGGCTATTGAGAGCTGTGAGAGAGATCTATTTTTCAAAATAAGTCTTGTTGCCTCAGAAACTATGAATAAAACAATTTACAGTATTTGATCTACTAATTAAAACTTTTTGATCAAAACAGGGTCACCCCCCCAAAATGTGCTGAATAAAACAACAATCCACTCTTCATAAACTTAAAGCATTTATAAAAGTAAAAAAACATTTCAAATCTGGGGGGGGTCATCAGCATTTATACTACTACCACTCAAATATCACCTCGGTGTTTCAATATTCATGAGCCAAAAATCCCATCGATGATGTGAGCGAATACATGCGTATGTTTGGTATAAGATCTTATAATTGAATTCTTCTATAATCCTATAATACTAGCAGGATATCAAAGCACTGTGGCTGAGTCTTTGAAGCTGAGAAATCTAATTAAATGAATGGGTCTGGAGGGAGACTGTTGCATCGAGGAGTGTGAGGAGGATTGTAATGAAATAATATGCTGGCTGCTAATCCAACTGTAATCTAGCCCTCTGGATTCTAATAACTAGCTGGTTGATAAACTTAAATCAGGTTAGTTACAACTGGGGTTGGAGCAAATACCTACAGGGTAGCTCTCCAGGAAAAGGGTTGGAGAGTCTTGATGTAGGGAATAGGGTGCCATTTGCGATGTGAACGATATTAAAAAGCACCAAAGTACGTTCATCTCTAGGAGACAGAACGCGTCTCCTTCCTGAGCGGTATGACGGCTGCGTGGTCCAATGGTGTTCATACTTGCGTACTATTGTTTGTACAGATGAACGTGGTACCTTCAGGCATTTGGAAATTGCTCCCAAGGATGAACCAGACTTGTGGAGGTCCACACTTTCTTTTTCTGAGGTCTTCACTGATTTCTTTTGATTTTCCCATGATGTCAAGCAAAGAGGCACTGAGTTTGAAGGTAGGCCTTGAAATACATCAACAGGTACACCTCCAATTGACTTAAATTATGTCAATTAGCCTATCAGAAGCTTCTAAAGTCATGACATCATTTTCTGGAATTTTCCAAGCTGTTTAAAGGCACAGTCAATTTAGTGCATGTAAACTTCTGACCCACTAGAATTGTGATACAGTGAATTATATGTGAAATAATCTGTCTGTAAACAATTGTTGGAAAAACTACTTGTGTCATGCACAAAGTAGATGTCCTAACCGACTTGCCAAAACTATAGTTTGTTAACAAGAAATTTGTGGAGTGGTAGAAAAACTAGTTTTAATGACTCCACCCTAAGTATATGTAAACTTCCAACTTCTCAGAACATAAAAGCTCACTTACAGTAAAATAATATCAGCAAGGGGTGTGGTGTGTGGACTGTAATGTCAGAATTAAACAGTGATGGAGGTCTTCATTTCCTGAATCAGTTTTCTCCAACAGCTGGAAGGAAACAGAGGAGAGAGCTCCACACAATGGCTCTACAGCACGCTACTTTCCCTTTGTGTGTGTGTGTGTGTGTGTGTGTGTGTGTGTGTGTGTGTGTGATGTAGTGATTTCTACCCGGGTGGTATAGGTCTGATTCCTGTTTAGGGGAGATATCTTTGAGTGGGTCTCTCACACACAGAGCTTGCTTTGTCATGCGGTCGTACTGTGTGTGTCTCGTCATGAGGTGGGGATTATTAGTCTCCGATATCAGACGCAGGCAAGCTGGTGTGTGTCCTTTCCCCTCTCCAGCGAACTCTTCCACCCGTCAAAGAATAAGGAGGTTCTAATCAGGACCACAGCCTGTGTGTGTGTGTGTGTGTGTGTGTGTGTGTGTGTGTGTGTGTGTGTGTGTGTGTGTGCGCGCGCGACCACAGTCTGGCTGAGTTTACACACTGACGTTTCAACGGTTTCTTCCCCTCGCCCACACTCAACTACCAGGAGAGGACATGATGGTTCCCACATGGCCAACTCTGTGTGTGTCCTGTGTGTGTTTTTCCACATGGATAACTGTCCTATTATAATCAGTCACTTGGCTAGATTTTCTATACACTAAACAGTATTACTCACAATACTACAATGCAGGATAATTTATTTTCACCATGTCCAAGAAAATAGTGTCCATCATAGAATTAAGCAATAAGGCACGAGGGGGTGTGGTATATGGCCAATATACCATGGCTAAGGGCTGTTCTTAAGCATGACGCAATGCGGAGTGCCTGGATAAAGCCCTTAGCCATGGGGGTATTGGCCATATATCACAAACCCCCGAGGTGCCTTAATGCTATTATAAACTGGTTACCAACGTAATTAGAGCAGTAAAAATAAAATGTTGTCATACCCGTGGTATACAGTCTGATATACCACGGCAGTCAGCCAAATCAGCATTCAGGGCTCGAACCGCCCAGTTTACAAATGACATATAAAACACTAGAATGGACATTGGAATCCTAGCAATATGACAGAAAATCCTTCATCTTGGTCAGGAAAAGCTGATCAGCTGATCAGACATTAAGATGCATAACAAAACAATGCATTTGTAGAAGCATTATTGAATTGTCAGATCCCTATAGCGTCCATTATCCAAGCAGACGATAATGCATAGTCCATTATCCCTATTACCTATATAGTTCACTGCTTTTGACCAGAGCTCTACGGGCCCAGTCAAAAACAGTGCAGAAAACAAGAGATCGGGTACTATTTGGGACGCAGGGTGGCTCTTCATCAGACAAAATAAATCTCTGATTGCTCTTTATAGGCTTGTAATGACCGGCACATAGACAACATGATGATAGCTTCATACTAGCAGCATTCAGTGGAGCCTTAGGGTAGCGTCCCGAAAAGGCACCCTATTCCCAACATAGTGCACTACTCTTCACCAATAGTGGCCCAACGGTAGTGTACTAAACTCAGCAAAAAAAAGAAACGTCCCCTTTTCAGGACCCTATCTTTCAAAGATAATTCGTAAAAATCTAAATAACTTCACAGATCTTCATTGTAAACGGTTTAAACACTGTTTCCCATGCTTGTGCAATGAACCATAAACAATGAATGAACATGCACCTGTGGAACGGTCGTTAAGACACTAACAGCTTACAGACGGTAGGCAATTAATGTCACAGTTATGAAAACTAAAGACACTAAAGAGGCCTTTCTACTGACTCTGAAAAACACCAAAAGAAAGATACCCAGGGTCCCTGCTCATCTGCGTGAACGTGCCTAAGACAGAGCTACAGGGAGACAGGACGGACAGCTGATCATCCTTGCAGTGGCATACCACATGTAACAACACCTGCACAGGATCGGTACATCCGAACATCACACCTGCGGGACAGGTACAGGATGGCAACAACAACTGCCCGAATTACACCAGGAACGCACAATCCCTCCATCAGTGCTAAGACTCTCAGCCTGGCAAAAAGTGCTCTTCACTGACGAGTTGCGATTTTGTCTCACCAGGGGTGATGGTCGGATTCGCGTTTATCGTCGAAGGAATGAGCGTTACACTGAGGCCTGTACTCTGGAGCGGGATCGATTTGGAGGTGGAGGGTCTGTCATGGTCTGGGGCGGTGTGTCACAGCATCATCGGGCTGAGCTTGTTGTCATTGTAGGAAATCTCAACGCTGTGCGTTACATGGAAGACATCCTCCTCCCTCATGTGGTACCCTTCCTGCAGGCTCATCCTGACATGACCCTCCAGCATGACAATGCCACCAGCCATACTGCTCGTTCTGTGCGTGACTTCCTGCAAGACAGGAATGTCAGTGTCCTGCCATGGCCAGCGAAGAGCCCGGACCTCCATCCTATCTGGGAACTATTGGATCAGAGGATGAGGGCTTGGGCCATTCTCCCCAGAAATGTCTGTGGAACTTGTTCAGTTTAGGTCTCAGTTGTTGAATCTAGTTATGTTCATATGTAGAGTGGTGATGACAGGACAACTACATGATGAACTGGATGTGTAGCCTGGATGAACTGGATGTGTAGCCTGGTGTTGACAGGTCAACTACATGATGAACGGGATGTGTAGCCTGGATGAACTGGATGTGTAGCCTGGTGTTGACAGGTCAACTACATGATGAACGGGATGTGTAGCCTGGATGAACTGGATGTGTAGCCTGGTGTTGACAGGTCAACTACATGATGAATGGGATGTGTAGCCTGGATGAACTGGATGTGTAGCCTGGTGTTGACAGGTCAACTACATGATGAATGGGATGTGTAGCCTGGATGAACTGGATGTGTAGCCTGGTGTTGACAGGACAACTACATGATGAACGGGATGTGTAGCCTGGATGAACTGGATGTGTAGCCTGGTGTTGACAGGACAACTACATGATGAACGGGATGTGTAGCCTGGATGAACTGGATGTGTAGCCTGGTGATGACAGGACAACTACATGATGAACTGGATGTGTAGCCTGGATGAACTGGATGTGTAGCCTGGTGTTGACAGGTCAACTACATGATGAACGGGATGTGTAGCCTGGATGAACTGGATGTGTAGCCTGGTGCTGACAGGACAACTACATGATGAACTGGATGTGTTGACAGGACAACTACATGATGAACTGGATGTGTTGACAGGACCACTACATGATGAACTGGATGTGTTGACAGGACCACTACATGATGAACTGGATGTGTTGACAGGACCACTACATGATGAACTGGATGTGTTGACAGGACCACTACATGATGAACTGGATGTGTTGACAGGACCACTACATGATGAACTGGATGTGTTGACAGGACCACTACATGATGAACTGGATGTGTTGACAGGACCACTACATGATGAACTGGATGTGTTGACAGGACAGCTACATGATGAACTGGATGTGTAGCCTGGTGTTGACACTAATGCATTACCATCTTTTTTCACAATATTATTCCAATCTCAGTGTGGAAATATATATATATATATATATATATATATATATATATATATATATATATATATATATATATATATATATATATATATAAAACACAGGAACTCACGTCTGACTGCACTGGGCCTTTCAAAGAACTCTGAAAGATGTAACTTTCACCTTTATTCGTGCAGTAAAAAGAACATTGGATAACAAGTTAATATCCTATTATGCATGAACCTTTCAAAAGACCATTCACTTCAAGTAGGTGTAGGTGTTTGAGTACGTACCCAGTACGTTCCCTGATGGCACCTCTTCTAGTTCCTCCAGCTCTCTGCCCATCAGCAGGTAGAGGCTGTCCATGGTGCAGCAGGCCAGGTGAGGGACGGGAGGGAGACAGGCACTCACACTAGTACTGCCCTCTGGGAGCTGACAGACAGAGAGAGAGAAAGAGAGAGCGAAACAGAGAGAGAACATTAGATCTCTAGAGCATCAGAGCCAATCATCCAGTACATTGGTTGTGAGATATTGGATTCTATAAGCAATTGTTAGTTAGTAGTACTGCTACTGAAGCCAGGAGGGACGAGGCAACAATAATACAACGACTTGTCTGTCTCAAATGGCACCCTATTCCCTACAGTATATAGTGCACTACTGTTGCCCAGGCCACAGAGGAACACAGCCCTCATCATAGAAGTCAATGTTGTCTTTAACCTTGGAATACACATCTTGAGATGGAAACAAACACGCAGAACATTTATGATTGTTGCTCTTTGAACAAACAGCCTTTGAGTTCATCTTCAGAACAGTTATTGTTTTGTCTGGTGAATATTGCAAATTGAGCAGAAAATGTGTTTTGTGCCTCTGCAGAGTGTGTGTACGTGTGTGTGTGTCCACATGCCTGTGTGTGTGTGTGTGTGTGTCCACATGCCTGTGTGTGTGTGTGTGTGTGTGTGTGTGTGTGTGTGTGTGTGTGTGTGTGTGTGTGTGTGTGTGTGTGTGTGTGTGTGTACATCCTTACCATGCGCAGGCCTTGTGCAGGGTCGTACTTGGGCCCCATCACAAACACCTTCTGTCCTCTGCGGACCACCCCACTGTAGACTCTGGCGAAGGCTACGAACGTCTCCTTCCCCTCCTCCTCCTCCGGTTTAGCCTTCAGAGACAGGGCCTGCATCTGGCCTGAGACACCCTCACTACCTGCATGTCAGGGAAGACAATGGAGACATACACTGGTATCAGTGGTATCATCATGAACATATTGGTTATTGGAACTGGCCAGAGCTTCCAAACCACTAGGGGGAAAAAAAGAGGCCCGGGTTGGTGTTCTAGCAAGGTAAGAGTGGGTGGGTGGGTGTGTGTGTGAGAGACACTTGCCTATGGTGTTGTCTCCACCAGGAGTGGTTGCCGGTGTTGTACTTCCTGATTGGGCATTTCCCTCCTCACTTTCTGTCTGCTGAATGGCTGCCAGTCTCTCAGTATGTCTCTGTCTGGCCAACTCCCTGCGCTGGGCCATCTCCTCCTGGGTCAACGGCCTGTGCGCGCGCACACACACACACACACACACACACACACACACACACACACACACACACGTTCAGTAGGTAGAAAATGTTTTGAAAACATTCCATTGCAAAATGTTTTGCTATTGTGTGCCCTACTGAACACTGTCCATTGTTTGGGCCAATGAATACACATTATATTAGACATGACACATCAAAACAGAAATGTAACAACCCACTAAATCAAGTCTTTATAGCAGGGTAACATAGCCTAGCAACTAGCACCGCTCTGTTTTATTTGATTCATCCTTTATTTAACCAGATAAGTCACAGAGACTTTTAAATCTCTTTTTCCAAGTGAGCCCTGGCCAAGAATCCATCATACAGTGCATTCGGAAAGTATTAAGACCCCTCGACTTTTTACACATTTTGTTATGTTACAGCCTTACTCTAAAATGGATTAAATAAATTTTTCCCCCCCTCATCAAATCTTCACACAATACCCCATAATAATAAAGCGAAAAAAGGTTTTTACAAATATTTGCAAATGTCTTAAAAAAAAAATAGAAATACCTTATTTACATAAGTATTCAGACCCTTTGCTATGAGACTTGAATTTGAGCTCAGTTGCATCCTGTTTCCACTGATCATCCTAGAGATGTTTCTACAACTTGGAGTCCACCGGTGGTAAATTCAATTGATTGGACATGATTTGGAAAGGCACACACCTGTCTATATAAGGTCCCACAGTTGACAGTGCATGTCAGAGCAAAAACCAGGCCATGAGGTCGAAGGAATTGTCTGTAGAGCTCCGAGACAGGATTGTGTCGAGGCACAGATCTGGGGAAGGGTACCCAAACATTTTTTACAGCATTGAAAGTCCCCAAGAACACAGTGGCCTCAATCATTCTTAAATAGAAGTTTGGAATCACCAAGACTCTTCCCAGAGCTGTCCGCCTGGCTAAACTGAGCAATCGGGAGAGAAGGGCCTTGGTCAGGGAGGTGACCAAGAACCCGATGGTCACCCTGAAAGCACTCCAGAGTTCCTCTGTGGTGATGGGAGAACCTTCCAGAAGGACAACCATCTCTGTAGCACTCCACCAACCTTTATGGTACAGCGGCCAGACGGAAGCCACTTCTCAGTAAAAGACACATAACAGCACGACTCTCAGACCATGACAAACAAGATTCTCTGGTCCAAGACTGAACAAGATTCTCTGAAACCAAGACTGAACTCTTTGGCCTAAATACCAAGCGTCACGTCTGGAGGAAACATGGCACCATCCCTACGGTGAAGCATGATGTGGGGATGTTTTTCAGGGGCAGGGACTGAGAGACTGGTCGGGATCGAGGAAAAGATGAATAGAGCAAAGTACAGAGAGATCCTAGATGCTAACATGCTCCAGATTGCTCAGGACCTCAGACTGGGGCGAAGGTTCATCATCCAACAGGACAACACAGGAGTGGCTTCAGGATAATTATCTGAATGTCCTTGAGTGGCCCAGTCAGAGCCCGGACTTGAACCCTATCGAATATCTTTGGAGAGACCTGAAAATATCTGTGCAGCGACGCTCCCCATACAACCTGAGCTTCAGAGGATCTGCAGAGAAGAAATGTGAGAAAATCCCCAAATACAGGTGTGACAAGCTTGTAGCGTCATACCCAAGAATACTCAAGGCTGTAATCGCTGCCAAAGTTGCTTCAACAGAGTACTGAGTAAAGGGTCTGAATACTAATGTAAATGTGATATTTCCGGTTTTTATATTAAATACATTTACAAAAGTTTCTAAAAACCTGTTTTTCCTTTGTCATTATGCGGTATTGTGTGTAGACTGATGAGGGGGGGAAAAAAACAATTTTAGAATAAGGCTGTAACATAACAAAATGTGGAAAAAGTGAAGGGGTCTGAATACTTTATGAATGCACTGTGTAGTTACACAGACAGAACACAACATAACAATGAATGGAAGTTAAAACAGCACAAAGAGCATAAGATAAGTTAAAAAGAGCAGGTTTCCAAGCAAAATCCTCCTTAAATAAAAAGGTGGAATCTATGGTCAACGGCTATCCAATCTGAGATTTAAAATAATTCATGGGAATAAAATGATCTAGTATCAGCCTGTGGTTGTCCCAAACGGAACCCTAGTCCATATTTGGTACACTACTTAAAATCAAAATGTACTGGTCTTGTACACAATTTTGCAGATGTTATCGCAGGTGCAGGGAAATACTTGTGCTTCCAGCTCCAACAGTGCAGCAATATCTTGCAATACATACAATCACCAAAATTATAGAAAAAGAAAGAAATGAATACCTATCAGCACAATGTCACGACTCCCACCGATGGTGGCGCCCCCTCCTGCTCGGGTGGCGCTCGGCGGTCGTTGTCACCGGTCTACTAGCTGCCATTGATTCCTTTTGTTTTCCCCCTTTCTGTTATTGTTTGCACCTGTCCTTAGTTGAGAGGATTAGCAGGGCTATATTAGCTAGTTGGCCCGCCTGCTCTTTGAGCGGGATTGTTTCTCTGTTGGTTGCTTTGTTACGCGCTGTATTGTATTTAGCGCTAGTGCGTGGGTTTACGCTCACTGTGTTTTGTCCCCTGTGTTTGGGGCACTTTGATTTTTGTGTGCACTGAGTTCGCTATTTGGGGTGGCAGGTGTTTTGCTGTGTGGCTCATTAAAAGCCATCACCCGTATCGCTGCTTCCTGCGTCTGATTCCTCCTCCACTACACCTAAGCATTACAGAATCCCGCACCACCTATGGAGTCAGCAGGAGCAGCTGCCAACCCCCTTCCCTCGATGGAGGAACGCGTGCTCCATCATACATCAGTCCTCCACCGAATCGGATCCACGATGGATCAAATGATGGAGAGGATGGACCGATGGGAGAGGAGTGGTCTCCTCTCTCCACCTCCGGCTTCTCCGACGCAGCCACCTCCGCCTCCCACTGCGTCTGGCTCTGGCGCGCTTCGTCTGGCGCTCCCGAGGGAGCATGATGGAGCGGCGGCTGGGTGCCAGGGATTTCTGCTCCAGCTCGAGTTGTACCTGGCCAGCGCCAGACCTGCTCCCTCGGGGGAGGAGAGCGTGAGTGCCCTCGTTTCCTGCCTGACGGGCCGAGCTCTGGAGTGGGCCAATGCAATCTGGAATGGTCCGGACTCAGCGAGGGACCACTATCCAGAGTTCACCCGCCGCTTTCGGGCCGTGTTGGACCACCCTCCGGAAGGAAGAGCGGCGGGTGAACGGCTGTTCCACCTCAGGCAGGAGACGAGGAGCGTGCAGGACTTCGCGCTGGAGTTCAGGACCTTGGCTGCTGGGGCGGGGTGGAACGACAGGGCCCTGATAGACCATTACCGGTGTAGTCTCCGGGCGGATGTCCGCAGGGAGCTAGCCTGTCGGGACATCGCTCTTTCTCTCGATGAGCTCATCGACATGTCTATCCAACTGGACAATCTGCTGGCTGCCCGCGGGAGTCGAGAGGGCAGGCAGAACACTTCTCGGTCGACCCAGGTGAGTCAGCACCAAACTCACCCAGAACCCCCTGTTGGTCACATGATCTTATTCATTTTGTTTTCTGATTTTTCTCCCTCTTCCCAGCATAGGGCGCTAGTCGATTCAGGCGCAGCTGGGAACTTTATGGATCGCGGACTCACCATTAAGCTGGGCATTCCGCAAGTGCCGATAGATTCCCCCTTCCCCGTGCACTCCCTAGATAGCCGGCCATTAGGGTCAGGGCTAGTCAGGGAGTCTACGGTTCCACTGGACACGGTAACGCAGGGGAATCATAAGGAACGGATTTGTTTCTTTCTTATTGATTCGCCTGCGTTTCCGGTGGTGCTGGGGGTCCCCTGGCTGGCTGATCACAATCCCCGGATTTCGTGGAAGCAGGGGGTTCTCCAGGGGTGGTCCGAGGAGTGTTCAGGGAGGGGTCTAGGAGTTTCTATAGGTGCCACGTCGGTGGAGAGTCCAGACCAAGTGTCCACCCTGCGCATTCCCCTTGAATACGCCGATTTGGCGATCGCCTTCTGTAAAAAGAGGGCGACCAAATTACCACCTCATCGATAGGGGGATTGTGCGATAGATCTCCAGGTTAACGCTGCGCTTCCCAAGAGTCACGTGTACCCCTTGTCACAGAGGAGACGGTGGCTATGGAGACATATGTCACGAATCTCTGGGACAGGGGTACATTCGGCCCTCCATCTCACCTGTCTCCTCGAGTTTGGACACACCTACTCATTCAAGGGTTTTTCTTTATTTTTACTATTTTCTACATTGTAGAATAATAGTGAAGACATCAAAACTATGAAATAACATATGGAATCATGTAGTAACCAAAAAAGTGTTACACAAATCAAAATATATTTAATATTTGAGATTCTTCAAAGTAGCCACCCTTTGCCTTGATGACAGCTTTGCATACTCTTGGCTTTCTCTCAGCCAGCTTCATGAGGTAGTCACCTGGAATGCATTTCAATTAACAGGTGTGCCTTGTTAAAAGTTAATTGGAATTGATTTCCTTCTTAATGCGTTTGAGACAAATCAGTTGTGTTGTGACAAGGTAGGGGTGGTATACAGAAGATATCCTATTTGGTAAAAGACCAAGTCCAAACTATGTCAAGAACAGCTCAAATAAGCAAAGAGAAACAACAGTGCATCATTACTTTAAGACATGAAGGTCAGTCAATGCGAAAGTTTCTTCAAGTGCAGTCGGAAAAACCATCAAGCGGTATGATGAAACAGGCTCTCATGAAGACCACCACAGGAATGGAAGACCCAGAGTTACCTCTGCTGCAGAGGATAAGTGCATTAGAGTTACCAGCCTCAGAAATTTCAGCCCAAATAATCAGGCCTTCATGGCCGAATTGCCGCAAATAAACCACTACTAAAGGACACCAATAAGAAGAAGAGACTTGCTTTGGCCACGAAACACAAGAATGGACATTAGACCAGTGAAAATCTGTCCTTTGGTCCAAATTGGAGATTTTTGATTCCAACCGATGTGTCTTTGTGAGACGCAGAGTAGGTGAACGGATGATCTCCGCATGTGTGGTTCCCACCGTGAAGCATGGAGGAGGGTGTGTCATGGTGTGGGGGTGCTTTGCTGGTGACACTGTCTGTGATTTATTTAGAATTCAAGGCACACTTAACCAGCATGGCTACCACAGCATTCTGTAGTGATACGCCATCCCATCTGGTTTGCGCTTAGTGGGACCATCATTTGTTTTTCAACAGGACAATGACCCAACACACACTTCCAGGCTGTGTAAGGGCTATTTGACCAAGAAGGAGAGTGATGGAGATCTGCATCAGATGACCTGGCCTTCACAATCACCCAACCTCAACCCAATTGAGATGGTTTGGAATGAGTTGGACCCCAAAGTGAAGGAAAAGCAGCCAACAAGTGCTCAGCATGTGGGAACTCCTTCAAGAATGTTGGAAAAGCATTCCTCATGAAGCTGGTTGAGAGAATGCCAAGAATGTGCAAAGCTGTCATCAAGGCAAAGTGTGGCTACTTTGAAGATTTGTTGAACACTTTAGTTACTTTATGATTCCATGTGTTATTTCATAGTTTTGATGTCTTCACTATTATTCTACAATGTAGAAAAAAGTAAAAATAAAGAAAAACCCTTGAATGAGTAGGTGTCCAAATTTTTGACTGGTACTGTATGTGTGTGTACATGGTGTGTCCAGACAGCATGTGAACGGTGTGTCCAGCAGTAGTTATATGGGACCAGGGCTCTGGTCAAAAGTCGCACACTAGGCAATAGGGTGCCATTTGGTATGCAGAATGGAGTCAAGAGGTCAGGTTTGTACCTCATCCTACCAAGTCCTGTCATCGCATGATGGTTATTTGTGCTGCTAACTTCCCTCACTGAGAAACTATGTTCTAATTACCTACCGACGATGGAAAATATGCAAAGGTTAAATTTGACCAATTACGACAACATAGGTGGTGTCTCCGGGCCAAGCTGGAAAAACGGAATAACAATTACTCTAAAATTGCTCTGGCCACCACAAACTCATGGCACGTGGGTGTGTCGTTTGAAATGGCACACTGCAGAGTCATTGCGGTGAGTGGTGTGTGTGTATGTGTGTGTGTGTGTGTGTGAGTGAGAGAGAGCTCAAAGTGACTACGTTGATACAGCTGGAAGCCATGATTGACAGTAGTGGCCATCCACACCAATTCAGCTCCCTGACAACCGACCGCTTAAACTATCCCATAATTTAGGTTCTGTCCCAAATGGCACCCTATTCCCTATATAGTGCACTACTTTTGACCAGGGCCCACAGGGAATAGGGTGCCATTTTGGACATGAACAAACAATAAAACGAGCTCTGCTGATTCACAAAGACTATAGGGGGGGGAGGGGGGGGCAGGTTGATTACATTTAGTAAAAATTAGATAGAAACGGGCCCAAACGAATACAGGCTTGCCATGAAGAGCGCAACATGGGAGAAATGGAACAATGTATTGTACTGAAGGACTACTTGTGGAATGCTGCTAACCACTGACTTCTGCTTTTAGTGTGAGGTGTGATTCCTGCAATTTGTCACACCACACACACTCTTTCGAACAACACACATACCTGCATGCACTGTACACACGCTCATGCAAACACAAACACTCATCCCCCTTTTATTCCATTTCACCCGAGATTCACTTATTTCCTGGACGTTCAACAATTCCAAGCCGTTGCATTCATAAGCGTACTGCGTAGCTACATTCTTTAACAAAGCGACCACAGCAGAGCTGCCGTGTTTTTCCTGATGAGGTCAAATCAGTCGCTCATGGGCAATAATGGGAAAGCCATGCGTTGTGGTCTCTGGCCTCCGTTGCAGTGGTTATAAAGTAATGGCTTCGCAAGCTTCTCAACGTTAAAGTAGGATTCTCTCAAAACCACAAGCCTTTTAAGTGTGTTATAAGCTGGTTGTGTGCGTGTGTGTGTGATATATATATCTGGTTTAAATATGTGGAAAACGAGACGATATTGATACTAAAGCTGTTCGTGAAACCGTCTTCATCAGCATCATACCATGCTGAGGATTTGGTTGCAGTCTTCCCATTTTAGGCGGAGTGCATAAAAATGTCATGAGAGCACAATGGGTATTTGCTTTCTGCTTTGACGTCAGCCCTTCATCCATACTGGAACGCTTTGGATGGTTGGTTGAAGTCTGACTTTGCTTCTTAGTCTTTGCTGCACGTGCTATTGTGTTGCTGGGATCAAAAAATGTTTGGGTCACATTTGTTCGAGAATTCTCACTTGATTAACTTAGAATTCTGCTTTCGTCCGACTTGCAAGATTCTACAGGACATGAAAACAGAACACATTGGTTTCACTCTTTTGTTCGCTGGTTCATTTGTTAACTCAACAGTCTTGTTGTTCCATGATGAAACTCTTTCCAAGTTCTGTAATAGATGTTTTGCTATCTCTTAGAAATAATTAAACATACAGAACAATGAGTTTACAGGACGACTGCTGCTTTGATAAAAAGAAACAGAACATCTAGGTTCCTCATACTGTTAATGAGAGGGGGATGTTTCAGTGTGTGGCTGTGTGCATGCCAGTGTGTGTATTCTGCCGAGCAACTGCCCAGAGCCATTAATAAAACCCACTGACATCACCAGCCAATCAGACGTGAGGACATTTAAAACACCAGGTCAAGACTGTTTGTGAAGAGAGACAGACAGATAGAGAGAGAGAGTCAGAAATGAAGGGGCGAGAGAGGGAGAAAGAAAGGGGTGTAGAGAGAGGTAGAAACAGAGAGGTTGCCCTCTCACTCCTACAGCAGTCTCAGAACTACTACTGAGACCTAAATTGATGGTGGGTGCCATGGTAACAAAGCATAACCATAGCTGTGTAGGCATGTAGGAGTGTCATCCAGGAACCCCCTGAAGCTAATTCAGAAAGAGAAACAGAGAGAGACAGAGACCACTGTGACTGACCCAAAATTAAAGGAAAGCTTTGACTATGTACAGACTCAGTGAACATAGCCTTGATACTGAGAAAGGCCGCCGTAGGCAGACCTGGCTCTCAAGAAGACATGCTATGTGCACACTGCCCATAAAATGAGGTGGAAACTGAGTTGCACTTCCTAACCTCCTGCCCAATGTATGACCATATTAGAGAGACATATTTCCCTCAGATTACAGACCCACAAAGAATTAAAAAAACAAATTGAATTTTGATAAACTCCCATTTCTATTGGGTGAAATACCAGCGTGCCAACACAGCAGCAAGATTTGTGACCTGTTGCCACAAGAAAAAGGCAACCAGTGAAGAACAAACACCATTGTAAACACAACCCATATTTATGTTTATTCATTTTCCCTTTTGTACTATTTTCACATTGTTACAACACTGTAGATAGACATATGACATTTGAAATGTCTTTATTATTTTGGAACTTTTGTGGAGTGTAAATTTTATATTGTTTATTTCACTTTTGTTTATTATCTATTTCATATGCTTTGGCATAGTTAACATGTTTCCAATGCCAATAAAGCCCCTTAAGTTGAACCGAGAAGGGAAATACTACAGTATGTGTCTATCTAAAACAGCCAAAAGGAAACTGTTTGAAGTGTCTGCATTGAAGGATATTCATGTAAAACACAAACATGTACCATCTGCAACAGACTACTCATAAACATATACCTGATATTTGTACTTTACACTGGGCGCTATACAACACACCCCCAGTCAAAAGTAGATCACTATATACAGTACCAGTCAAAAGTTTGGACACACCTACTCATCCCAAAAAAACAGGCTGTGTAAGGGCTATTTGACCAAGAAGGAGAGTGATGGAGTGCTGCATCAGATGTCCTGGCCTCCACAATCACCCGACCTCAACCCAATTGAGATGGGATGAGTTGGACCGCAGAGTGAAGGAAAAGCAGCCAACAAGTGATCAGTATATGTGGGAACTCTTGCAAGACTGTTGGAAAAGCATTCCAGTTGAAGCTGGTTGAGAGAATGCCAAGAGTGTGTAAAGCTGTCATCAAGGCAAAGGGGGGCTACTTCGAAGAATCTAAAAAATAGAATATCTTTTGATTTGTTTAAGTTTTTTCATAGTTTTGATGTCTTCACTGTTATTCTGAAATGTAGAAACTAGTACAAATAAATAAAAACCCTTGAATGAGTAAGTGTGTCCAAACTTTTGACTGGTACTGTACGTAGGGAATAGGTGCCATTTGAGACACAGATGATAGTAAAGGCCATTGAATAAGGTATGTTTTCCTTTGCAGAGAAGGCAGATCTTAGCCCATAGGACTCTGGTCAAAAGCAGTGCACTATATAGGGAATAAGGTGCTATTTAGAACACATCCAGAAAGATTGAAAGCAGTTAAGATGGCCAAGCAGTCGGCGAAATAAACGGAACATGATTATGCATAGTTTTACTTATGTAGCATGTACACAAAGATCTAGGTCAGGCTGGCTCACTGGAGCTGAACTCAACTGTTCCAATATGAACAGTCTAGGATGAAGTTTCCCCTAGATGCAGATCTATGGTCAGTTTCCCACACTAATGGTTAAGGTTAGGAAAGGAAGAGGGGAAGCTGATCCTACATCTGTCCCAAATGTGTGTCAAGAGAAACAAGACACAAATACCACAGCATCTGTAGTTCTTAACATTAGGGACCAGGAGTTGTCCTGAGCAGGTTACAACTCTGGGCCTGTATTTATCAAGTGTCTCAGAGTAGGAGTGCTAAACTAGGATCAGAGATACGCCTGAAGTGCACAGCTTCAATGACCCATGCTAGCCCCCAGGTGGCCACAGATATGCCTGAGGTGATACAGTATGGATTTAAAATAAAAAAATAAATAAAAAAAATCACATAAGAGGCTATGGTAGGTAGTTTCAATGGTCCTGCTAGTCCATGGGTGGCCAATGATATGTCTGGGCTGACAAGGTATGGATCTGATGAGTGAAAAGCTGTGGTATGTACAGTAATTGTCCCCAACTAGTCCATGGGTGGCTTGGGATCTGCCAGCAGCGTTTGTGTGCTACTGCAGCAGGTGGCAGCCATCAGGGGAAGGAAGCGGTCCTGGCTGGATCATTAGGCTGATGGTGGCCAGGCCTTTTCTACTGTAGAATACTGTGTGTGGGATGACATTTTTCCTCTTCCATAACATCCTTCACTCTCCCCCTTTCTATCTCGCTCATCTCACGCTGAGGCTAGTTAGGTCTCCCTCTTCTCCCTCCCTCCCTCCCTCCCTCTCTGTCTCTCCCTCTCTCTTCTCCCTCCCTCCCTCCCCCCTCCCTCTTCTCCCTCCCCCTCCCTCCCTCCCTCCTCTCAGTGTAATGGCAGAATCAGCCATTACAGGTTGGTACCGTGACAGAGGAGAGGAGAGGAGGGAGGGAGTGACAAAAAGAGCGCAACCTGTGGGGGTTAAGTGAATGTAGAGAGAAAAAATGATCCTCTGTGTACAACGTAAAACACCAAATAATGCACGCAGAGCAGAATTAGGCCGATACCCGCTAATTATCAAAATCTAGAAAAGAGACGTTGAATTCTACAACCACCTAAAAGGAAGCAATTCCCAAACCTTCCATAACAAAGCCATCACCTACAGAGAGATGAACCTGGAGAAGAGTCCCCTAATCAAGCTCGTCCTGGGTCCCTGTTCAAACAGACCCCACAGAGCCCCAGATCAGCAACACAATTAGACCCAACCAAATCATGAGAAATAAACAAATAATTACTTGACACATTGGAAAGAATTACCAAAAAACTGAGCAAACTAGAATGCTATTTGGCCCTAAATAGAGATTAAACAGTGGCAGAATACCTGACCACTGTGACTGACCCAAACTAAAGGAAAGCTATCTACAGACTCAGTGAGCATAGCCCTGCTATTGAGAAAGGCCGTCGTAGGCAGACCTGGCTCTCAAGAGAAGACAGGCTATGTGCACACTGCCCACAAAATGAGGTGGAAACTGAGCTGCACTTCCTAACCTCCTGCCAAATGTATGACCATATTAGAGGAACATATTTCCCTCAGATTACACGGATCCACAAAGAATTTGAAAACAAACCCGATTTTGAGTCACAAGAAAATGGCAACCAGTGAAGAACAAATACCATTGTAAATACAACCCATATTTATGTTTATTTATTTTCCCTTTTGTACATTAACCATTTGCACATTGTTAAAACACTGTAAATATACAAAATATGACATTTGTAATGTCTTTATACTTATGGAACTTCTGTGAGTGTAATGTTTACTGTTCATTTTTATTGTTTATTTCACTTTTGTATATTATCTACTTCACTTGCTTTGGCAATGTTAACATGTTTCCCATGTCAATAAAGCCCCTTGAATTGAGAGGAGAAATGAGGTCTGCCTGCCAAGGGGGTTTCTTTCTACTCCACAGACCTGAGGCACAGAGTCACCGAGGATCATACCAGGTCAGATAGAGAACAGGGAGTAACACCGACAGGATCATACCAGGTCAGATAGAGAACAGGGAGTAACACCGACAGGATCATACCAGGTCAGATAGAGAACAGGGAGTAACACCGACAGGATCATACCAGGTCAGATAGAGAACAGGGAGTAACACCGACAGGATCATACCAGGTCAGATAGAGAACAGGGAGTAACACCGACAGGATCATACCAGGTCAGATAGAGAACAGGGAGTAACACCGACAGGATCATACCAGGTCAGATAGAGAACAGGGAGTAACACCGACAGGATCATACCAGGTCAGATAGAGAACAGGGAGTAACACCGACAGGATCATACCAGGTCAGATAGAGAACAGGGAGTAACACCGACAGGATCATACCAGGTCAGATAGAGAACAGGGAGTAACACCGACAGGATCATACCAGGTCAGATAGAGAACAGGGAGTAACACCGACAGGATCATACCAGGTCAGATAGAGAACAGGGAGTAATACCGACAGGATCATACCAGGTCAGATAGAGAACAGGGAGTAATACCGACAGGATCATACCAGGTCAGATAGAGAACAGGGAGTAATACCGACAGGATCATACCAGGTCAGATAGAGAACAGGGAGTAATACCGACAGGATCATACCAGGTCAGATAGAGAACAGGGAGTAATACCGACAGACAGAGGGGGGGGGGTGTTTATGCATGTGTGTGTGTGTCAAATCAAATGTTATTTATCACATGCCGAATACAACTACTGTAGACTTTAGAGTGAAATACCAACGATGCAGTGTGTGTGTGTGTGTGTGAAGCACGGGTCAGCTGTTTTTTCACCCGCACCTGCTAATAACCCATCCACAACCGCCCGGCTAAGTGAAAATCTGAGGCCCACAACCGACCCTAACCCACAAATGTAGAAAACGCGCTGTATGAGATGGCAGAGCATTTTTTTTGACAGGCCTTTTAGATAGGCTTATGTTCCTGCTTATAATTTCCAACATTTTGGTAGGGTATTTGTCCGTCAACTTATAATTAGATACATGCAGCTTCTCTTCTGTCATTACTTGTTGCCCTAGAATTAAGCAGTAAGGCATGAGTGGGTGTGGTATATGGCCAATATACCACGGCTAAGGGCTGTTCTTAAGCACAAAGCATTGCGGAGTGCCTGGATACAGCCCTTAGCCGTGGTATACTGGCCATATACCACAAACCCCCAAGGTGCCTTATTGCTATTATAAAGTGGTTACCAATGTAATTAGGGCAGTAAAAATACATGTTTTGTCATACGGTCGAAATAAACCCTTGCTCACCAAACTAATCTAATGAATCAGTAGAATGAATGCTTCAATCTAGTTGACGTCAGTAAAGTTCTTTCTCTCAGGCAGCAAAGACATTTAGGGACCAGGAAGAAAATGCAATAGGCAAGGAAATGGCACCGGAAGAAATGGCAGCAGTTTTACGGGCGTCCAACCAATTGTGCTATTATGTGTTTTTTTCACATTATTTGTAACTTATTTTGTACATAATGTTTCTGCAACCGTATCTTACGGCAGAAAAGAGCTTCTGGATATCAGGACAGCGATCACTCACCTCGGATTAGACAAAGATTTTTTCAACAACAAGCAAGACTCACATGATATTCTCCAAACACCCGGCAGGGCCGACATCCCAGTTATTCGCAAGAGGAAGCAAAACAGGTACAGAGGACGAAGAGCCGGATGCCTCGTCAGGACCCGCAGAAGGCAAGTAGGAAATCTGCCGTTACCGTCAATATTACTCGCCAACGTGCAATCATTGGACAATAAATTAGACGAGGTACGATCACAAATATCCTACCAACAGGACATCAACAACTGTAATATCTTATGTTTCACGAAATCGTGGCTGAATGATGACATGGATATTCAGCTAGCGGGATATACGTTGCACCGGCAGGGAAGTCTCTATATTTTGCTTGCCTGAAGTAGAGTATATTGTGATAAATTGCAGGCCACACTACTTGCCTAGAGAGTTCTCAGCTATACTTTTCGTGGCTGTTTATTTACCACCACAGACAGATGCTGGCACTAAGAACGCACTCAGTCAGCTGTATAAGGAAATAAGCAAACAGGAAACCACTCACCCAGAGGCGGCATTCCTAGTGGCCGGAGACTTTTATGCAGGGAAACTTAAATCAGTTCTACCAAATCTCTATCAACATGTTAAATGTGCAACCAGAGGGAAACAAATTCTAGATCACCTGTACTCCACATACAGAGACGTGTACAAAGCTCTCCCTCGTCCTCCACTTGGTAAATCCGACCACAACTCTATCCTCCTGATTCCTGCTTACAAGCAAAAATTAAAGCAGGAAGCACCAGTGACTCGGCCTATAAAAAGGTGGTCAGATGAAGCAGATGCTAAACGACAGGACTGTTTTGCTATCACAGACTGGAACATGTTCCGGGATTCTTCCGATGACATTGAGGAATACACCACATCAGTCACTGGCTTTATCAATAAGTGCATCGAGGACGTCGTTCCCACAGTGACTACGTACATACCCCAACCAGAAGCCATGGATTACAGGCAACATTCTCACTGACCTAAAGGGTAGAGCTGCCGCTTTCAAGGTGGGGGATTATAACCCAGAAGCTTACAAGAAATCCCACTATGCCCTGCGACAAACCATCAAACAGGCAAAGTGTCAATACAGGGCTAAGATTGAATCATACTACACTGGCTCCGACGCTCGTCAGATGTGGCAGGGCTTGCAAACTATTAGAGACTACAAAGGGAAGCACAGCCGCGAGCTGCCCAGTGACACGAGCCTACCAGACAAGCTAAATCACTTCTATGCTCGCTTCGAGGCAAGCAACACTGGAGGCATGCATGAGAGCATCAGCTATTCCGGACGACTGTGTGATCACGCTCTCCGTAGCCGACGTGAGTAAGACCTTTAAACAGGTCAACACACACAAGGCTGCGGGGCCAGACAGATTACCAGGACATGTGCTTTGGACATGTGCTGACCAACTGGCAGGTGGCTTCACTGACATTTTCAACATGTCCCTGAGTCTGCAATACCAACATGTTTCAAGCAGACCACCATAGTCCCTGTGCCCAAGAACACAAAGGCCACCTGCCTTAAATGACTACAGACCCGTAGCACTCACGTCCGTAGTCATGAAGTGCTTTGAAAGGCTGGTAATGGCTCGCATCAACACCATTATCCCAGAAACCCTAGACCCGCTCCAATTTGCATACCGCCCAAACAGATCCACAGATGCCATTTCTATTGCACTCCACACTGCCCTTTCCCACCTGGACAAAAGGAACACCTACGTGAGAATGCTATTCATTGAATACAGCTCAGCGTTCAACACCATAGTACCCACAAAGCTCATCACTAAGCTAAGGATCCTGGGACTAAACACCTCCCTCTGCAACTGGATCCTGGACTTCCTGACGGGCCGCCCCCAGGTGGTGAGGGTAGGTAGCAACACATCTGCCATGCTGATCCTCAACACTGGAGCTCCCCAGGGGTGCGTGCTCAGTCCCCTCCTGTACTCCCTGTTCACCCACGACTGCATGGCCAGGCACGACTCCAACACCATCATTAAGTTCGCAGACGACAACAGTGGTAGGCCTGATCACCGACCACGACGAGACAGCCTATAGGGAGGAGGTCAGAGACCTGGCTGGGTGGTGCCAGAATAACAACCTATCCCTCAACATAACCAAGACTAAGGAGATGACTAAGGTCCCTCCTGAGATGTGTGCAAACCTGCTGGCAAACTACAAGAAACGTCTGACCTCTGTGATTGCCAACAAGGGTTTTGCCACCAAGTACTAAGTCATGGTTTGCAGAGGGGTCAAATACTTATTTCCCTCATTAAAATGCAAATCAATTTATAACATTTTTGACATGTGTTTTTCTGGATTTTTTGTTGTTATTCTGTCTCTCACTGTTCAAATAAACCTACCATTAAAATTATAGACTGATCATTTCTTTGTCAGTGGGCAAACGTACAAAATCAGCAGGGGATCAAATACTTTTTTCCCTCACTGTACATACTACCTCAATTGGCCCGACCAACCAGTGCTCCCGCACATTGGCTAACCGGGCTATCTGCATTGTGTCCCGCCACCCGCCAACCCCTCTTTTTACGCTACTGCTACTCTCTGTTCATCATATATGCATAGTCACTTTAACCATACCTACATGTACATACTACCTCAATAAGCCTGACTAACCGGTGTCTGTATATAGCCTTGCTACTGTTATTTTCAAATGTCTTTTTACTGTTGTTGTATTTCTTTACTTACCTACACACACACCTTTTTTTCGCACTATTGGTTAGAGCCTGTAAGTAAGCTTTTTACTGTAAGGTCTACACCTGTTGTATTCGGCACACGTGACAAATAAACTTTGATTAAAAAAAATTGAAAGATTTTCAGTGCAAAATCTCCAAATGACGTCAGTTTGACCGGTTTTAAGGGAATTAAAAGCTGTGAAAACTACCCAACATGTTTATGATAGGATTTCAGTTCGACTTGGATGCATATTTTATGTGGTTGAAATACTATCAGCTTTTATAATGCTGATAAAGAAAGCACCTTTACATACGGTCCCTAACCGCACATTCATTCTCTCAAGAATGCTTAAAGAAATAAATAAATATTTCTCCACTCCTGTTCCCGAGTCAAAATGTACATTTGGTAAATAATTTTACTGCAAGAAATACTTCATTTCGGTAGGAGTACATAATTAGGCCACAGACCTACAGTCAGTGTCCAGATTTCAGGCTACTATCCCATTAAACCTATCTATCTGAACAGTAGCCTACAGTAGTGCTTTTTTTTTAGATTGGTTGGGTTTCGGTTAGATTATTAAAAAATAATCATGATTTCGGTTTTGATATTTTTGCATTGTGAAATGATGACATTACAATGATTTTAGAGCTTTGTAACAGAAATTCCAAAACCAAAAATAGGGACCATTCAATTGCCAAAACAAAGAAAATATCCCATTGTCTCTGTCAGGTCCTCATTGGGTAGACCAGTTGTTCACAACCAGGGACACTACTGTAGGATCCCTCGGGGTACATGGCCTACCAACAAGGGGTACTTGAGAAGACTCATGAGACCATAGGTCTACAGGTAAAATGCACATGAGGGGGTACTTCAGGGGTACTCCTGGCAGAGCAAAATTCAGTTGGTTGCACAGTAACTGAAAAAGGTTGGAAACCACTGGGTAGATATCAATAGAAAAATGGACATTTACAATCATGCAGTCTTTGTGTATCTAACCTAACGAAGCAGGCGTGAAAGTGTATCGGTCCAGAGATCTGTATATAATGTTGAGATGTTCATGTCTCCGCCCTAACAAAGGCGGGAAGGCAGGAGAAAAGCTTCAGTCCAAAATAAGCCCGTAGAAACGAATTGGGCTTATTTTGGACAGATTTTGGCAAGAGTGAAACCTCTCGCCTCACCTCTTCCGCTCTGATCAGTCTCTGTCAGAGCCAGAAAAAAACAAACAACGGATTATGGTCATTGTAGTTAATTACAACATTTCTGCACTGAACTAGGTTGAATATTTGCTTAATGAAAACTACAACTTCCTTCAGCCCAGCATCCCACATAGTTATTGACTTGATTTCTCTCCTGAATTATTTGATTTCTCTCTAGAGAAACGTTGCGTTGGGCTAAAAAAAAAACTAATCTGAATGAAATTCAAGTAATTGAACCGATGTCGTTCAAATAGTTGTTTAGGCCTAATAACAGGGTAAAAAAACGAATTGTCAGTTAATCGCTCAGCACAACCGGCACTGCCATCATCCTCCTTTACCACTTCCCCAAATCTTTCCCAAACTTTAGGCTAATGTTCTTCTATGGTACTTTTTGCCTCAGTGGATCGACTTAACTTTTTCTGCCCAAGTTCCCAAAAGCATTTGGCAACTGGCGTATATTTGGTCAGCGTACAGTTACGCCCTAAAACTTAGGCTATGCACTAAGGCCAGATAAAAAAAAATATATACATTTCACATGGATTTTTTATGTGAGCGAGCGAGCCCTGGTCAAAAGTAGGGCGCTATGTAGGGAATAGGGTGCCATTTGGTATGCCGCCAAAGCCATTTGCACAGTCACCATCCCATTATAACATGACTATTATCCAAGTGTATTGTTGAAGGGGGCGCTGTAATAGCTTTCAGTAGAGGACACACTATAATAGCTTTCTGGAGAAGACTACACCAATTCTACATCCCAAATGGCACCCTATTCAGCGCACTACTTTTAACCAGGGCCCATAGCGCTCTGGTCAAAGTAGAGCACTATGAAGGGAATACGGTGCCATTTGGGATGTAGACACACTCTCTTCCTGGAGCCGCACAGCACAGGAGCACTTTGCATCCTGGTCATTAAGCCTAGCAGACGCTGTTATGGAAACGCACACAATAAGTGCATTCAGCAGAGGAAGGTGAAACGACCACGTAACACTATCATCTTAAGTGGAACCTTCAAAATGATGTGTTAGAAGGCACCATAGTACTACAATGTTATCACAAGTCAGACAATTGTTTCCAAAATGTGACATAATATGTAATTCCTACAAATATCCATATCTACATCCAGTCCTGGGTTCAAATACTTCAATCATCTCTCCCAATAATTGGAGCGTTTGTTTCAGTCTGCCTGGAGTGCCAGATGGATTTGCAGTTTTGTGACTTTACTATTGGTTTATTAAGCCAGGCAAGCTTATAACCCATCCTGCCAATACATTTTCCTCAACACGTGCATCACAGGCCATGGCCATTAAAATAACACTGGGGAGCTGCGAAAATCTGCTTCTGAGGAACAAATGTGGTGCTGGGGTGGCTCTACTGTAGTGCAGCATCCCTTTGTTGTATTTTAATGATATTTGTTACCTGTAACATAACAAAATGTGGAAAAAGTCAAGGAGATTTGAATACTTTCCAAATGCACTCTGTGTATGTGTCATTCAAGGATTTTGTTTATTTTTTACTATTTCCTACATTGTAGAATAATACTGAAGACATCAAAACTATGAAATAACACATATGGAATCATGTAGTAACCAAAAAAAAGTGTTAAAAAAATAGAAAAAATATATTTTATATTTGAGATTCTTCAAATAGCCACTCTTTGCCTTGATGACAGCTATGCATACTCTTGGCATTCTCTCAACCAGCTTCACCTGGAATGCTTTTCCAACAGTCTTGAAGGAGATCCCACATATGCTGAGCACTTGTTGGCCGCTTTTCCTTCACTCTGCCGTCCAACTCATCCCAAACAATCACAATTTGGTTGAGGTCGGGGAATTGTGGAGGCCAGGTCATCTGATGCAGCAGGTCATCACTCTCCTCCTTGGTATAATAGCCTTTACACAGTCTGGAGGTGTGTTGGGTCATTGTCCTGTTGAAAAACAAATGATAGTCCCACTATAAGCGCAAACCAGAAGGGATGGTGTATCGCTGCAGAATGCTGTGGAAGCCATGCAGGTTAAGTGTTCCCTGAATTCTAAATAAATCACAGTGTCGCCAGCAAAGCACCCCCACACCATGATACCCCCTCCTCCATGCTTCACATGCGGAGATCATCCGTTCACCGACACCGCGTCTCACAAAGACACATCGGTTGGAACTAAAAATCTCCAATTTGGACTTATCAGACCAAAAGACACATTCCACTGGTCTAATGTCCATTGCTCGTGTTTCTTGGCCCAACCAAGTCTCTTCTTTGTGTCCTTTAGTAGTGGCTTCTTTGCAGCAATTCAACCATGAAGGCCTGATTCACACACTCTCCTCTGAACAGTTGATGTTGAGATGTGTCTGTTACTTGAACTCTGTGAAGCATTTATTTGGGCTGCAATTTCTGAGGCTGGTAACTCTAATGAACTTATCCTCTGCAGCAGAGGTAACTCTAGGGCTTCCATTCCTGTGGTGGTCTTCATGAGAGCCAGTTTCATCATACCGCTTGATGGTTTTTCCGACTGCACTTTCAAAGTTCTTGAAATGTTCCACATTGACTGACCTTCATGTCTTAAAAGTAATGATGGACTGTCATTTCTCTTTGCTTATTTGAGCTGTTCTTCCAATAATATGGAATTGGTATTTTACCAAATAGGGCTATCTTCTATATACCCCCCTACCTTGGCACAACACAACTGATTGGCTCAAATGAATGAAGAAGGAAAGACATTTCACAAATTAACTTTTAAGAAGGCACACCTGTTAATTGAAATGCATTACAGGTGACTACCTCATGAAGCTGGTTGAGAGAATGCCAAGAGTGTGCAAAGCTTTCAAGGCAAAGGGTGGCTATTTGAAGAATCTCAAATATTTTGATTTGCTTAACACTTTTCTGGTTACTACATGATTCCATGTGTGTTATTTCATAGTTTGATGTCTTCGCTATTATTCTACAATGCAGAAAAAAGTAAAAATAAAGAAAAAAACACTTCAATGAATGAATGAATGAATGAATGAAATATATATATATATATATATATATATATATATATATATATATATATATATATATATATATATATATATATATATATATATATATATATATATATATATATATATATATATATATATATATATATATATATACACACACACACACACACACATATATATATATATATACATACATACATACATACATACATACATACATACATACATACATACATACATACACATAAAACCCATAGACAAGAGTGCCATCTAGTGTCATTCCTAGTCACACTCACTTTCTGTACCTCTGCATGATGTCTAGGGTCTGACCAAACAACAAACACACACTTACCTCTGTTTGTTCTGAGGCAGGGCCTTGGCGTCCACCATAAACATCTTGGACACAAACACAATGACAGGGGCTGTGTCATCACTGGAACACTGCATGAAGACTGGGGACACACAGGACAAGGTTACTGAGCATATAGTTAGAATTCAATAAGAGAACCAAGTACCACTGTATACAGAAACCACAGCATATACTCTGTGTAAAATATAGGATTTAACAGTTTGACTCAAAGTAAATAACATTCCATTCTTGCTTAAATGTGCCTTTTAAATGGAGGAAAGTCTCTGTTCTCAACATAGATACTGTATTACTCCTTACCCACCCAGATACTATAGAGGTTGTCATGAACATGTTCAAACATTGCCTCTCGTTTTAGCCCAAGCTCTAAAGGCTCCTAGGACATGTTGAGTAGTGCACACCATAACAAAAAAAACGTGTTTCTTATTGGACTAATTTAGGTAGAACCCTACCCATTTAGCTTCTGTTTGTTTCCAAGTGAAGACACCAAACAGCTTCCCTGGCAATTTATTGATATATGAATATCATTGATTATCCATTAAACAAGGTAGTCAAATCTGGAGTTACTGTGATCTGTACTACCTGAATGTATCCATTTTTCATATTTTGTTAAAAACATTTCCTCTGTTTCGTGCATTAAAAGCAACACTGATCTCATTAACATGAGGTGAGAGCTGGAAAGAGACGAGCCCTGCCAACTCTCCTCTCCATAGCCAGGCGGTCTGGGAAAGAAGCAAGCCTTGAACTGGGGCTGGGTGGAGGGAGGAAACGACTAGCAGGTCTGCTAAACTAACACATTCACAGGATACAGAATTCCTTCGTAAAAGCACAACATGCCAGGTGGGCTTTGGAAGAGCTCACAGACATCATCTTCCCCCCACACACTGAACCACCCACATACAGCAGACCAAGACAACTTTTCTGCAACTGCAGAGTGTGTGTGTCTCACCGGTCTTCAGCTCCTGGGTCTGCAGGGGTAGTGAGTGGAACCTGCGTGCTCCCACACTCATCAGTCTCTCAGAGGTCATGTCCAACGGACTGGGCAGCTTATCGCACACCATGACTGGGGCACAGGGTTAAGGAAGCACACACACACACACACACACACACACACACACACACACACACACACACACACACACAGAGAGAGAGGTAGGATACACAGTACAGCCTGTGAGACGGGGAGCCACTGGCTGCAGATGGCAGAGAGGAGGACTTTGGGGTCGGAGTGACGCAAGTCTCTGGTCATCACCTTAACACCTAGTGACATCATCATCTTCTCTATCTTCTCCTTGTCTCTGAGAGGAGAGAGCACACGTACGTCATTAATCACATCTCAAAAGCACTCCATCTTCATACACACTTCAACATTTAACAAAGGTGCTGCAAGGAACCATAACAGCATAGAGATAGAGATCACATCTTCAGAGAACCCTTACCGTCTGGTAACAACAGCATCATATAAACTCCATATGTTGTCCAGGACGAGCTGAACAAACAGAGGCTTCTTTCCTTTGGCCTGGAGAGAGGGAAGAGAGAATTACAGAAAGAGGAAGAAAGAGTGAGAAAATGGATCTTTCAGAAACAGTCAAACCATTGCTAGTTCTTATCTAGATGGATAATCATTGATTGGATTTATGCACTATTTTCTTCACTATGGATGCATCCCAAATGGCACCCTACCCTGTATATAGTGCACTACAGACGTGGTGTACTGGCGTTAATAGCTGGCTGTTCCAACAAATAGGCTGCAGTGTGAGATTATGAAAGCTCTGAAGAGGCACACACAGTGCTGTGTTTTTCACCAAGCGTACTGAGTGGACGCACGCACACACACATACCAAAGTGCATAGGTGCACACAGTCATGTACACACACACACACACCAGTGCATAGGTGCGCACAGTCATGTACACACACACACACACACACACACACCAGTGCATAGGTCAACCCGTCCAGTCTCTCAGCTCCAGTACTGTAAAACAACTCGCTTTCTAAAAGTGCTCCAATCCAAATATGACCCTGTGTCACCGAATGTAGAACAACAGCTGAAATATATAATACGGAGTCAAACCTCCATAGCACTGAAAGCAAGCATTCTATTCCCTATGGGCCCTGGTCAAAAGTAGTGCACTGTAAAAGGAGTAGGGTGCTATTCGGGATGCAACACTTAGCATTCATTACTGTGGTAGAATGTTAGCATTGGTCTTACGTGAGCTCCCTTCATGATCTTCTTGGCTTTAGCGTTGAGGTAGAAGTCTCCCCAGGAGGTCTTCAGGAGCACCTCAGCCCTGATGCCCATCCTCTGGCTGTGGACCTGGGCAAACTGCTGGATACTACAAGAAAACACACAAAGCTGCTAACAGAGCTTTTTAGGCAAGAAAAGAGCAATGCGTCACTTGAATGGGTGTCGGTCAACACCTCTTGTAAAACACTTGGCTTCCACTGAATAACAGTGACTTCATTGGTTATTTTCATCGATCCTAAAGCCACAGCTGCCCTCAAAACAAGGTATCTGTGTCCTTGTGTACACACCTGTATAAAACAGACACACTAATGACATACAATGACTATAATGCACACAGTCTAGTCTGTCTGTAGTAGTTACTATGTGACTGCTCTGTAGCATGGGGGAGAACATTAAACACCTTGCTAGCAGAGCACTGACCTGATTTGAGGGACATAAGAATGTGCAGGCTGGCTAGGATGAAATACCATTACATTGGGTTTGAGATGTTTTGACTGTTATGTGAACAAGAGCTAAAGTTCTCTTCCTACTTAGCTGGTTATTTAGAATTCTACATCAATTACAGTCATGCAGAATTCTACCCTCTGTTCCTTCTCTGAAAGCTAAGGCCCCACCTAGTGGACATTTCATCAATAACCAAATACCTGACCAACTCCCCACACATGTATTGATGGCCCCACATACAGCGCATTCGGAAAGTTTCAGGCACATTGTTTTTTTCCACGTTACAGCCTTATTCTAAAATGTATTTAAAAAAATTACAATTCTCATTAATCTACACACAATACCCCATAATGTCAAAGTGAAAATAGGTTTTTAGAAATTTGTGCAAATGTATAAAAAAAAAGTGCAACTGAAGTACCTTATTTATATAAGTATTCAGACACTTTACTATGAGACTCAAAATTAAGCTCAGATGCATCCTGTTTCCAATGATCCTCCTTGAGATGTTTCTACAACTTGATTGGAGTCCACCTGTGGTAAATTCAATTGATTGGACATGATTTGAAACGGCATACACCGGTCTATATAAAGGTCTCACAGTTGACAGTGCTTGTCAGAGCAAAAACCAAACCATGTGGTAGAAGGAATTGTCCGTAGAGCTCCGAGATAGGATTGTGTCGAGGCACAGATCTGTGGAAGGTCCCCAAGAACACAGTGGTCTCCATCATTCTTAAATGGAAGAAGTTTGGAACCACCAAGACTCTTCCTAGAGCTGGCCGCCCGGCCAAACTGAGTAATTGGGGGAGAAGGGCCTTGGTCAGGGAGGTGACCAAGAACCCAATGGTCACTCTGACATAGCTAGAGTTCATGGAGATGGGAGAACCTTCCAGAAGGACAACCATCTCTGCAGCACTCCATCAATCAGGCCTTTACGGTGGAGTGGCCAGACGGAAGCCACTCCACAGTAAGAGGCACATGACAGCCCGCTTGGAGTTCGCCAAAAGGCACCTAAATGACTCTCAGACCATAAACAATATTCTCTGATGTAACCAAGATTGAACTCTTTGGCTTGAATGCCAAGCATCACATCTGGAGGAAACCTGGCACCATCCCTATGGTGAAGCATGGTGGTGGCAGCATCATGCTGTGGGGATGTCAGGATTAAGGTAAAGATGAACAGAGAAAAGTACAGAGAGATCATTGATGAAAACCTGCTCCAGAGCGCTCAGGACCTAAGACTGGGGCGAAGGTTCAACTTCCAACAGGACAACAACCCGAAACACACAGCCAAGACAACGCAGTGGCTTCGGGACAAGTCTCTGAATTTCCTTGAGTGGCCCAGCTGCCAAAGGTGCTTCAACAAAGTACTGAGTAAAGGGTCTGAACACTTATGTTTTTTATTTTTTGCTAAATAAATGCCCTTCTGAACAGACCCAAGGCTACAGACGCCTAAGACATTAAGAGGACCAGGGTCGTATTCATTAGGAACCAAACAGGAGCAAACATGCCCAAAAGGGGAGCAACTACCTCCTGAACATGTCCAATAAGAAACGCTGTTTTTTGTGTTCAGTTGCAAAACGTTTTGCTACGGTGTGCACTAATGCATATAACCCAGGACCCACCTGAAGCCCCATCCGTCTATGGCACTGGCAAAGACCACATTCCCCTGGTCTGGAGAGAAGTAGAGCTGGGAGTCATCCGAATCCTCTAGCCCGGCGCTCCAGTCGTACACCTGCTCTGACCCGGGACACTCAGCAGGCTTGATGTCCCCCTCCTCCTTATCTTCCTCCGCCCGCTCCTCTTTCACCGCGCGGTCCTCCAGCACTTTGGAGGTAAACAGAGAGCCTGTCACGGCATTCACCTGTGAGGAGGGAAAAGGGACTGTTAGAATATAGTCCACTTCTGTATTAAGAATCATATATGTTCCAGAACATGTCTCTGTTATAACCGATTCCTTAAGCGAAAACAGTACATTCAGTTCAGTTCGATTCAACTTACCCTCAGGGGCAATTAATTATGTACTACTTACAGTGAGGGAAAAAAGTATTTGATCCCCTGCTGATTTTGTACGTTTGCCTACTGACAAAGAAATGATCAGTCAGTAATTTGAATGGTAGGTTTATTTGAACAGTGAGAGACAGAATAACAACAAAAAAAATCCAGAAAAACACGTCAAAAATGTTATAAATTGATTTGCATTTTAATGAGGGAAATAAGTATTTGGCCCCCTCTCAATCAGAAAGATTTCTGGCTCCAAGGTGTCTTTTATACTTTTATATAGGTAACGAGCTGAGATTAGGAGCACACTCTTAAAGGGAGTGCTCCTAATCTCAGTTTGTTACCTGTATAAAAGACACCTGTCCACAGAAGCAATCAATCAATCAGATTCCAAACTCTCCACCATGGCCAAGACCAAAGAGCTCTCCAAGGATGCCAGGGACAAGATTGTAGACCTACACAAGGCTGGAATGGGCTACAAGACCATCGCCAAGCAGCTTGGTGAGAAGGTGACAACAGTTGGTGTGATTATTCGCAAATGGAAGAAACACAAAAGAACTGTCAATCTCCCTCGGCCTGGGGCTCCATGCAAGATCTCACCTCGTGGAGTTGCAATGATCATGAGAACGGTGAGGAATCAGCCCAGAACTACACGGTAGGATCTTGTCAATGATCTCAAGGCAGCTGGGACCATAGTCACCAAGAAAACAATTGGTAACACACTACGCCGTGAAGTACTGAAATCCTGCAGCGCCCGCAAGGTCCCCCTGCTCAAGAAAGCACATATACACGCCCATCTGAAGTTTGCCAATGAACATCTGAATGATTCAGAGGACAACTGGGTGAAAGTGTTGTGGTCAGATGAGACCAAAATGGAGCTCTTTGGCATCAAGTCAACTCACCGTGTTTGGAGGAGGAATGCTACCTATGACCCCAAGAACACCATCCCCACTGTCAAACATGGAGGTGGAAACATTATGCTTTGGGGGTGTTTTTCTGCTAAGGGGACAGGACAACTTCACCGCATCAAAAGGGACGATGGACCATCAAATCTTGGGTGAGAACCTCCTTCCCTCAGCCAGGGCATTGAAAATGGGTCGTGGATGGGTATTCCAGCATGACAATGACCCAAAACACACAGCCAAGGCAACAAAGGAGTGGCTCAAGAAGAAGCACATTAAGGTCCTGGAGTGGCCTAGCCAGTCTTCAGACCTTAATCCCATAGAAAATCTGTGGAGGGAGCTGAAGGTTCGAGTTGCCAAACGTCAGCCTCGAAACCTTAATGACTTGGAGAAGATCTGCAAAGAGGCGTGGGACAAAATCCCTCCTGAGATGTGTGCAAACCTGGTGGCCAACTACAAGAAAAGTCTGACCTCTGTGATTGCCAACAAGGGTTCTGCCACCAAGTACTAAGTCATGTTTTGCAGAGGGGTGAAATACTTATTTCCCTCATTAAAATGCAAATCAATTTATAACATTTTTGACATGCGTTTTTCTGGATTTATTTGTTGTTATTCTGTCTCTCACTGTTCAAATAAACCTACCATTAAAATTATGGACTGATCTTTTCTTTGTCAGTGGGAAAACGTACAAAATCAGCAGCGGATCAAATACTTTTTTCCCCCTCACTGTATATGGCAGGTATACTGTTTCTGTCTTGTGTTTTTTGACTAATCACACTTGTGTTTAGAGGTCAGGGACTCACCTGCTCTAGAATCTTCTGCAGGTGTGTGTAGGCTTCCTGAGAGGTGAGCTTCAGCTCCATGATGACCCGGTCAATCTTATTGATCACCAGCACAGGCCTGATGTTCTCCAGCCACGCCTGACGCAGCACTGCTTGGGTCTACGGAAGGATGGGCGGACACACACACAAACTGATACTCTGAGTAAATGGCCAAGTCTCACGTCAACAAAGACAAAACGAAAATGCCATGAAGTTGAGAAATTAGAGTGACAAATATATTTCATATTACATTCAAAACAATGACAGGGATTTTGTGCAATTGAAATCCTTGCACAGGCCACCTAAGCCTTTTTCGGGTCGCCCAAGACCAAACAGCGTATAAAAAAATGTTTTAGATATTTTATTTTTTTATTATTAATTTTCAGGATGAAAAAATACTGTGTAAACTTAAACATCTAAAGCCAGATATAAAGTATGTAGAGATCTTTTTTTAAATATTATTGTTAGTTCTCAAATATCATCCAAATAAAAGCTAGACAGTAAGGGAGAAAATTCCCAAAACAATGAATTAGGCAGTCTTGAAAAACACAGCAAAACGCATTGACTTGCAGGAAATTAGCTTTAAAACTGCCACATTTCTCTCAGCTCTAAGGCAAAATGAGAAGAATTGCTGGAAATTAGCTTGAACTGCAGAAAATACATTTCAGTTGTATCGTGAAATGTGTAGAATCTAAGGAAATTGGCTTAAATGCAAAAAGTAAAAACCCTGAACGATAAAGTGTGGGTGAGCTTGGTGCCCCACTTCCATGAAACTATTTAATGAAACACTGTTTAATGCAGAACCAGTGGAGAACAGGTAGTTATTTATTGAACCTTTATTTAACTAGGCAAGTCAGTTAAGAACAAATTCTTATTTACAATGATGGCCTACCCCGGACGACACTGGGTCAATTGTGTACCGCCCTATGGGACTCCTAATCACAGCTGGTTGTGATACAGCCTGGAATCGAACCAGGGTCTGTAGTGACACCTCTAGCACTGAGATGCAGTGCCTTTGACCACTGCGCCACTCGGGAGCCCCAAGGCTATAACCTAAGAACGTATGTGTCCAAAATCCCACTCTATTCACGAAATAGTACACAACTTTTGACCAGGGCCCTAGAAATGAAATAGGGTGCCATTCGGGACACAGTCATTGACTGTAATTGCCTTACCTGTGGACAAACTCCCTCCACAGCATCTACGATGACAATGGCCCCGTCACATAGTCTGACGGCGGTGGACACCTCAGACGAAAAGTCCACATGGCCCGGAGAGTCAATCAAGTTTATCAGGTAGTCCTTCTCCCCTGAGACAGACACACACACACACACAAGACAGACAGACACACAGGCAGGCACATACACACGCATGGGTCAATTAGATGGAGACAAGTGGTCTGCCTCACAACAGGTCTCAACGTATCCAAGTCAACATGTTCCTACTGTGGCGTCTTACCAGCAGCATAGTGCAGTGAGATAGCGCTGGACTTCATCGTGATCCCTCGGATCTGCTCATCCTCCCGGCTGTCCAGGTACCTCAGCTAATTCATAAACAACATCAGAACACAGACGTATACATGACCATATCACAGATCAATGTGTAGATCAGGGACACACAACTAGATTAGTAAAAGGGCCAAATAACAAAGTCTGGCTACAGTAATATGACAAGGATAATACCACTACAGATGATTGAGATCAAGTCATACTAACCTTTCCGGCTAAGCGACTTGATATAATGCCATTGCTCGCCACCAAGCTATCTGCCAGAGTTGTTTTGCCTGCAAAATAGATAGTGGTGGATATGAATGGAGTGTCACTACAAATGGTCATGCATGCAAACAACTGTCATCATGGCCCTGTACAGTATTATCCCGTGCAACATTCTCAATAATCAAGTCAATAGAACCTACCATGGTCCACGTGTGCCAGAATGCACAGGTTCCTAACGTTGGCAGGATTCTTCTGTAGTGCTTTGATCTTATCCAAACTGGTGTGTCCCATGTTTGACTGCTTTGGACTAGCTAATACATCAGGCGAGGAAACAAACTTTAGGAGATATCATCTAGTAATGTCACTATTACCTACCTAGCTACTGCTATCAATACTGATCAGTGCCAGTGCACTCAACACAACAAAGTTAGTTAGTAAAACAACACACCTCCATTCTGAATGACAGCAATACAAAAGGTGCGTGATATGTAGCTGCAACTTACAGTATTTTACGATATGCTGCAGTCAGCTAAAAGAGACGTGGACAACAATGTTAGCGTTCTATACAAAGTAGTATATTGCTATATATATATGATTCATAACCTAAAATAAATGATTATATCATATTAGAAATCTCAATATTATGCGACAAAAGTCACATTAAACACAAACGTGGACACAACTCACTCACGTTGTTTGCCCGGAACAATACGTAAAATGTTGACGCCGCTGTTTAAATGACGCAGTACGTTACGTCGTTACTAGGAAGCTCAGCGGTTGCTAGGGTAACGTGCTGATTCCATAGAAACAAAACTGCACACTTTAGCGCAAGTTGTCCACTGAGGTATAAAAGAACGGAGCTGTCGGGCGGTGTTTGTGGGATTGCAGGGGAAAGAGCCACGAAAAACGCTATCCCCCCCTCAAAGACATGAAACGGCTGTGCATATGTGAGATCTGCAGCTGTGGGTAAGGAGGATGTATTGATTTAGTCTAGGAAAACGGTATGATGACATTCATGAGATTACCAGTGTTTCCACAAGTTTGTGTCTGAATAAATTATTTTCGTGCGTTAATTTAGGATTGACTAACCAGTGAATTGACACGCCTATGCCAAGTAGTGCATGGAGTTGACATTAAAAATGTCAAATGCTGTATTTATATTATTGACTGACATTCATTATGAATCACTGTTGTAAAAACTCTATCCAATCCATTTGGCATTCCTTTAGCTACAAAACTAGAAATGCTGAAATTCTTAGAACGACCCATATGGCATTGTAAATAGTCAGAAATTGACTGTGACAATAAATGACTACTCAGCGGTAAAATAAATAGACACTTTTGCAATTTTTTGCCAAGTTGTCCAATGCCTAGTCATGGAAAAACATTTCTTGCCCAGAAAAATATTGTTGCACTAATGACCGACTGAATAGAAAGTATCCTAGATAGGTGCGAACATAGCTACGATTTGCTTTTTTGCATAGTCTAGCTACATTTGTCATTTCACCAATACAAGGAAACTTGTCTGGCTTTATTTAGATCTGTAGGCCTATCATAACTCACAATGCTGTGTAGCTAGCTATGTCTCTATTATCACTTGCACAGACACTCCCTGTCCTGAGTAAAGACAACGCCCTTGGTTACATAGAAACTAGTGCATTTCTTATTGCCCTGAAACGATATCAGCCTATGTTAAATCCACAGCAATCATTGTGAAAATGTATCCCGTGATTTCTGACATTGGTATCCAATTGATTAAAGTTGTCAGTTTATTCAAGTTCAGTTTTTTTTTCTTCTACTCTTTATTTTACCCCCAACTAAGTATACTATGTTAACACAATACTCCAATGTAGGGTGTTATCATGTTTTGTTTATTATCATGTGATTGTTGCACAATGTTTTCATAAGCCTTTCAAATAGGTCAGTGAATGCAATAATTTTTTTCTGAGACTGACAGTGTGAATTAATAATGCTACTATGCCTGTTAAGTCACCATAGATGCAAGAGAAATGCATGGCTGATACATCATATTGAGTTAAATGTCTGTTAATCTAAGATTAAATACAAGTCTGGCATTCTTTTAAAGAATTCACACCAAGCTCAGTCAGTACACATTCATTGCATTGGATAACCAGGTAGATAATTGCTCACACCCAGCCTGCTGGTTTCCATTCTGCACTTAATTAAAGATTAAGATGACTAGTCTGTTATTTCATTCAGAGGATGCTCTGTGTAGGTTGGCATGCCACGTAACTAGCCTAACTCACTGCCAGTCACCATAATTGCATTGTAAATTAATACTACACTCTATTGGTATAGTGTTCATTAGTCCACTGTTAATGCACGTCAGCACAGCTGTCAAGTTTAAGATAGAGCACTTTCAGTAAAATAAAGTTTTGAACTTTGCCCTCTGTCTAGACGCCATCGCTGCCCCCACCGACCCACAGCTCTGTATGGAAAACCCAATATGACATGTGTCCTGACAGAGTACACAGAGAAGTACCCCGCCTATGGAGGATACAACCCGCCCCAGAGCCTGAAACCCAAGCCTGTTAACCACGGTGACCGGGGGAGAATGGATGGAACTACTACATTCAAGTAAACGCCTTAGTCATGGATCACACCCTAATGAACCACCAATCCCTTTCAAGTACACTACTTTTGGCCAAGAATGCCACATAGGGCAGGGGACAAAAGTAGTGCAAAACCAAATGTAAGAGAATAGAGTGCTATTTGAGACTGTGTCAATCTTCTGCTATTCAACCACTCTCATTTAATGCAAAACCCTTTGAGACGCACACACAGACACACACACACACACACCCCTCATGCAAGCCATGCGGTTTTGAGGGGATTTTGGAAAATGTACCTTTTTAAGTGGTCTCTAAAAGTCGAGCCGATTCCATATTCCACAGTCAACCTCTTATGTAGATATCACTAACTATATGAATTGGGAGTTATCCACAGAGGTCTCAATCCCAAATGAATGAAAAAGACTGGTTACTCTCTCGCTGTCCCTAGGACTGACTTTATTCCCTACGTGGTGACTCGACGACCGGGGAAACAGCAGGCGGAGTACAAACCCAAATCTGGAGACATAGATCTGGGGACCACCTACAAACAGGACTACAGCCTTTATGAGGTCCAACCCTTCGCCCCTTCCAGACCCAGCGAGAGGGTATACGCAACAGGGCACAAAATGGATACAGTGCCTACGTACAAAGGTGAGCTATTCTGCGTTGTTTGATGACATATTACACATGACACATTTCTACAAGGGGTACCACACAGTGATCCTTATTTTAGTATTATATTAGAAATATTGGCATTTAAAGTTAATACGTTGCAATTTCAATGGGATATTTTATATATAAAAATTACATCATAACAATAACAAATGCGCTCTATAAAGAAACTATGGTTATTACCAAAACTAACACATACAAATCTTTTCATGTTTCAACTCTTTTAATGTTTCAAGAGGATTTCCGACAGTGGGAGATGTGCAAGCGGGAGCTGAAGAAACCCGACCTGACCTACCACCCGCCAGACGCCAAGTTCGACGGCCACACCACCTTCCAGGACGACTTCCTCCCCCGAGGCCTTGCCCCCAGACAGAGCTTCAAACCCTCCAGTATCCCCAAAATGTCCGATACCCCCTTCGATGGGGTGACCAGTAACCAGCAGTGCTATGTGTCCCACCCTCTGGAGGCACGCTGGGTGAAGGTTCCAGAGCCCTATAAACCCAGTAGCCAGCCCCTTCAAGACCTCACCACCAACCGAAGAGACTATCAGGGCCTGCCAGGACAGCTGCCCCAGAGCTATAAGCCTAACCCTGGAAAGGTAACGCTGTGTTTAATGACATCTCACTAGTCACAGACTATGTAATCGAGCATCTGATCAAATTACACATTATTTTAGTTCTGGGTTAACCCAGATTAATATCTCACTAACTCCTCTTCACTTATCTTTTCTGGCCAGTGACAGCATCAACTGATATTTGATCATTAGTAGACAGTGGCTAATGAAATATCTCTGGGTGGTAGCCTAGCGGTTAAGAGGTTGGGCCAGTAGCTGAGCTGACTAGGGGAAATCTGTTGATGTGCCCTTGAGCAAGGCACTTACAAGAGCAATTAGAGTTAAGTTGCTCTGGATAAGAGCATCTGCTAAATGACTAAAATGTAAAAAAATCTCTGTATTGAAGAGCAGATTCAAGATAGACGTGTAGTTTTGCTTGAATGTCCCATGTTTTATTTTCAATGTGATTATCTGGTGAGTTGATGTATGTTACTGAGGTGAAACCAAAGTCAAATGTCCATCTGAGGGTGAACAATAAACCTCTATTCCACTCTACTCTGTTCCTAGGTGACATCTGACGTTCCCTTTCAGAGCAGCACAGAGTTTAAGGAGCGTTTCCAGCAGTGGCCCGTGTCCCTGCCTCAGCTGCACAAGAGCCTGCAGTACGTCAGCCCCACAGAACACATGGATATGAGCACCACGTCTGGTGCAGACTACGTCCAACACAACATCCAGCCCTTCATCTCTGCCAAGCCCTTCAATCGGCCCACCAAGTCATCAGCTCCCTTCCAGGTAGGGATGAGAAGATACAGGCATTCGGAAAGTATTCAGACCTCTTGACTTTTTCCACATTTTGTTACGTTACAGCCTTATTCTAAAGTGGATTAAATATTTTTTTCCCTCAATCTCCACACAATACCCCATAACAACAAATCAAAAACAGGTTTTTAGAAATTTTGACAAATGTCAGGTTTGATGGGGAAAGTCGCTGCAAAGCTATTTTCAGGTATCTCCATAGGTTCGATCAGGTTCAAATCCAGGCTCTGGCTGGGCCACTCAAGGACATTCAGAGACTTGTCCCGAAGCCACTCCTGCGTTGTCTTGACTATGTTCTTAGGGTCGTTTTTCTGTTGGAAGGTGAACCTTCATCCCAGTCTGAGGTCCTGAGCGCCCTGGAGCAGGTTTTCATCAAGGATCTCTGTACTTTGCTCCGTTCATCTTGCCCTTGATCCTGACTAGTCTTCCAGGGCCTGCCACTGAAAAACATCCCTACAGCATGATGTTGCCACCACCATGCTTCACCATAGGGATGGTGCCAGGTTTCCACCAGATGTGACGCTTGGCATTCAGGCCAAAGCATTCAATCTTGGTTTCATCAGACCAGAGAATCTTGTTTCTCATGGTCTGAGAGTCCTTTAGGTGCCTTTTGGCAAACTCCAAGTGGGCTGCCTTTTACTGAGGAGTGGCGTCCGTCTGGCAAATCTACCATAAAGGCCTGATTGGTGAAATGTCATTCTGTCAGAGTGATCTGAGGATGCACCTGAGCTCAATTTCAAGTCTTCTAGCCTGTTTGGGATAGGGGGCAGTATTTTCACGGCCAGATAAAAAACGTAACCGATTTAATCTGGTTACTACTCCTGCCCAGAAACTAGAATATGCATATAATTAGTAGATTTGGATAGAAAACACTCTAAAGTTTCTAAAACTGTTTGAATGGTGTCTGTGAGTATAACAGAACTCATATGGCAGGCAAAAGCCAGAGAAGATTCCAAGCAGGAAGTGGCCTGTCTGAGAATTTGTAGTTCTTCTGTCTAGTCCCTTTCGAAACTACAGTATCTGTGGGGTTACGTAGCACTTTCTAAGGCTTCCATTGGCTCTCTAAAGCCTTCAGAAAGCGGATTGAGGCGTCTTCTGTCTCTGGGCAGAGTACAGTAGCTCAGTTTGTCAGTGGTCTGCTAGGTGACAAAGAGATTGGATATGCGCGTTCACGCGACCATGCTGTTTTTTCTTTTCTTCTTTGAATGAATACACTATTGTCCGGTTGGAATATTATCGCTATTTTACGAGAAAAATACCATAAAAATTGATTTTAAACAGCGTTTGACATGCTTCCAAGTACGGTAATGGAACATTTAGAATTTTTTTGTCTCGAAATGCGCTCGCGCGTTACCCTTTGGATAGTGACCTGAACGCACGAACAAAACGGAGGTATTTGGACATAACTATGGATTATTTGGAACAAAAACAACATTTCTTGTGGAAGTAGCAGTCCTGGGAGTGCATTCTGACGAAGATCAGCAAAGGTAATACAATTTTTCTAATACTAATTCTGAGTTTAGTGAGCCCCGAACTTGGCGGGTCAAAATAGCTAGCCGTGATGGCTGAGCTATGTACTCAGAATAGTGCAAAATGTGCTTTCGCCGAAAAGCTTTTAAAAAGCTTTTAAAATCTGACATAGCGATTGCATAATGGAGTTCTGTATCTATAATTCTTAAAATAATTGTTATGTATTTTGTCAACGTTTATGCTGAGTAATTTAGTAAATTCACCGGAAGTTTTGGGTGAGATCTGGGGAAGGGTACCAAAAAATGTCTGCAGCATTGAAGGTTCCCAAGAACACAGTGGTCTCCATCATTCTTAAATGGAAGAAGTTTGGAACCACTAAGACTCTTCCTAGATCTGGCCGCCCAGCCAAACTGAGCAATCGGGTCAGAAGGGGCTTTGTCAGGGAGGTGTTATGTTTTTGATTTTATTTTGCTACTACCTGTATAGATGGTCATTCTGACAGAGCTCCAGAGTTCCTCTGTGGAGATGGGAGAACCTTCCAGAAGGACAACCATCTCTGCAGAACTCTACCAATCAGGCCTTTATGGTAGAGTGGACAGATTCTCTGCTGATGAAACCAAGATTTAACTCTTTGGCCTGAATGCCAAGCATCAAGTCTGGAGGAAACCTGGCACCATCCCAAGCATGGTGGTTGCAGCATCATGCTGTGGGGATGTTTTTCAGCGGCAGGGACTGGGAGACTAGACAGGATTGAGGGAAAGATGAACGGAGCAAAGTACAGAGAGATCCTTGATGAAAACCTGTTCCAGAGCACTCAGGACCTCCGACTGGGGCGACGGTTCACCTTCCAACAGGACAATGACCCTAAGCACACAGCCAAGACAATGAAGGAGTGGCTTCAGGACAAGTCTCTGAATGTCTTTGCAGCGACACTCCCCATCCAACCTGACAGAGCTTGAGAGGATCTGCAGAGAAGAATGGGAGAAACTCCCCAGTTTATTTTATTTATTTATTTAACCTTTATTTAACTAGGCAAGTCAGTTAAGAACAAATTCTTATTTACAGTGACGGCCTACCGGGGAACAGTGTGTTAACTGCCTTGTTCAGGGGCAGAACGACAGATTTTTACCTTGTCAGCTCAGGGATTCGATCCAGCAACCTTACTGGCCTAACACTAACCACTAGGCTACTGTCATGACGTTGCCCCCTTTGGGTACAGCGAGCACTATTCCCCTTCCCTCTGCACCATCCTCATCTCTCTGTCTCTCCTACACCTAGGCTGCTGTGACCTCAGGTCGTAAATTCCTGGAGGAGAATCCTGCCTCATGGCCAGACAGTATAGAGAGTGAGTTTCATAAGAGAAAACAAAGGAATTTCTTCCACAGCACGTGAGGACGGAACAATGTTCATGTTCTGGAGAATGTATAAAAGGTCGTTGAAGTATCCAGCAACGAACTGGTCCGTTTGGTACAATTCTGTGAAACTCAAGAGACAATACAGCCACATTACCATAACCCTGTTTATACAAGAGTCTCAAGTATCAGGCTTACATCTAATTGTTGTACAAAATGAATGAGTAAAGATGAAACTATTTGTGAAATGATGTGACGCTATGTAATGATGTTAATGTGAGAGAATTGTATTTCTGTTTAAAGTTTCACTAAGTCATTGGCACGCCCCCAGGGGCACAGACAGGACCTGGCGTCATGGGACCGGCCCTTTCTGCTCCTCCGAATAAAACCTCCACCGTGGGAATTTATCTTGAGGCCAGCTTACCTCGATAACTACGAGAGGGCTAAGGTTTGAGTAGAGACCATGCATTTCTCTTGATTAATTCTTAACCATACCACGTGGTTAAACTCTTAGACTATCGATACCGTCAGAATAAGAACAAATCTTTGATACCATTTACTAGTCTGCAGCTAGGAATTATGTACCCGTGAATGCGAGGACCGACAACCACCGAAACATCTGTTCTATAACAACATGGCTGAATGTTACTCTGAACTATCCATTCTAACACCGGCAGAGAGAGAGAGAGCGCACAAACTCTCCAACAGAAACAAACTTTCCAACAGATATCAAGACGACACACTGAGTGTAAATGTATATATTGATTGCAATTATTCCCGAATGAGTGAGCGTTCATGTGCAAAGGATTGTTTGTTGTTATAATACAATTGTTATAATTATCAACTCTGTAGTGTCTTATCTCAGCCGACCCCCACTTCCCTTTTGTCCACCAAGCCGCGATGCCGGTTTAGCCCACTAGGGCACATCCGCTATCATTTCCTTGTAACTATCTACTGTTTGTTTATGCCTTTCTGTGATTACTTAGTTAGTAAATAAATTATTTAAGACAATTGATGTATGGATGACTCATAGTGAAGACTGGGTTCGTGCAGATAACCAACAATTTACGACATTTGGAATGAGACTAACGTGAGGTAAATAATAATTCATTAATTCGAAGACTAATTGATCAGATATTAAAATATCTGAAAGTTATATTAGGAAAATTATAACTTGGTAATCTGAATATTTTCCTTGGTGCCCCGACTTCCTAGTTAATTACAATTACATGATTAATCAGTTTAATCGCGTAATAATAATTACAGAGTTATTTGATAAATAAGTGTTCCGTTTTAATGATGCCAAAGACACGACACTACCTGCCACCCCAAATACACGTGTGCCGAGCTTGTAGCGTCATACACAAGAAGACTGTAAATTCAACAAAGTACTGAGTAAAGTGTGTGAATACTTTTTTTAACTTGTTTTTCCTTTGCCATTATGGGGTATTGTGTGTAGATTGATGAGGAAAAACATGTATTTAATCCATTTTAGAATAAGGCTGTAACGTATATTGTTTTTTTAAAGTGACGGGGTCTGAATACTTTCTGAATGCATTGCACCTGTTAATATATTGCTGGGCTGAAATATTGTTTAACGGTTATGTTGTTGTACTTATATGTATTGCCATACTGATATCGTGTCTCACTGATGTCAATGTTCTGATGTAATATTCTAGTTATATTGTTCACTAAAGTGTATGCTGTTAAATTCTTAGGAGATTATTTCAACAGCACATGAATATGATTGAATATACATGTTTTATTACATTCAAAACGGTGGGTTCTCATTTTGTCCTGTAACCGGGTCAGTCGGGATTTTTTGGGGTACGTTTATCGTAGCATCAAAATGAACGTTCCCACCCCACTACCTCCAGTTCTGCACCACCATGAGGGATGACTACCAGCCTTGGGAGGTCAAGAGACAGGCCATGATCAAGAAGCCTGAGGAGATGCCGAGAGCCACCGGACGGATGGACCACCTCACCACCTTCAAGGCAATTCAAGACTCTTGTTTCCATTGGCATGCCAGGGCAATTCTCAAATCACACCCTGCCTATAGAAACATACTTTTGGGAGGAGCACAGGATCAGCTACATTGTAGCACCTATGGAGCTGTTTTAGGGGCTAAGTGCCCTGCGGAAGGACACAACAATAGGAGATACTATAGTACCTACCATCTGAAATCACCAGCCAGTTCTCAGTACCGCCTCCATGGAGTGCACTAGTTTTGGCCAGATATGGGTGGGTTTAGGGTGTTCTTTGAGACACTGCTCAAGTATCTACACATATACACTCTTAGAGAATTTTTTTCAAGAGTGTTCTTCGGCAGTCGCCTTTTTTTGGTTCCCGGTAGAACCCTTTTGGGTTCCATTTAGAATCCTCTGTGGAAAGGGTTCTATCTGGAACCAAAAAGGGTTCTTCAAAGGGTTATCCTATGGGCGTAGCCAAATAACCCTTTTAGGTTCTAAATAGCACCTTTTTTTCTAAGAGTGTAGCAGAGCCCCTGTCTCTCTGGCTTTAGGCCACATTCTTATAAGCCATTATTTGAAATTCTATTCTATTTGATTGTATTCTATTATACAGGCCCATTTTACACCCCACGAACTGCAGCCCAATGTGAGCTTCAAGCCAGCTCACGCCCCCATGAGGGCTGATGCCCCAATGGAGGGCGGCACCATGTACAGCACAGAGTTCACCCCCAAGAGGTAACACACACACACACACAGTTACCCAGCAGAGATGCGCACACACACGCTGAGCATTTCGCTGCACTGTTTATACCTGCTGTAAACTGTGTACGTGACGAATAACATTTGATTTTGATTTGACACACACACAAAGTTAACCCACAAGCATTTAGTCTGGAGTCCCCTGGAATCAGCCATTACATCCCAGGAGGGACATCAAACAAAAGTGAAGCTATTTTACTACCTGAATGAAATGAATGACTGATGTAAACTGAATCACTTTTATAACCTCAAGCTTAATAAGTGCTAGTGTTGTGAATTTGTGGATGATTACGATGTGCTGAACTTGCAGCAAGATAATTTTCCATGAGCGAACAATAAAGGTATTGTATTGATCATTTTCTGGTATTTTATCGTATGATCGTATGATTTTGTGTTGTAGGATCAGCGTTTGTCCAGCTAGCTACGACTCCCCGCCGGGCTTCGTGTTTGAGGACAGCGATGACAGGGGACATAGGTTCTACAGGAAGTTGCCATCTAAGGACATGAACAAGATGGCCGCCGGCATGGCGGTGGCTGTGGTGTCATAACGTTTGACCATGATATTTGGTGACCAATGCTTTTTATCTTAAAAAGAGCGTGTGAAGGCAAAACTACTTTTGTTTGGTCTGTTATGTTTTTCATTTTATTTTCCTACTACCTGTATAGTAATTGATAGTAAATATCAATGATGTGATAATCAAATGGAACCAACAATTATGAACATGTCACAAACAGGCCATTATAAAATAAACTTCCCTGTATTCTGGTTGATGGTTTCGATTGAATAGTTGGATAATCTTTGTTTTACAAATTTGCGAATCATTAGTAATTAAAACAAGCACGTCATTTCTTAATCAATTAATTATCCTTGTGTATCTATGTGCCAAATTCTGCATAAAGTCACCACAGTCACACAATTATTGAAATTCACAAACATAATGCAGAACTTTCAGGGGAAATTTTCATAGTCCAAAATAATTGTTCAAAGTGCAAAAGACATACCGAAAACTTCATTATAATCTTGCAGTGTGATTTAATTTGAAGGGGGCGATTTTTAAACTAGAGTTTAGAAAAAAGCTATAGAAAAATAGTGGCTCCTTTATAATGCACATTGTTGGAAAAAAGTTTCATATAAAATCACACTGACAGATTGAGTTTTATGGTAATTTTTGCTCAATGCTTTTAATCTAGGAACATGTCTCCCTCTGTGTGTTATAATGAGTATTACCAAACAAAATGTCAGGTGATCAAACTGTCTTTATTATCTTAGTATGTTGTCTTTCTAGAGCACTTAAATGTTTTGTTCCATAAACATCTTCATGATGTTCCTTCAATCCAGTTAGGATTCTACAAACGGTATCCATGTCAACACCCAATGTTATGGTAACGTTATCGATATGTTGTCGTAAATATCAGTAGCATTGATTATTGTCAGTATGCATTTGTTTGAGTGAGTGGCACTTGATAATGTATCTGCAAAACACATGACATGTCTCTACAAATCATTGGTGATTGCAGGTAAATGCATGAGAATAAAACCAGAAGGGAAAGGTATTAAACATACCTGTGATCCAACAGCAATTGCTTATTAATGTACTGTACGGTTTATATCCAGTCTTTTTAAACAGGCGTTAAGACATCTACATAAGGTAAGAAAATAAAGTCCCACAAAAAATCTACATACTCTCAATGTACAATATTGCACTTAAAAACACAGTATTTACAAGACATTTTACAATGCAGCACATTGGTTGGATAACCAAAACAATAGTAAAAAGGAACAGACCCCATTTTTCAAACAGAGAAATATGACAGTCATGTTTTCTCTCGGGGCTCATTCTAAATGGCACTGTATTCCCTACATAGTGCACTACTTTTGACCAGTACTGCAGTATGTAGGGCAGTGGTGGTGGGCGGGGCCCGGAACATCATAGAAATTTGTACAATGCAAATGGACCACAAGCAAGCAGAAAAATAGATTGAATTGGAAAATAACAATAAGTTCATATCTTGATTACATTGAGACACGATCACATATGTCTCTCTTGTTATTAATGGGAATAGATTTTGGCCCGGCGTCCACCTGTTTCCGACCCCTGATGTAGGGAATATGATTGGGTGCCATTGGGAACACAACCCATACCTCTCTCAGTCACTGCAGGAACTATTTATTCCAAACAGTGATAATTTCTGTGGACAATTATTATCTCACATAATACATACTACTGTATGCACTTTACTCTGATGAATATGTTTAAAATGTATGTACACATTGAATGTTAACTGTTATGGCAAATATGCAATATCCAATAAATAATTTTGAAATCGCTTTACCTCCTACTGTCTGACTAGTAGGTTCTAATGCAAATGATTTGGTTCAGATTGTTGTTTTCTCATGTCAATGATGTTCCACTACAATCTGACATCCCTTTGCCTTCACACATGTGAATGGTCTTATAGGATTCTGCATCACACATCCAGACCAGTTCCTACTGTATACTGTATGTACATGTACAGTCAGTGGTGTAAAGTACTTAAGTAAAAATACTTTGAACTACAACTTAAGTAGTTTTTTTCTGTGTATCTGTACTTTACCTGTACTTCACAACATTCCTAAGGAAAATAATGTACTTTTTACTCCATACATTTTCCTTGACACCTAAAAGTACTTGTTACATTTTGAATGCTTAGCGGGACAGGAAAATTTTACAATTCACGCACTTATCAAGACAACATCCCTGGTCATCCCTACTGTCTCTGATTTGGCGGACTCACTAAACACAAATGCTTAGTTTGTAAATTCAAAATGTATTTAATTAAATGAATTAAAAAAATAAGAAAATTGTGTTGTCTGGTTTGCTTAATATAAGGAACTTGAAATTATTTATACTTTTACTTTTGATACCTAAGTATATTTAAAACCAAATACTTTCAGACTTTTACTCAAGTAGTATTTTACTGCATGACTTTCCCTTTTACTTGAGTCATTTTCTATTAAGGTATCTTTACTTTTACTCAAGTATGACAATATGGTACTTTTCCCACCACTGTGTACAGTATATTCATACATTCATACATGCACTTGTTATAAATTAAAAACAATAAACACAGGATACCCATAAACCACTGCTTCTATTGGTGTTTTGTTGCTAGAGCATTCTTTCTTTCTGTTCGTCCATTCAGTGCACATTACCGTGGAAAACAATGACAAGGCCATTTAAAGACTGCTCTCTCCTTTAGGAATGGGTTAACAACACACACTTTACACACACCTTTGCGCTCACTTGTTACATGTGTCATTGGGATAATAGCTAGTATTGGTAAGGTGTTACATTTCTAAGGCCATAGGTCCAGATTTGAGGCTTGCATCAAATTACATTGGTTGGGCCAGCTGAAAAATTCCTTCACTCCATATCTGTGCACGCTTGTCTTCACCAAAGGGTCTCCGGGCAAACATCCCCTGTGTCTCTTTCTCAGTCTAATCAAGTCATTGGGGCATCATTATTGGGAGGAATATCCATTTAGGTTGTGACGAAGAAGTGAGAAAGATTTCCTCAATGTTGTGGTGGTAGTGTCTTTAAAGCAGACTTGAACTCCAAACAGTCTCAGGCTATGACCAGTCTACCATGTTACATGGTCCCTCCCTCCCTCCCTTCCTCCATCCATCCCTCCTTCAATCTATCCCTCCATACATCCATCCATCCATCCCTCCCTCAATCTATCCCTCCATACATCCATCCATCCCTCCCTCAATCTATCCCTCCATCCATCCCTCCCTCCCTCAATCCAAGCCTCCATCCATCCCTCCCTCCCTCAATCTATCCCTCCATCCATCCATCCCTCCCTCAATCTATCCCTCCATGCATCCATCCCTCCCTCCCTCAATCCAAGCCTCCATCCATCCATCCATCCCTCCCTCAATCTATCCCTCCATCCATCCATCCCTCCCTTAATCTATCCCTCAATCTATCCCTCCCTCCCTCCCTCCCTCCATACATACATACATCCATCCATCCATCCATCTCTCCCTCCCTCCCTCCCACCATCCATCCCTCCCTTAATCTATCCCTCCCTCCTTCCCTCCCTCAATCTATCCCTCAATCCATACATCCCTCCCTCCCTCAATCTATCCCTCCTTCCCTCCATACATCCATCTCTTCCTCAATCTATCCCTTCATCCATCCATCCCTCAATCTATCCCTCCATCCCTCCCTTAATGTACTCCTCCATCCATCCATCCCTCCCTCAATCTATCCCTCCATCTATCCATCCCTCCTTCAATCTTTTCATCCATCCCTCCCTCCCTCCCTCCCTCCCTCCATCCATCTCTTCCTCAATCTATCCCTCCATCCATCCATCCATCCATCGCTCAATCTATCCCTCCATCCATCCATCCCTCAATCTATCCCTCCATCCCTCCCTTAATCTATCCCTCCATCCATCCATCCCTCCCTCAATCTATCCCTCCATCCATCCCTCCATCTATCCATCCCTCCTTCAATCTTTCCATCCATCCTCTATCCATCCATCCCTCCCTCAATCCATCCCTCCTTCCTTCCATCCATCCCTCCTTCAATCTATCCCTCCCTCCATCCATCCATCTATCCATCTATCCCTCCATCCATGATTCCAAGAGTTATGTTGTCCACACTGTGTCTCAACGCTCAAGGGTGAAGTTTCCTCTAGGTACAGATCTAGGATCAGCTTCTCCTCCCCATTCCCAGCCTTAACCACTAGTGGAGGAAATGCAAAACTAACCCAAGACCAGCATCTAGGGGCAACTTCCTCCTAGAACACTAGGTGGAGCCATCCTCCTGTAAACAGGACTCACAACACCTCTGCTTGTACATGTCGATGGGGCAAAGCTTTAACCTCTTCACCACGGCACAGTAGTGGGAGGTGTCTTTACATTCACCTACACAGAGACACAGAAACACAGAGAGACAACATAGAAAGTGTTAAATGCTGAAACTCAACATTTTGGCATAAAATAACATCCATTCTCCCCACAGAAGAACATGGTTATGTCCCAAATGGCACCCTATTTCCTTTATAGTGCACTACTTTTTACCAGGGCACTTATAGGACTGGTAAAAAGTAGTGCACTATATAGGGAATAGAATGCCACTGGGAACGCATGCCATATTTCCTTTAAAAAGTAGCAGAAAGCAAAGAGTCTGGCTTTACGTCAAATTCGGGCTAAAATTCAACATCAGTGTAAATGTTCATATAGATTTGGGTCTGGACTGTTAAAAAGCAGTTTAACAGTTTAAAAAAAGGGTTTGTGCGATTTTACTTGTGCGAAGTCACCGTTTTTGTAATAGCTGTTTTTTTTGTAAAAAATATGCCAAGCCACTCCAATGACATATTCCATAGATTCAGAAGCCAGAGGAAAGGCAGTGAGGGTAACATGGTAAAAACACTACACACTCACTTCCACAGCTGGTGGTGTTGCAGTGCTGCCAGGTGGCTGGGCGTCTGTGCCAGGTGCAGTGTTGGTCTGCCAGGGTTCTGCCACTCCTGCGGTGGGCACAGTCCACCCTGCGAGACTGAAACCCGCTGCCACAGGCTGCCGTGCACGCTCGCCACGGCCCCACGCGCCAGTGCACGTCACACAGCTCCGACGAACAGTTACGCACTGAGACGGGCCTGAGGGTGACAAAGAGAGATAGAGGGAAGGATTTGATTTTATTAGGATCCCATTTAGCCGGAACCAATGGAGACAGCGAGTCTTACTGGAATCTGACACATAACAAAAAATACATTACAGACTAAAGACTTTACAATTTATATACATACGTGTGTGTGTGTGTGTGTGTGTGTGTGTTTTTGTTCAGTTCCACATACATGTCAGTACATACACACAATAAGTAGGTCACATGGGGAGAGGCTTTGTGCCGTGAGGTGTTGATTTATTCGTTTTTTTAAACCAGGTTTGCTGTTCACTTGGACTATATAAGATGGGAGTTCCATGCACTCATGGCTCTGTATAATACTGTATGTTTCCTTGAATTCATTCTGGACCTGGGGACTGTGAAAAGCCCTCTGGTGACATGTCTGGTGGGGTAAGTGTGTGTGTCAGTGCTGTGTGTAAGTTGACTATCCAAACAATTAGGAATGTCCAACAAATTCCTGTTTCTTATAAAAACAAGAAGCGATGCAGTCAGTTATTCCTCAACTCTTAGCTGAGAGAGACTGTCATGCATATTATTGAAGAGCAAAAAATGCTGCTCTGTTCTGGGCCAGCTGCAGCTTAACTAGGTCCTTCTTTGCAGCGCTTGACCATATGACTGGACAACGATAAGACAAAACTAGAGCCTGCAGGACTTGCTTTGTGGAGTGTGGTGTCAAAAAATATCTTTATTACGGACAGACCTCAACCCCATCTTTACAACCATTAAATCAATATGTTTTGACCATGACAGTTTACAATCTAAGGTAACACCAAGTATTTTAGTCTCCTCAACTTGTTCAACAACCACGCTATTCATGACCAGATTCAGCTAAACGAGACAGGAAGAAATTAGACTGTGTGTGTGTGTGTGTATATGTGTGTGTATATGTGTGTGTATGTGTGTGTGTGTGTGTGTATGTGTGTGTGTGTGTGTGTGTGTGTGTGTGTGTGTGTGTGTGTGTGTGAGTGTGTGTGTGTGTGTGTGTGTGTGTGTGTGTGTGTGTGTGTGTGTGTGTGTGTGTGTGTGTGTGTGTGTCTCACAGGATGCTGCTGAGGGGAGAATGGCTCATAATAATGGCCGGAACGGCGCAAATGGAATGGAAACCATGTGTTGGATGTATTTGATACCGTTCCACTGATTCCACTCCATCCATTACCACGAGCCCGTCCTCCCCAATTAAGATGCCACCAACCTCCTGTGGTGTGTGTTTACCTTTCTCTGGGGTCACAGTCAGGGTGTGTGGTGCTGTTGACATGTCTACATATCACCGACCTCTTCTGGACTGTGAGGGTGGGACCCAAACATTTCCCTGAGCACTGTGGGCAATTAACATGTTTTCACAATACTAAACAAGGAACGTTTCACAGCCTGACAACTTTATTCAGGGCTTTTTTAGTAATTATTTGGTTGGAGTAGATGGCAATTGGCCCTAGACAGTGATCTTGGGTCAGTTTAGCATATCCCCCCACTAAAGGTTAAAGTTGGGGAAGGAGAAGCTGATCCTAGGTCTGCATCTAGAGGAAACTTCATCCCAGAACATCAAGTACACAGTATTCAAACATCATGCATGTATGTCAATGAAAACAAAGGTAATGTTGTGGCAAATAGTTGTGTGTGTGTCTGTGTGTGTGTGTCTGTGTGTGTCGTCTGTGTGTGTGTGGTGTCTGTGTGGTGTCTGTCTCTGTGTGTGTATGGTGTCTGTGTGTGTCTGTGTGTGTCTGTGTGGTCTGTGTGTACGGGTGTGGGTGCGTCTGTTCGTGTGCGTCTATCCATGAGTGTCTGTGTGTGTTTGTGTGGGTGTGTGTGCGAGTGTGGGGGCGGGTGTCGGTGTCTCTGTGTGTGTGTTTGTGACCGCGTCTGTACCTTTCCCCAGGGGCTGGTAACCCAGGCTGGACAGTTGTCGCAGGTACACTCCTGTCTGTCTGCAGGCCGCGTGTTCCTCCCACAGACAGATGGCGGTAGCGTCCTCACTGCTCCCCCCGACTCCACCTGCCCACAGGACACCTGCCGCTGTCTCCAGCCCCGCCCACAGGAAGTGGAACACTTAGACCACACGGATGCTACCCAGCTGGGAGAGAACAATCAATCAATTAAATAACATTGATTATATAAATCCTTTTTTACATCAGTACTTGTCACAAAGTGCTTTACAGTTACCTGACCTAAACCTCAGAGCAAGCAAAGCAGAAGGAAAAGTCAAAACATATTGGCTGGGAAAAACTCCCTAGAAGGAAGAAACCTAGAGAGGAACCAGGTTCAGGGGGAAGGAAGGAATAAAACAACTCATGTAGTGTTAGATCCTGACTAGCCTCTTTAATGCATAAGGCCATATATCTCAATGATCAGGACTCAATGTTCTGCCCAGGGATTTCAGTGGGTAGGGCAGGCTGGGGTAAGTTGAGCCAAATGGGTAAGTTGAACCTTCGTTGTTGTGTGGGATAATGTGGCATTCCACCACTCTGCTGCAGTCACAGACTGGTTTGCTGCACATCCCAGGATGTCAGTTCTATTCCTGCCTCCATACTCCCCCTTCCTAAACCCCATAGAGGAGCTTTTCTCTGCGTGGAGGTAGAAGGTTTAGGACCACCATCCACATGACCAGATGTCCTTACTGGATACCATGAATGCAGGGTGTGGAGACACTTCTCCTGAATACTGCCAGGGTGTGGAGACACTTCTCCTGAAGACTGCCAGGGTGTGGAGACACTTCTCCTGAAGACTGCCAGGGTTGGATTAGACATTCCAGAAGACACTTTCCAAGATGTATCGCCAGAGAAGACATAAGATGCGACATTGATGAGAACTTGTGGCCAAATGGAGGAGAGAGGTAGAACTAGAACCCTCACTGTACTGTACAATATGAGTGATTATACTATACATGTTGTTGATGTAATTTTTTTGTAATTATTATTGCAGCCCTGGAATTTCAGGAATTCGTTTTTTGTTTAAACTTTTTATTTTTCACAAGTAAATTACTATATGCAAAGACATAGAAAAAATAAAGGCTATTGAAGCAAATTGCTGCATTTCTGATTCATTCTTGTTACATATACTTTAGTACAGTCAATAATGAAAATGTGTTATTCTTATTCTATAATGAAATACTGATTTATGTGAAAATTCATTCAAACTTCAAAGAAAAAAGTTCATCATTTATGTAATGCTCCCTGTTAGTGTTTTTCAGGTCAGTGTTTTATGAGTGACAACGTTTGCTTTCTGAGTGAGAATTGTTGCCAGTGTTATGGTCGAACTAGCTTATTTTGAGACACGTATGAAGTGTTTTGGTGGTTTGAGTGAGTTTTGGAGGTGAGATGAACTGTTTGGCCAAGATGCATGTTGGTAATACAGACTGTGTGAAGAGTTTTGAAAAAGTGGCTTCAGTATTGACCGATGCTTGTTAGCAATTGAATTTTTTTTAAATATTCTGCAATATATTTAGATATCTTTGTTAGAAAGAATACTATATTTCCCTTGACAGGGTGATGCTGAATGTAATCAATGTCTCAACTTATCCCACTCTCCCCTATTGACTGCTACAGAACAAGGAAAATCAATGGAACCTCAACACTTGGACCTGAACGTGATTTATGTATATTGGTCTTGGACAGTTGCTGACATAAAGCAGTAGAAGAAGGAGACTAAATAAGGAGCTATAGCCTACATCCCAAATGGACCCCTAATCCCTATAATGTATATAGTGTCCATAGGGACGCCCATAGGGATCTGTTTAAAAGAAGTGCACTATACAAGGACATTTAGGACACAGCTATAGTAGACAAGACTCTTCATGACAGTGGCTCATGAAGCTGAATGACCTATTTGCCTGTAGTTTTTTCCTCAGCGGTCAGTGAAACCAACGCATCTGTTTTACCTAGAAAAGCAGATGTATATATTGTGTGTGTGTGGTTTGTGTGTGTGTGTGTCTGAGAGAGTTTGCGTGTGTGTGTGTGTGTGTGTACCTGGGGGGGCAGTCATGCAGGTTGCAGGCCAGCTGTGAGGAGACAGGTCTGTCTAGGTGGTGACACATGGAGGGTGTGACCTCACGTCCCTCTGGCGTGACACAGCGGACCCTCCGCGTCCTCGTCCCCCGGTCGCCACACGAGGCGCTGCACGCCGTCCAGTCCCCAAGACGCCACGCAAACTCTGGAGACACACGCATGCACACACACGTTATTGAGTCGAAACAAACCCCACAGCACGCACGCTCACGCACACACATACACAATATGTTATAAACCCCACAGCCTGTACGCACGCTCATGCACACACATACACAATATGTTTTAAACCCCACAGCCTGTACGCACGCACGCTCACGCACACACATACACAATATGTTATAAACCCCACAGCCTGTACGCACGCTCATGCACACACATACACAATATGTTTTAAACCCCACAGCCCGCACACACGCTCACGCACACACATACATACACAATATGTTATAAACCCCACAGCCCGCACGCACGCTCACGCACACACATACACAATATGTTGTAAACACCACAGCAGTACTAGCCAGAAACACATCACGCAGAACACACACCCACCACCACACCCACTGACCCACTCACTAGTACACCCACTGACCCACCCACTAGTACACCCAGTGACCCACCCACTAGTACACCCACTGACCCACCCACTAGTACACCCAGTGACCCACCCACTAGTACACCCAGTGACCCACCCACTAGTACACCCAGTGACCCACCCACTAGTACACCCACTGACCCACACACCAGTACACCCACTGACCCGCCCACTAGTACACCCACTGACCCACCCACTAGTACACCCACTGACCCACCCACCAGTATACCCACTGACACACCCACCACCACACCCACTGACCCACCCACTAGTACACCCACTGACCCACCCACTAGTACACCCACTGACCCACCCACTAGTACACCCACTGACCCACCCACTAGTACACCCACTGACCAACCCACTAGTACACCCACCACCACACCCACTAGTACACCCACTGACCAACCCACTAGTACACCCACTGACCCAACCACTAGTACATCCACTGACCCACCCACTAGTACACCCACCACCACACCCACTAGTACACCCACTGACCAACCCACTAGTACACCCACCACCACACCCACTAGTACACCCACTGACCAACCCACTAGTACACCCACTGACACACTCACTAGTACACCCACTGACCAACCCACCACCACACCCACTGACCCACCCACTAGTATACCCACTGACCAACCCACCACCACCCACTGACCCACCCACTAGTACACCCACTGACCAACCCACCACCACACCCACTGACCCACCCACTAGTATATCCACTGACCCACCCACTAGTACACCCACTGACCAACCCACCACCACACCCACTGACCCACCCACTAGTACACCCACTGACCAACCCACCACCACACCCACTGACCCACCCACTAGTACACCCACTGACCAACACACTAGTACACCCACTGACCCACCCACTAGTACATCCACTGACCCACCCACTAGTACAACCACTGACCAACCCACCACCACACCCACTGACCCACCCACTAGTACACCCACTGACCAACCCACCACCACACCCACTGACCCACCCACTAGTACACCCACTGACCCACCCACCACCACACCCACTGACCCACCCACTAGTACATCCACTGACCCACCCACCACCACACTCACCACAGCAGTACTAGCCAGAAACACATCACACAGCACTACAGAACACACACCCCCCACCACACCCACTGACCCACCCACTAGTACACCCAGTGACCCACCCACTAGTACACCCACTGACCCACCCACTAGTACACCCACTGACCCACCCACTAGTACACCCACTGACACACCCACTAGTACACCCACTGACACACCCACCACCACACTCACTGACCTACCCACTAGTACACTCACTGACCCACCTACCACCACACTCACCACCACACTCACTGACCCACTCACCACCACACTCACTGACCCACCCACCACCACACTCACCACCACACTCACTGACCCACTCACCACCACACACACTGACCCACCCACCACCACACTCACCACCACACTCATTGACCCACCCACCACCACACTCACTGACCCGCCCACCACCACACTCACCACCACACTCACTGACCCACTCACCACCACACTCACCACCACACTCATTGACCCACCCACCACCACACTCACTGACCCACTCACCACCACACTCACCACCACACTCACTGACCCACCCACCACCACACTCACTGACCCACTCACCACCACACTCACTGACCCACTCACCACCACACTCACCACCACACTCATTGACCCACCCACCACCACACTCACTGACCCACCCACCACCACACTCACTGACCCACTCACCACCACACTCACATCACACTCATTGACCCACCCACCCACCACCACACTCACTGACCCACCCACCACCACACTCACTGACCCACTCACCACCACACTCACCACCACACTCACTGACCCACTCACCACCACACTCACTGACCCACTCACCACCACACTCACCACCACACTCATTGACCCACCCACCACCACACTCACTGACCCACCCACCACCACACTCACTGACCCACTCACCACCACACTCACCACCACACTCATTGACCCACCCACCACCACACTCACTGACCCACTCACCACCACACTCACCACCACACTCATTGACCCACCCACCACCACACTCACCACCACACTCACTGACCCACCCACCACCACACTCACCACCACACTCATTGACCCAACCACCACCACACTCACCACCACACTCACCACCACACTCATTGACCCACCCACCACCACACTCACTGACCCACCCACCACCACACTCATTGACCCACCCACCACCACACTCACTGACCCACCCACCACCACACTCACTGACCCACCCACCACCACACTCACTGACCCGCCCACCACCACACTCACCACCACACTCACTGACCCACTCACCACCACACTCATTGACCCACCCACCACCACACTCACTGACCCACCCACCACCACACTCACTGACCCACCCACCACCACACTCACTGACCCGCCCACCACCACACTCACCACCACACTCACTGACCCACTCACCACCACACTCATTGACCCACCCACCACCACACTCACTGACCCACCCACCACCACACTCACTGACCCACTCACCACCACACTCACTGACCCACTCACCACCACACTCACCACCACACTCATTGACCCACCCACCACCACACTCACTGACCCACTCACCACCACACTCACCACCACACTCACTGACCCACCCACCACCACACTCACCACCACACTCACTGACCCACTCACCACCACACACACTGACCCACCCACCACCACACTCACCACCACACTCATTGACCCACCCACCACCACACTCACTGACCCGCCCACCACCACACTCACCACCACACTCACTGACCCACTCACCACCACACTCACCACCACACTCATTGACCCACCCACCACCACACTCACTGACCCACTCACCACCACACTCACCACCACACTCACTGACCCACTCACCACCACACTCACTGACCCACTCACCACCACACTCACCACCACACTCATTGACCCACCCACCACCACACTCACTGACCCACCCACCACCACACTCACTGACCCACTCACCACCACACTCATTGACCCACCCACCCACCCACCACCACACTCACTGACCCACCCACCACCACACTCACTGACCCACTCACCACCACACTCACCACCACACTCACTGACCCACTCACCACCACACTCACTGACCCACTCACCACCACACTCACCACCACACTCATTGACCCACCCACCACCACACTCACTGACCCACTCACCACCACACTCACCACCACACTCATTGACCCACCCACCACCACACTCACTGACCCACTCACCACCACACTCACCACCACACTCATTGACCCACCCACCACCACACTCACCACCACACTCACTGACCCACCCACCACCACACTCATTGACCCACCCACCACCACACTCACTGACCCACCCACCACCACACTCACTGACCCACCCACCACCACACTCACCACCACACTCATTGACCCACCCACCACCACACTCACTGACCTGCCCACCACCACACTCACCACCACACTCACTGACCCACTCACCACCACACTCATTGACCCACCCACCACCACACTCACTGACCCACCCACCACCACACTCACTGACCCACTCACCACCACACTCACTGACCCACTCACCACCACACTCACTGACCCACTCACCACCACACTCACCACCACACTCATTGACCCACCCACCACCACACTCACTGACCCACTCACCACCACACTCACCACCACACTCACTGACCCACCCACCACCACACTCACCACCACACTCATTGACCCACCCACCACCACACTCACCACCACACTCATTGACCCACCCACCACCACACTCACTGACCCACCCACCACCACACTCATTGACCCACCCACCACCACACTCACTGACCCACCCACCACCACACTCACCACCACACTCACTGACCCACTCACCACCACACTCACCACCACACTCATTGACCCACCCACCACCACACTCATTGACCCACCCACCACCACACTCACTGACCCACCCACCACCACCACACTCACTGACCCACTCACCACCACACTCACCACCACACTCATTGACCCACCCACCACCACACTCACTGACCCGCCCACCACCACACTCACCACCACACTCATTGACCCACCCACCACCACACTCACTGACCCACTCACCACCACACTCACCACCACACTCATTGACCCACCCACCACCACACTCACTGACCCACTCACCACCACCACACTCACTGACCCACCAACCAACACACTCACCACCACACTCACTGACCCACCCACCACCACACTCATTGACCCACCCACCACCACACTCACTGACCCACACACCACCACACTCACCACCACACTCACTGACCCACCTACCACCACATCCACCACCACACTCACTGACCCATCGACACCAAGTGGAGCAAACCAAATCCTCATTATCCAGTTTGACTTCATACCACAGCATAGCAGTAAAACAAACTATGGTTTGGCCAACACTGGGCCTATCATTTTCATTCAATAATATCACATTACTGTCATTCAAATACTTCCCATTACGACGAATAAAAGGTTGAGGCACAGCTAGCTACAGTACTCTGCAGGCCTGTCCCAAATGGCACCCTATTCCCTTCATAGTGCACTACTTTTGACCAAGGCCTACAGGTAGTAGTGCACTATGGAAAAGGGTGCCATTTGGGACGTAACCTGGGGCTGCTGCATATTTTGAGTCTACTGATAATTGTCCCAGCCCTCTGCCTAAGCTCTTCCAGAGCCCACTAATGCTCCGGTTCAGGACACAGAAAGGACAGAAGGGAACTTTAACTAGAAACAACATGGGGTCCAAGAGGTTTTGGCACAGCTTAAAATGATACATGGTTTAGGGCTTAAGTTCACTACCATGCCTGAGACATTGCTTGTATTGACCTGCCGGATTCTTTATTTCTCTCTCTCTCTCCCTCTCTCTCTGTCTCTCCATCTCTCTCTGTCTCTCTCTCTCTCTCTCTCCCTCTCTCTCTGTCTCTCCATCTCTCTCTCTCCCTCTCTCTCTGTCTCTCCATCTCTCTCTGTCTCTCCATCTCTCTCTCTCCTCTTTCCTGTCTCTCTCTCTCTCTCTCTGTCTCTCCCATCTCTCCATCTCTCTCTCTCTCTCCCTCTCCCTCTGTCTCCCTCTTTCTCTGTCTCCCTCTTTCTCTGTCTCTCTCTCTCTCTGTCTCCCTCTCCCTCTGTCTCCCTCTCCCTCTGTCTCTCTTCCCTCTCTCTGTTCTCATCTCTCTCGGCTCTCCCTCTCCTCTGTTCTCTCTCCTCTCTCTCTGTCTCTCCATATCTCTCTGTCTCTCCCTCTCTCCTCTGTCTCTCTCTCCATCTCTCTCTGTCTCTCTCTCCCTCTCTCCTCTCTCTGTCTCTCCATCTCTCTCTGTCTCTCCATCTCTCTCTCTCTCCCTCTTTCTCTGTCTCTCTCTCTCCCTCTCTCTCTGTCTCTCCATCTCTCTCTGTCTCTCTCTCTCTCTCTCCCTCTCCCTCTGTCTCCCTCTTTCTCTGTCTCCCTCTTTCTCTGTCTCTCTCTCCCTCTGTCTCCCTCTCCCTCTGTCTCTCTCTCCCTCTCTCTCTGTCTCTCCATCTCTCTCTGTCTCTCCCTCTCCCTCTGTCTCGCTCTCCCTCTCTCTCTGTCTCTCCATCTCTCTCTGTCTCTCCCTCTCCCTCTGTCTCTCTCTCCATCTCTCTCTGTCTCTCTCTCTCTCTCTCTCTCTCCCTCTCTCTCTCTCTCGTCATACTCCTCCACTTCCCTCATGTCTGAATTATAAACATTCTTCAGAGGAAAGATATGTTCTGATGACTGTGAGTGGTACAAATTCACATGTTAATTGGGATCTGGTGATAGCTAACAGCTGTATCCACAGAGAGGCTGAGATTGTGTTCCAAATGACACAAAATTCCCTACATAGTGCACTACTTTGTACTATGTATCCATAGTGCTCTGGTCAAAAGTAGTGCACTATGTAGGAAATAGGGTGCCATTTGGGACAAAGCCTGAAAGTGAGGTTGGACCTGACAGCACAATAGCCATCATGTGTGTGTTTGATCCAGTTATTAAGAACAGGGCATAAGAGGAGGGAGAAGGGAGGCTTAACGGAGCTCTACAAAGGGAATGGGTTGATATGTACAATAAGAGCATTAGAAGTCAGTGAATAGACACACCAGTTAAGACACACGCACACACACACACACGTCAGTTCAGTGTAACATCGGACTGCACACATACCTGTAATTACAATGAATTACATGGAACGTTATGAAAACTTTGTGGAGTGGGTCTCATTAAATGTTATAAATTATGGCCGACAGAAAGTTGTGCATAAACCGCACACGCAGGCACGCACACACACACATACACACACACACCTTCAGCATGGACGTGGATCCAAGCGGACAGCAGCTGTGTGTTGTCGTGGATGGGGGTCTGGCACCGGTAGTGTCCAGAAAACCTTCCCTGCACTGTGTTCACCTCCAGAACACGACCTCCCACCAGTATACGGTACTGAAGACCCAGACCAGGACCCAGACCCTGATCCTGCCCAGGACCCAGCCTCTGTCCTGGGGCAAGGTCTGGTCCGGTCCAGGTGGACTCCTTCAGAGTGTGGTTCTGGTAGTCCCAACGGACAGGCCCTCTATGGTCTGGAACCACTGGGCATCCTGGAAGGAGAGAGGGAGGCCATTGGTCATTATGAAGGCATGATGCAGTGTGTGTGTGTGTGTGTGTGTGTGTGTGTGTGTGTGTGTGTGTGTGTGTGTGTGTGTGTGTGTGTGTGTGTGTGTGTGTGTGTGTGTGTGTGTGTGTGTGTTCATTCATACTTGTGTAAGTGTGTGTGCAGTACCTATGCGTAGCATGTCTCCAGGTCTGATGGTCACAGTGGTTCCCATGCGTGAAGCCATGAGGACTCTCCTCCTGCTCAGCTCCTTGAACTGCTGGGACATTGTAGAAGCTCTGCCTGGAGCTGGGTCTGGAGCTGGGCCTGGAGCTGGGTCTGGAGCTGGGTCTGGAGCTGGGCCTGGAGCTGGGTCTGGAGCTGGGTCTGGAGCTGGGCCTGGAGCTGGGTCTGGAGCTGGGCCTGGAGCTGAGTCTGGAGCTGGGTCTGGAGCTGGGCCTGGAGCTGGGTCTAGAGCTGGGTCTGGAGCTGGACCTGTCAATCAATTAATTAATAAATCCATCCATCAATCAATCATTCACTGGGGCAAGAAAAGTGAAACCACAGTCAAATCTAAACAATATGGCAGAATGTTTCTGTCCTCCTCCCCTACCATGTTCTAACTAGGGCCTTCAGGACAGGCTTCAAGTGTTGTCATAGTTTGATTAATCCCTCGTCTCATTTCTGTATTAGTCCTGGTATGATTCAACATATCATCATGGAATATGGAGGTTTACAGTAGGTTATCATCATGTTGTATGGAGGTTTACAGTAGGTTATCATCATGTTGTATGGAGATTTACAGTAAGATAACATCACATTGTATGGAGGTTTACAGTAGGTTGTCATCATGTTGTGTGGAGGTTTACAGTAAGATAACATAACATTGTATGGAGGTTTACAGTAGGTTGTCATCATGTTGTTTGGAGGTTTACAGTAAGATAACATCACATTGTATGGAGGTTTACAGTAGGTTATTGCATGGAGGTTTACAGTAAGTTATCATCATATTGTATGGAGGTTTACAGTAAGATAACATCACATTGTATGGAGGTTTACAGTGGTTGTCATCATGGTGTATGGAGGTTTACAGTAAGTTATCATCATATTGTATGGAGGTTTACAGTAAGATAACATCACATTGTATGGATGTTTACAGTGGTTGTCATCATGTTGTTTGGAGGTTTACAGTAGGTTATCATCATGTTGTTTGGAGGTTTACAGTAGGTTATCATCATGTTGTTTGGAGGTTTACAGTAGGTTATCATCATGTTGTGTGGAGGTTTACAGTAGGTAAGGATTTGTTCCAGAGTAACAGACATCATGTAAGAGGAGAAATGTAGACCATGGTCGGTACAGAAACAGAGCATGTTTAGTGAATGTCTGAGTGTTAGACAAATATTTCAGGATAATCGTTCTTGGACCACCCTGGTTTGGTCAGGGTAGCGTGTGTGTGTGTGTGTGTGTGTGTGTGTGTGTGTGTGTGTGTGTGTGTGTGTGTGTGTGTGTGTGTGTGTGTGTGTGTGTGTGTGTGTGTGTGTGTGCGTGCCACAGTGAGGTGTGATTAACATTTGAGAGGAGATGGATTTTACCACCCTGATAGCTAGCACAGCGCCAGCCCTATACCTCAGCTGTGTGTGTGTGTGTGTGTGTGGGGGGGGGGGGGGGGGCTGCCACAGCACTTGTGTGTAAATCTGTGTATACAGTACACACGCTTGTGTGTGTGTGTATGTACGCTCGTGTGTGTATATGCACGCTCACATGTGTGTGTGAACCCACCGGTGACATGGAGAACAGTGGAAGCGGTGGATTTTCCTATGGGGTTGGCAGCCACGCAGGAGTAGGTGCCTTGGCTCTGGAGAGTGACGTTTTGGAGCCACAGAGAACCAGAGGGCAGGGGTACCGCCACGCTGACATCTAACACACCCTCCTTCCTCTGCCAAGTTACTGTAGGCTGAGGCACACCTGGTAGAGAGAGAGGGGAGAGGAGGGGAGAGGAGGGGGAGAGAGAAGAGGTGGAGAGAGAGAGAGAGAGACAGAGAGAGAGACGCAGACAGACAGACAGAGAGCACTAGTGTAAGAGACAAGACTGAGGATAACTGATTCAGACATCCCACAAATCACAGAATACTTAACTTTAAACAAATACAAAAACACTTAGAATGTCCAACATAGATGAACGCCCTGATGACAGAGAGACTGATTAGACTACTTGAGACTGGTTATTACAGATCACTGGGACAAATCAGACCACTGGATGCCAATCCTTACATCTTGACCACTCCCTTCAGACACACACATGCAGTTTAGTCCCAAATGGCACCCTATTCCTTATGCAGTGCACTATTTCCATATGGACCCTGGTCAAAATGAGTGCACTATATAGAGAATCGGTTACCGTTTGGGACGCAGCCCTGAACAGCATGTGCCTATTGGCTTGTACTTGGCTACAGTTATTCAAACGTATTGCTATTGGGTCTGAGCAGCCACGGCCAGACTGTTACTAGACAAGCTCATTCTGTTTTGTCTCACATAGTCAATCTATGAATCAGGGATGGGGGTCAATTCCATTTCAATGGCGAAGGTGCATACAGATGGAGGAATTCAGATATGAAGTCATTGTTTTTAGCACTACCCAGAGAGTTCTTAAACTACGGCGAGCGACATGGTCCAATGTGCCAGTAAATCAGCACAATCTACTTGTTTAGTTTTTTCTAACTGCCGCCATCTTTGGAGCTAGAACTGGGATCATGTTTACTGTGCCAATGCCAATACAAAACATGATAAGCATTGTACAATATGGCAAATTTTGCAAATTAGGCATTTGTGGTGAGTACATGGAGGTCGCCATCTTCATGCGATAGGAATATGTGCTTCCTATAGCATAAAGATGGGCTCATTGTAATGGCTGGAATGGAATTTCCATATATTTGATGTGTTTGATACCGTTCCATTTATTCAAGCCATTACTATGAGCCCGTACTCCTATAGCTCCTCCCACCAGCCTCCACTGAGCAGTACCCCATATCTGCTCCTGTGACCTCTTCTGGTTCATGTGTTGAGAATGGTCTCTACCACATGTTGTATCACCTCCATTCAACTAACTAACCAATACCACGTACCAACTGTCATTTAAGTGATAATGCCTGAGAAGCCGGTGTTTGCAGGATATATTGGCAGGATATATTGCTAGTCTAAAAGAAAGGGGAGATAATGTCTACATGCTTTTTCACAGTAGAGATAGAGTTTATAAATTGCCTGGCTGGGCTGATAAGACAGTGGACTGTGTAGTGAGTTTGAACAGTAAATAAACATTTCAACGTTATAGCCTTAGCCGGTGGTAATTTGTGGAATAGACACTGGCTGGAAAGCTGTTTTAACCAATCAGCATTCAGGATTAGACCCACGTATAATTATCAGCATACATAGACATATAATGTGGAAATTGAGCAAGTTGAGATGACAAAACTGCTTGGAGTAACCCTAGATTGTAAACTGTCATGGTCAAAACATATTGATGCAGTAGGTGCTAAGATGGGGAGAAGTCTGTCTATAATAAAGCGATGCTCTGCCTTCTTCACAACACTATCAACAAGGCAGGTCCTACAGGCCCTAGTTTTGTCACACCTTGACCACTGTCCAGTCGTGTGGTCAGGTGCCACAAAACATAACTTAGGAAAATTGCAATTGGCTCCGAACAGGGCAGCACGGCTAGCTCTTGGATGTACACAGAGAGCTTATATTAATAATATGCATGTCAATCTCTCCTGGCTGAAAGTAGAGGAGAGATTGACTTCATCACTACTTTTATTTATGACAGGTATGGACATGTTGAATGCACCGAGCTGTCTGTCTAAACTACTGGCACACAGCTCGGACACCCATGCATACATGCCACAAAAACAGATAAAAAACACCTTATGGAACAGTGGGGACTGTGAAGTAACAGAAACACTGGCACAGACACATGCACACACACACACACATACACAATAACATACGCACTATACATACACATGGATTTAGTACTGTAGATATGTGGTAGAGGTGGAGTAGGGGGCTGAGGGCACACAGTGTGTTGTGAAATCTGTGAATGTATTGTAATGTTTTTAAAATTGTATAAACTGCCTTAATTTTGCTGGACCCCAGGAAGAGTAGCTGCTGCTTTAGCAGTAGCTAATGGGGATCCATAATCAATACAAATACAAATATGTGTTTTTTCTTATGAGAAATGCATGTACACAAAACTCACTGGAGATGAATCCAATATTGAATATACTGACAAGGTAAAATGGTGTGTGTGAAGGTCCAGTGATTGTTTCTCAGGATCTCTCTGACCTCTCTGATACAGATTAAATTACCTTCTGCAATCAGGATGGTTTATAAGATCTAATAGCGTTGATCCTACAGGGGTGTGTGTGTGTGTGTGTGTGTGTGTGTGTGTGTGTGTGTGTGTGTGTGTGTGTGTGTGTGTGTGTGTGTGTGTGTGTGTGTGTGTGTGTGTTTGTGTGTGTGTGTGTGTTTGTGTGTGTGTGTGTGTTTGTGTGTGTGTGTGTGTGTGTGTGTGTGTGTGTGTGTGTGTGTGTGTGTGTGTGTGTGTGTGTGTGTGTGTGTGTGTGTGTGTGTGTCTTGGAGGGAAGCCAACTGCTGCCAGACGTCTCTCCACAACCCTAAGTAAGAAATAAAAGACAGTATCTCTTTACATTGCCTTGAAATACCTTTCTCTTTCTCTCTCCCCTCATCTCCCTCTTTCTCTCTCCACTTCTCCCTTCTCCTCTCACTGAGATGAAAGGACATGTTATTTAAGTCACATTTGTTCTGGCCTTACACCTTTACATAAACACACACACAAACACACACACACACACACACACACACACACACACACACACACACACACACACACACACACACACACACACACACACACACACACACACACACAGCTGCTTTAATCACCAGTGATTGAATGGGATGAGAGAGAGGGTGCTAGGGTGTGTGTGTGTGTGTGTGTGTGTGTGTGTGTGTGTGTGTGTGTGTGTGTGTGTGTGTGTGTGTGTGTGTGTGTGTGTGTGTGTGTGTGTGTGTGTGTGTGTGTGTGTGTGTGTGTGTGTGTGTGTGTGTGTGTGTGTGTGTGTGTTTCTGTAAAGGTGTAAGGCCAAAATAAATGACACTTAAATAACATGTCCTTTCATCTCAGGCGGTTCTCACTAAGGTGATGATGAGGCTGGAGGCACATTGCAAATGGCTCTCTATTCTCTATATAGTGCTCTACCCTATAGGCCCTGGTTAAAAGCTGGGTGCTATAAAGGGAATAGGGTGGCATTTAGGAGGCAACCTGGGAAGATTCAACCCAAACTATGGTATGGTTGGTCAAGGTTATTGGCTGTCTCCAATAACACCCCGGCCTATCCCCCAATGTCCCATAGTGCACCACAGCCCTATGTGGGTGTCAGATAGGGCTGTGGTCAAATCAAGTGCCCTATATGGATTCAGAAGTAGTGCGCTACATGGGGAATAGGGGGTCAGATAGGGCTCTGGTCTAATACCACTTCAGATCATAAATGACAAACCTCTCTGGCTAAACATGCTAAAAGGGATCATTTTCAACAACATATTGCATGATGCTGTAGCCAACTGCCAAGCCTCATCACAAGCATGACTTCTCAATCAAAGCTCTGCTCTCATTTTATACACATCATTACAGCTGTAACTGAACCAGGAAGTTTAAATCCATGTGTCGACCGCTAGAGCCCTGACTGGCATGGTGGCTTTCCACACCATTCACTTTTCAGCTAACTGTGTCTTTCTGTGTGTCTACACCGTAGCTATGATCTGCCACATAACCATATGGATATATAAAACCCATGTTGGTGTATTAGATCGCAGTAGGACTAGGCTGACATTCATTTGTGTTAACCACAGTATATTACTGCCAAAGAGCAGCCAAAACTAGAACTGACAAAGACCAGTGTGGTCAAAATATCCTACTATTTTCACTATACATATGCTGTATAGATATTATTGTATAGATATGCTGTATTTCAAACAATAACTTGTATGTCCACTTCATAGCTTGATCATGTCTGCCAGAATGTGCTACCTTACACCAGATATCTATTATTGCTTGAAATTCTATTTAAACACATGGTAGATCATTTTGGAGCTTGACAATGTGAACCACAAAATGGAGGGACTGTCTGTCCAGATGAGATCCACATAATTATAATCACTATGGCATGATCCATTCTACACTCTTAGAAAAAAAGGTGATATCTAGAACCTAAAAGGGTTCTTTGGCTGTCCCCATAGGAGAACCGTTTGAAGAACCATTTTGGTTCCAGGTAGAACCCTTTTGAGTTCCATGTAGAGCATCTCAATCAATCAAATGTATTTAGAAAGCCCTTTTAACATCAGTCAATGTCACAAAGTGCTGTACAGAAACCCAGCCTAAAACCCCAATCAGCAAGCAATGCAGATGTAGAAGCACGGTGGCCAGGAAAAACTAGAAAGGCAGGAACCCTAACCCCATAGGAGAACCCTTTGAAGAACCCTTTTTGATTTCAGGTAGAACCCTTTTGATTTCCATGTAGAACATTTTACACAGAGGGTTCTACATGGAACCCCAAAAAGTTCTACCTGGAATCAGAAAGTGTTCTCCTATGGGGCCAGTTGTAGAAGCCTTTTTCTTAAGAGTGTTTGGGATTTATTTGCTATGGTGAGGCCTACCTGTGACGGGGCAGTCTAGAGTTAGGTTTGCCCCAGGGCGTAGGCTGACCCGTCCCCCCACCACAGCCCTTAGACTGGGGACCTCCTTGTCCGATATGTTCCTCCAAGACACAGCTATCACAGGAGGCTCTGAGAAAAACAGACAACAACTACAAATGTTTCCAAGTGGCTCATTTATCCCCCCTCCCTTGTAACTACTGTTTTTTAAGAAATATAAATTACCATTTGCACTTTATTTGTGTCTCTGGGCTGAGTAACATTTTATAATAACTTTCATGAATAAGTATTAATAAATGATTTATAAATAGTGTACATACTATGGAGCATTTCATAATTTGCATGCTTATAATGCTTATCAGACCTGGGACATGTTCGTATTCACTAGGAACTAAACGGAAGCAAACTGGCTGAAAACAGGAGGGACTACCTGAACTTGACCAATAAGAAACGCTTGTTTTCATTTTCCGTTGCAAAACGTTTTCCTACGGTGTGCCCTAGCGCCGAGACCCCTAGAGGGTGTTCTTCCTGACGTTGTGTACTATCTCTAGGTGTCGACGCAATCAACCCAGCCGGTAAAACACTCATGTCGCCCGGCGACTGGTTCATAAAATAAAACATCCTCCTATCAGGCTACAAAAGCATTTTGTTTCCTCCTGAACTACATTTAATGGGGGGCTGCTAGAAAACTATGAGCAGTGTCTTAATAAAACCCATTTCCACCACCATGCTAGGGAGGCTAGCTACTTCTGGACGCTGCGTGCAGCAGGCCGCTGCAACCTGATTGGCTGAACACATGATGGTGGAAATGAGGTTTTATTAAGACTAGTACGCATATTTCCCCCCTTTGTTTCCCGGCTCGCTAGTCGCGGGGGGTTAGGAATGTATTGCCGACTACGCTATTTGTGTTGGGACGCCAAAGACCAGACGACGTATACTTTGGCGAACCTTGGGGCTGGGGGTGCACTAATGAATATAATAACACGTTGAATTGTCATATACACCGGATAGGTGCAGTGAAATGTGTTGTTTTACAGGGTCAGCCATAGTAGTACGGTGCACCTGGAGCAAATTAGGTTTAAGTGCCTTGCTCAAGGGCACATCGGCATATTTTTCACCTTGTGGGCTCGGGTATTCAAACCAGCGACCTTTCGGTTACTGGCCCAACGCTCTAACTGCTAGGCTACCTGCCTCCCATATATAACCCAGTTGACTGGGAACTCACCAGCTAACAGCAGCTGTGTAGTCTCTGAGGCTGAACCGTGGGTGTTTGAGGCTGTGCACCTGTACACTCCTCTGTCCCCCGGCTCAGGACTAGAGATATGCAATCCTCCAGAGATATCCCAGTGTACCCTGCAGCAGCAAAGGAACACAAGACATGTATCTCAACCACAGTCATCACCATATGATACAATAAAATACTATACACTTTTTTGGTGTGCAGGAAATTGATTGTATGGAAATTGATTATACACATAATGTGGTATATAAAAAAGATAGTGTACATGTTATATATAAGAATTCATGTTAACATGTTATACATCAGAATTCATGTTAACATGTTATACATCAGAATTCACGTTAACATGTTATACATCATAATTGATGTACTACAGATAGCTGAAACACTACAGATAGCTTGGCAATACAAGTTTGTTTTAAATAATTCACTATTCTTGACTTTTGTGGCAGGTCTGTCTAGTGATTACCATCTTATCCACAAAGCCAGAGTCTAGAACTGTATACCTACTGTATGATCTCTCAGCAGTCACATGTCCAGAGTCTAGAACTGTAAATATCTACTGTATGATCTCTCAGCAGTCACATGACCAGAGTCTAGAACTGTAAATATCTACTGTATGACCTCTCAGCAGTCACATGACCAGAGCCTAGAACTGTATACCTACTGTATGACCTCTCAGCAGTCACATGACCAGAGCCTAGAACTGTAAATATCTACTGTATGACCTCTCAGCAGTCACATGACCAGAGCCTAGAACTGTATACCTACTGTATGACCTCTCAGCAGTCACATGACCAGAGCCTAGAACTGTAAATATCTACTGTATGACCTCTCAGCAGTCACATGACCAGAGCCTAGAACTGTATACCTACTGTATGACCTCTCAGCAGTCACATGACCAGAATCTAGAACTGTATACCTACTGTATGACCTCTCAGCAGTCACATGACCAGAGCCTAGAACTGTATACCTACTGTATGACCTCTCAGCAGTCACATGACCAGAATCTAGAACTGTATACCTACTGTATGATCTCTCAGCAGTCACATGACCAGAGCCTAGAACTGTATACCTACTGTATGATCTCTCAGCAGTCACATGACCAGAGCCTAGAACTGTATACCTACTGTATGATCTCTCAGCAGTCACATGACCAGAATCTAGAACTGTACACCTACTGTATGATCTCTCAGCAGTCACATGACCAGAGTCTAGAACTGTACAGCCTATGATCTCTCATCAGTCACATGACCAGAGTCTAGAACTGTACAGCCTATGATCTCTCATCAGTCACATGACCAGAGTCTAGAACTGTACAGCCTATGATCTCTCATCAGTCACATGACCAGAGTCTAGAACTGTATACCTACTGTATGATCTCTCAGCAGTCACATGACCAGAGCCTAGAACTGTATACCTACTGTATGATCTCTCAGCAGTCACATGACCAGAGCCTAGAACTGTATACCTACTGTATGATCTCTCAGCAGTCATATGACCAGAGTCTAGAACTGTACAGCCTATGATCTCTCATCAGTCACATGACCAGAGTCTAGAACTGTACAGCCTATGATCTCTCAGCAGTCACATGACATAAAACTATTACAAACAAACTGTCTCAGGCTGGGTCAAACCCCCACACACAGCTACGTGTGTGTGTGTGTATGTAATTGTGTGTATGTATGTGTGTGTGTGTGTGTGTGTGTGTGTGTGTGTGTGTGTGTGTGTGGTGTGTGTGTGTGTGTGTGTGTGTGTGTGTGTGTGCAGATGCTATTAGTGCATGAAATAAGAATAAACGTAAAGTCCTGATCTAGTCTAATCAAATTAATCAGCCGATTAAAGATCTAATTTCCTTTAATGATGCTGAACCTCTCTTTCATATTTTCACTGAGTTAATGGACGCATCCCAAATGGCACTCTATTACCCTATGGGCCCTGGTCAAAAGTAGTGCACTACAAAGGGAATGAAGTGCCATTTGGGATGCCTAGGTCTTGTTTCAGTGAGATGTTGATCTGTGTGATTAGTGGGAGATTGTTATGATTGGCGTGTTTTGTATGTGTTTTAAAGTCTCGAACACACACACACACACACACACACACACACACACACACACACACACACACACACACACACACACACACACACACACACACGTGTCCTTGCTTGCATGCATGCACAGACCTGCTCATTTGATTGGTAGACACATTGGCATACACACTTGCACGCACAGACTGACAGACACACACACAGGCACAGACAAACACACAGACACACATACAGACAGACACACACACACACACACACACAATCTCGGTAAGAGGGCTTCGTAAACCCTGAACTCCCTCTCTGGACAGTCTCTTTTTCTCCTCTCTAGAGGGACTGGTCCTCTTCCCATGCTCTGAACTGTCCTTCCTCTCCGGCCGCTCAACTATTCCTCAAGGCCAATAAGTCTGCCTGAGCTTCCCTTGGCTGGAACAAACACCACCAATCCAGGACAGAGGAGCAACTGTCACGTCCTGACCAGCAGATGGAGCTATTGTTTTAGTGTTGGGGTCAGGACGTGACAGTTTTTGTGTATGTGAATGTTTGATTGTTGATTTGGGACTTCCAATTGAAGGCAGGTGTGTTGAGTTGCCTTTGATTGGAAGTCCTATATAGGTGTGTGTGTTTTTCTTTGGGGTTGTGTATTCACATACCTGCTGCGCCTTGGTTCATTTCAGAAGACAGCCGTTACAGAACCACCCACCAAACCAGGACCAAGCAGCAGAAGAGGAGGAAGCCACAGGAGAGAAAAAAGGAGGAATGGACCTGGCAAGACGAGAGACAATTCTGGGAGGACAAGTTAAGGGAGCTAAGGGAACCCGAGAGGCAGCCCCAAGATTTTTTTTGGGGGGGGCACACGGGTAGTTTGGCCAGGCCAGGGAAGAGCCGTAAGCCAGCTACCCGTGACTACAGGGAGGTGCGTATGAGGTGGAGGGCGCCATGTTACGCGAGGTACGCACCATCTCGCCGATACGGACGCACAGCCCAGTCCGCCCGGTACCAGCCCCACGCATCAGGTGTCTGGTGCGTCAGCCCAGCCTCGCCAGTCGTGAGTCACCAGAGCTGCCCGCCAGTCAACAGTCGTCGGAGCTGCCCGCCAGTCAACCATCACCAGAGCTGCCCGACAGTCAACAGTCGTCAAAGCTGCCCGCCAGTCAACAGTTTTCGGAGCTGCCCGCCAGTCAACAGTCGTCGGAGCTGCCCGCCAGTCAACAGTCGTCGGAGCTGCCCGCCAGTCAACAGTCGTCAGAGCTGCCCGCCAGTCAACAGTCGTCGGAGCTGCCCGCCAGTCAACAGTCGTCGGAGCTGCCCGCCAGTCAACAGTCGTCAGAGCTGCCCGCCAGTCAACAGTCGTCGGAGCTGCCCGCCAGTCAACAGTCGTCGGAGCTGCCCGCCAGTCAACAGTCGCCGGAGTGGCCAGACTGCGCTGAACTGCCGGAGTGGCCAGACTGCGCTGAACTGCCGGAGTGGCCAGACTGCGCTGAACTGCCGGAGTGGCCAGACTGCCCTGAACTGCCGGAGTGGCCAGACTGCCCTGAACTGCCGGAGTGGCCAGACTGCCCTGAACTGCCGGAGTGGCCAGACTGCCCTGAACTGCCGGAGTGGCCAGACTGCCCTGAACTGCCGGAGTGGCCAGACTGCCCTGAACTGCCAGAGTGGCCAGACTGCCCTGAACTGCCGGAGTGGCCAGACTGCCCTGTTCTGCCGGAGTGGCCAGACTGCCCTGTTCTGCCGGAGTGGCCAGACTGCCCTGTTCTGCCGGAGTGGCCAGACTGCCCTGTTCTGCCAGAGTGGCCAGACTGCCCTGTTCTGCCAGAGTGGCCAGACTGCCCTGTTCTGCCAGAGTGGCCAGACTGCCCTGTTCTGCCAGAGTGGCCAGACTGCCCTGTTCTGCCAGAGTGGCCAGACTGCCCTGTTCTGCCAGAGTGGCCAGACTGCCCTGTTCTGCCAGACTGCCCTGTTCTGCCAGAGTGGCCAGACTGCCCTGTTCTGCCAGACTGCCCTGTTCTGCCAGAGTGGCCAGACTGCCCGGTTCTGCCAGAGGTGCCCGCCTGATCTGCCAGGGTGCCCGGCCTGTCAGGATCTGCCAGAGTGGTCCTCCTGCCCTCCGGCCCAGCCCGAGTGGCCCTCCTGCCCTCCGGTCCAGCCCGAGTGGCCCTCCTGCCCTCCGGCCCAGCCCGAGTGGCCCTCCTGCCCTCCGGCCCAGCCCGAGTGGTCCTCCTGCCCTCCGGCCCAGCCCGAGTGGTCCTCCTGCCCTCCAGCCCAGCCCGAGTGGTCCTCCTGCCCTCCGGCCCTCCGGCCCAGCCCGAGTGGCCCTCCGGCCCTCCGGCCCAGCCCGAGTGGCCCTCCGGCCCTCCGGCCCAGCCCGAGTGGCCCTCCGGTCCTCCGGCCCAGCCCGAGTGGTCCTCCTGTCCTCCGGCCCAGCACGAGTGGTCCGTCTGCCAGGGTCAGCCCAAGTGGCCCATCTGCCCGGCGCAGCTAGCAGCGCCACCGAAGTGGGCTACGCCGAAGGTGGAGCAAGGTCCACGCCCTGCACCTGAGCCACCTCCAGGATAGGTGGGTTGGGGAGGGAGGGTGTAGCACAGTGCCGTCGGTGACGGCAGCCACCCTCCCTTCCCTCCCTTATTGTTTTAGGGTTATTGTTTATGGGTTTTGTGTTGGGGTTTTTTGTTGGTAGGTGCATTCCGGGGTCTGCACCTTGAGGGGGGGGTACTGTCACGTCCTGACCAGCAGATGGAGCTATTGTTTTAGTGTTGGGGTCAGGACGTGACAGTTTTTGTGTATGTGAATGTTTGATTGTTGATTTGGGACTTCCAATTGAAGGCAGGTGTGTTGAGTTGCCTTTGATTGGAAGTCCTATATAGGTGTGTGTGTTTTTCTTTGGGGTTGTGGGTGGTTGTTTTTACACTGCATGTATAGCCTGTAAAACTGCTACTGTTGTCACCGTCATTGGGTTTTTCAAGTGGATGCTCTACTCCTTTTTTTGGTAATAAATAACCATGAGTATTCACATACCTGCTGCGCCTTGGTTCATTTCAGAAGACAGCCGTTACAGCAACACAATGTCTACTTGATTCCTGGGCTGTATTCATAAAGCATCTCACAGTAGGAGTGCTGATCAAGATTCAGTTTAGCATTTTAGATCATAAGGAATATAATTTCATGGACAGGGAAGACCTGATCTTAGATCAGCACTTCTGCATGGAGGCACTATGAATATTGGCCCAGGTTCAAACACTCCAATAACAGATTTAAGAGATTACCGGAACCACCATGCAGGGAAAGCTTGGGTCAAAACAGCTTTTGGAGACTGGAGAGAGAGAGATACTGTTTATGGACTCATGAAGTCTCCTTCCTTTGAGACTGGGGTAAAAGGGCATGGGGGAGAGGGGCTGGGGAAGTGGACAGGGACTGTTTATATGGAGTGTTGCAGTGGGGAGAGGGCAAGGGCTGGGATTGGGAACACAGGGACTGTGGCTGGGGCAGGGTCTTGGTCTGGGGGAAAGGGCAGGATCTGTGTCTGGGGTTATGGGCTGGGGGAGAGAGACAGGGTCTGTGTCTGGGGTTATGGTCTGGGGGAGAGAGGCAGGATCTGTGTCTGGGGTTATGGGCTGGGGGAGAGAGGCAGGATCTGTGTCTGGGGTTATGGGCTGGGGGAGAGAGGCAGGATCTGGGTCTGGGGTTATGGGCTGGGGGAGAGAGGCAGGATCTGTGTCTGGGGTTATGGGCTGGGGTAGAGAGGCAGGATCTGGGTCTGGGGTTATGGGCTGGGGGAGAGAGGCAGGATCTGGGTCTGGGGTTATGGGCTGGGGTAGAGAGGCAGGATCTGGGTCTGGGGTTATGGGCTGGGGGAGAGAGAGGCAGGATCTGGGTCTGGGGTTATGGGCTGGGGGAGAGAGGCAGGATCTGGGTCTGGGGTTATCGGCTGGGGGAGAGAAGCAGGATCTGGGTCTGGGGACAGACAACAGGGTTTGTGTATATGGGTGTGTGACTAGGGGAGGCTGGGGGCTGCTAAAGCCATGCAGTGGTTTATGGATCTCTATGGGGCTATAAGCTCTCTGTTAGATCCCATTTAGACCATGTGGGAATGAATGTACACAGAGCTACTCCCACCCACATCCTACTTCATCAGACTTCTGCTTGGTCACCACTCACAGGCTAGAAGTTACCCTTATGCACAGATCTAGGATCAGTTTACCCTTCCAGAAGCCTAACCATAACCATTAGGGGGTGAAACCTCAAAACTGAGGTCTTTCTACTCTGTAGTAAAATGTAGTTGCCCCCTTGACATTGATCCAAGATCAGTTTTGTGTTTGTCCCCCCATTATGGTTAAGGTGAGGCTTAAGGGAGGGTACGCTGATCCTAGATCTGTGCCTAACATATTGTCTGAACTTTTATTTAGATAATCCAAGTATCAGACTTACTCTGCTATATGTAGTAAATGGGGGGAAATGATTTTCTACTTTATAACATGGAGTCAGTGGATCTAGAGGGGAACGTATAAACCATTAGAGCATGGAAATGTACTCTCTCAGACCACATCCCTGGAAAAATAGAATTGTGGCTAGCAGCAGTCCTACGGCCAGTACTGTACCTATCATGTAAAACCTGCTAAACACATGCAGTAGAATATCTACAGTAGACATGCCAGTAGACGGGATGATATAATACTCTACAGTCGTTTAGCATACACTTTTATCCATATGTTCAGTATATGCATAATATGTGAGAATATGAGACTAAATACCATGGTCCAACCAATGTCTGACCAATCACATGATTACATTTGGACCACAAACAACTTAATTGTCTGGATTTTCCAGATAAAGGTCAGAAGGCTGAGATTTGCTGGACATTGTCACAGACATCCTGAGCTGGCTGCCAGTACATTTATACTGTGGGTCCCCTCATGTCATGGACCAAGACCTCCCAGAAGACCAAAGGAGACATTATGGATAACATCTGGCGAGACACTGGTGTCAGGTCGGGCTTAGCAACTTCTATGAAGGAAAGACTGCCCTGGCATGCCATCATTCAGGGCATTGCACCACCAAAAGCAAGCAAGTCCAAATGTGGAAATGTGTCTTTGGCTCCACACTGGCATACATACACATCAAACACCAAACATAAAACGTATTATTTTTATTTCTCTACTACAGGTTTAAAAAGCAGGTAAGCAACCTAAAACAAACATCTTTCCCCTCATTGAATGAACATGAGGCCTGGCAAATCTGTTGAAAAACCCTGATGAAGGTGAAAGGCCGAAACACATTGGTTTTAATTATAGCAATTTCCGTTGTCTTGTAAGAGTTACTGAATTTCCACTTCAAATCTATCCAAGTCTTTAGAGAGGTCAAACGGGTTCCAGTACACAGCAGGCGGTCCGCTGCCTGCTATCACAACACGTTGGTTCCAAGACCACATCACTTTGATAAGAGCAAGCGAAGGGCAACCGTCTCCACACTCACACGGAACTGGGAGAACACACAGCTTCACGCCTCAGCCCTGGGCCCTGTGAATGTCAATCAACCGTCCATTTTCCCCTCCGTTTCCCCTGCCCTTTCCCATTACCCTTCACCCTTTCACTTTTTTATTTTTCGCCTTTCCGCTCCTCTCTGTCCAATTTTATGCTGCCTTCCCTCTCCTTCCCTTCTCTCTCCTCTCCTTCCCTTTTCTCTCCTCTTTCCTTCCCTCCCCTCTCTCTCCTCTTTCCTTCCCTCCCCTCTCTCTCCTCTTTCCTTCCCTCCCCTCTCTCCTCTTTCCTTCCCTCCCCTCTCTACTCTTTCCTTCCCTCCCCTCTCTCCTCTTTCCTTCCCTCCCTTCCCTCTCCTCTTTCCTTCCTTCCCTCCCCTCTCTCTCCTCTTTCCTTCCCTCCCCTCTCTCTCCTCTTTCCTTCCCTCCCCTCTCTCTCCTCTTTCCTTTCCTTCCCTCCACTCTCTCTCCTCTTTCCTTCCCTCCACTCTCTATCCTCTTTCCTTCCCTCCCCTCTCTCCTCTTTCCTTCCCTCCCCTCTCTCCTCTTCCCTTCCCTCTCCTCTTTCCTTCCCTCCCTTCCCTCTCCTCTTTCCTTCCCTCCCCTCTCTCCTCTTTCCTTCCCTCCCCTCTCTCTACTCTTTCCTTCCCTCCCCTCTCTCTCCTCTTTCCTTCCCTCCCCTCTCTCCTCTTTCCTTCCCTCCCCTCTCTCTCCTCTTTCCTTCCCTCCCTTCCCTCTCCTCTTTCCTTCCCTCCCCTCTCTCTACTCTTTCCTTCCCTCCCCTCTCTCTCCTCTTTCCTTCCCTCCCCTCTCTCTCCTCTTTCCTTCCCTCCCTTCCCTCTCCTCTTTCCTTCCCTCCCCTCTCTCTCCTCTTTCCTTCCCTCCACTCTCTCCTCTTTCCTTCCCTCCCCTCTCTCTCCTCTTTCCTTCCCTCCCTTCCCTCTCCTCTTTCCTTCCCTCCCCTCTCTCTCCTCTTTCCTTCCCTCCCCTCTCACTCCTCTCCTTCCCTTCCCTCTCCTCTTTCCTTCCCTCCCCTCTCTCTCCTCTTTCCTTCCCTCCCCTCTCTCTCCTCTTTCCTTCCCTCCCTTCCCTCTCCTCTTTCCTTCCCTCCCCTCTCTCTACTCTTTCCTTCCCTCCCCTCTCTTTCCTCTTTCCTTCCATCCACTCTCTCTCCTCTTTCCTTCCCTCCCCTCTCTCTCCTCTTTCCTTCCCTCCCCTCTCTCTCCTCTTTCCTTCCCTCCCTTCCCTCTCCTCTTTCCTTCCCTCCCCTCTCTCTCCTCTTTCCTTCCCTCCCCTCTCTTTCCTCTTTCCTTCCCTCCCCTCTCTCTCCTCTTTCCTTCCCTCCCCTCTCTCACCTCTTTCCTTCCCTCCCCTCTCTCTCCTCTTTCCTTCCCTCCCCTCTCTTTCCTCTTTCCTTCCATCCACTCTCTCTCCTCTTTCCTTCCCTCCCCTCTCTCTCCTCTTTCCTTCCCTCCCCTCTCTCTCCTCTTTCCTTCCCTCCCTTCCCTCTCCTCTTTCCTTCCCTCCCCTCTCTCTCCTCTTTCCTTCCCTCCCCTCTCTTTCCTCTTTCCTTCCCTCCCCTCTCTCTCCTCTTTCCTTCCCTCCCTTCCCTCTCCTCTTTCCTTCCCTCCCCTCTCTCTCCTCTTTCCTTCCCTCCACTCTCTCCTCTTTCCTTCCCTCCCCTCTCTCTCCTCTTTCCTTCCCTCCCTTCCCTCTCCTCTTTCCTTCCCTCCCCTCTCTCTCCTCTTTCCTTCCCTCCCCTCTCTCTCCTCTCCTTCCCTTCCCTCTCCTCTTTCCTTCCCTCCCCTCTCTCTCCTCTTTCCTTCCCTCCCCTCTCTCTCCTCTTTCCTTCCCTCCCTTCCCTCTCCTCTTTCCTTCCCTCCCCTCTCTCTCCTCTTTCCTTCCCTCCACTCTCTCCTCTTTCCTTCCCTCCCCTCTCTCTCCTCTTTCCTTCCCTCCCTTCCCTCTCCTCTTTCCTTCCCTCCCCTCTCTCTCCTCTTTCCTTCCCTCCCCTCTCTCTCCTCTCCTTCCCTTCCCTCTCCTCTTTCCTTCCCTCCCGTCTCTCTCCTCTTTCCTTCCCTCCCCTCTCTCTCCTCTTTCCTTCCCTCCCTTCCCTCTCCTCTTTCCTTCCCTCCCCTCTCTCTCCTCTTTCCTTCCCTCCCCTCTCTTTCCTCTTTCCTTCCATCCACTCTCTCTCCTCTTTCCTTCCCTCCCCTCTCTCTCCTCTTTCCTTCCCTCCCCTCTCTCTCCTCTTTCCTTCCCTCCCTTCCCTCTCCTCTTTCCTTCCCTCCCCTCTCTCTCCTCTTTCCTTCCCTCCCCTCTCTTTCCTCTTTCCTTCCCTCCCCTCTCTCTCCTCTTTCCTTCCCTCCCCTCTCTCACCTCTTTCCTTCCCTCCCCTCTCTCTCCTCTTTCCTTCCCTCCCCTCTCTATCCTCTTTCCTTCCCTCCCCTCTCTCCTCTTTCCTTCCCTTCCCTCCCCTCTCTCTCCTCTCCTTCCCTTCCCTCTCCTCTTTCCTTCCCTCCACTCTCTCTCCTCTTTCCTTCCCTCCCCTCTCTCTCCTCTTTCCTTCCCTCCCCTCTCTCTCCTCTTTCCTTCCCTCCCCTCTCTATCCTCTTTCCTTCCCTCCCCTCTCTCTCCTCTTTCCTTCCCTCCCCTCTCTCCTCTCCTTCCCTCCACTCTCTCTCCTCTTTCCTTCCCTCCACTCTCTCTCCTCTTTCCTTCCCTCTCTCCTCTTTCCTTCCCTCCCCTCTCTCCTCTTTCCTTCCCTCCCCTCTCTCTCCTCTTTCCTTCCCTCCCCTCTCTCCTCTTTCCTTCCCTCCCCTCTCTCCTCTTTCCTTCCCTCCCCTCTCTCTCCTCTTTCCTTCCCTCCCCTCTCTCTCCTCTTTCCTTCCCTCCCCTCTCTCCTCTTTCCTTCCCTCCCCTCTCTCCTCTTTCCTTCCCTCCCCTCTCTCTCCTCTTTCCTTCCCTCCCTTCCCTCTCCTCTTTCCTTCCCTCCCCTCTCTCTCCTCTTTCCTTCCCTCCCCTCTCTCCTCTTTCCTTCCCTCCCCTCTCTCTCCTCTTTCCTTCCCTCCCTTCCCTCTCCTCTTTCCTTCCCTCCCCTCTCTCCTCTTTCCTTCCCTCCCCTCTCTCTCCTCTTTCCTTCCCTCCCCTCTCTCTCCTCTCCTTCCCTTCCCTCTCCTCTTTCCTTCCCTCCCCTCTCTCTCCTCTTTCCTTCCCTCCCCTCTCTCTCCTCTTTCCTTCCCTCCACTCTCTCTCCTCTTTCCTTCCCTTCCCTCCCCTCTCTCTCCTCTTTCCTTCCCCTCTCTCCTCTTTCCTTCCCCTCTCTCCTCTTTCCTTCCCCTCTCTCCTCTTTCCTTCCCCGCTCTCCTCTTTCCTTCCCTCCCCTCTCTCTCCTCTTTCCTTCCCCTCTCTCCTCTTTCCTTCCCCTCTTTTCTTTTCTTCTATTTTCCCCTCTCGTCCACCTCTCTTCCCTCTCTCTAGCCGTTTTCTTCCCTTCCCTTTACTCTCCCTCTCTCACCTCTCTATCCCCTTTCTCTAAACTCTCTCCCTTCTCCAGCCAAGCTCTGAGCTGACCCTGTAAAACAGTGAGTGCTGCTCCAGCTCCATGGGAGATCCATGAGGAGAGGAGGAGGAAGAGGAGGAGGGGGATATACAATATGTGAGGAAGAGGAGGAGGGGGATACACAAGATGTGAGGAAGAGGAGGGGGTGATACACAAGATGTGAGGAAGAGAAGGGGGATATACAAGACGTGAGGAAGAGGAGGAGGGAGGGTGATATACAAGATGTGAGGAAGAGGAGGATGAGTATGGGGAAAAGGAGGAAGAAAACATCAGTAGGGAGGAAGATTTGAAGAGGGGGAGGAGGAGGAAGACTTGAGGAGGAGAAGGAAGACTTGAGGACGAGGAGTGAGACTTAGCAACAGGGTCCGGAAGGTGAAATTGTAAATTTCACACCATGATCTGAGGCGGACTCGGAACACAAAACATTCACAGCGGGCTCCGAGTCCTTTCTCCTTTCTCTGATATATGAGTAACAGTTTCCATAGCTTCTCACAGGGATCCTGCATAGCTACAATCAGTATTCTCTCCAGGGCAAAGCCAAGCCAAGCCCAGCAGGCCTGAGCTATACCCCACATAGTTCAGAGGGCTGCTGCTCTATATTATGGAAGAGGAGTGAGAATGGATAACATAAAGCTAATGGGCATGTCTTATTTATGTGTGTGTGTGTGTGTGTGTGTGTGTGTGTGTGTGTGTGTGTGTGTGTGAGTGTGACAGTATGCATGTGTGTATTTGTGTATTACTGTATATGTTACCTGTCAGTTAGTTGTAGCTCCACTCCGTCCTTGGTCCAGGTGATTCGGGGCTGCGGGATGCCCTCTGTGGGGCAGAGCAGGTACAGCTGCTGCGTGGCGTTGGTCAGGAAGGCTGTCTGGCCAACACTGATGTTCAGACTCCTCTGGAAGGTCATCAGGGGGTTCTGCCTCTGTCGGATGATCACTGGTCTCCTGAAGCTACTAGCCGACCACTCTGACGAGTTTGGTGTCCGGTCTATTGAGATTTGAGATCGTATCACATTGTATGTTGCAGATGAAAGAATAACTACAGTAGGGGTCAGTTCCATTTCCATTAATTAGTTTCAGGAAGTAAACTGACATTCCACATTTTCTTGATGCTCTATGAGGAACATTTGGAATTAGAATTTTATGTTTTTCTTCCTGAATTGAAAAGGAATTGACTGAATTGAAAAATAATTGACTGAATTGAAAAGGAATTGACCCCCCAACCTTGATAAAAACACATTTGATGCACTAGCAATGTCATAGATGAGTTGTGTGTTTCATTCCTGTATATAAAGTGAACATAAATAACTTGTCTTTTTTATTTAGCTATGAAAGTATCTGTCCTATAAATACCCACTTTTTAAAATGAACTCTAACACCATATAGTGCCTGCAAATGTTTCATCTGAATACGCAATCCTGTTTCTTGTATTCCTTTACTGCCCTACTCTGACAATTTGGGCTCTATTTTAACAAACCCAACGCAATGGTAAATCTAAACGCAGTGGGTAGTGCTATAGGTTCAGGGGTGTGTCAGAAATAGTTTTGCTATTTTCACTATCACAATTCTCGGCACACTTGTTGGCGCGAAAGGGGCTGGGTTTCGATAAATAAACAAGTCGTGGGTGTCTCGAGGCTTGGCCCCTCACTAACCAATCAGAATGTGCTCCATGGCAAAATATGTGACTCATTTCAGGAAACTAGGCATATGTTATACATCACTACTTCACAGGAGAGGCATTTGAACGTAACATTAAAAAAAATCTAAATACGTTTTTGGCAGACATGCCTTCTGGAACATGTGAACATGTGAACATGTGACCATGTGTCTGTCACGAGCGTCTAGGACCAGTGGATATATGAAATCAGGAGCAGGAGACAGAGGGCCGGAGCAACTGAGTTTTAATAGGCAATACCAGTCGCAATAGCCGTTGGGCACAGGGCGAGTGGCGAAGTCCGCCAGGAGAAAACACTTCTCTCAAAAAAAAGGAAATCAAAGAAGCGCACAAAAAAACAAACAGCGCGCGGGGCGCAGCCCGGCAATATAATGACTTCCTAAATCGGAGGTAACACAACTGTCCTTCATGAACAAACGAACAATCCCGCACGAGAACCCCAACTGAAAATACACATTAAATAACCCCCCACTAATGAAAAACACAAAACAGGTGCGGGATCGACAGACAAAACCAACAGACACAGAAACAACGATCGGTGGCAGCTAATAGGCCGGCGACGACGACCGGCGAGCGCCGCCCGACCGAGGAGGGGCGCCACCTTCGTTAGATACTGTGACAGTACCCCTCCCCCGACGCCGGCCTCGGGGACGGCCCGGAGGGCGAGGCGCCGGCCGATCCGGACGGCGACGGTGGAATTCTTGTAGCATCGGTGGATCTAGAATGTCCGCTGCCGGAACCCAGCACCTCTCCTCCGGACCGTACCCCTCCCAGTCCACGAGGTACTGCAGGCCCCCTACCCGACGTCGGGAGTCCAGGATGGTTCGGACTGTGTACGCCGGGGCCCCCCCGATGTCCAGGGGGGGCGGGGGGACCTCCAGCACCTCATCGTCCTGTAGTGGACCAGCTACCACCGGCCTGAGGAGAGACACATGAAACGAGGGGTTAATGCGGTAATATGTAGGGAGTTGTAACCTGTAACACACCTCGTTTATCCTCCTCAGGACTTTGAACGGCCCCACAAACCGCGGACCCAACTTCCGGCAGGGCAGGCGGAGGGGCAGGTTCCGCGTCGAGAGCCAGACTCTGTCCCCCGGATTATACACGGGGGCGTCACTGCGGTGGCGGTCAGCGCTCTCCTTGTGGCGTTCAACAGCTCTCCTTAGGCACTCCTGGACACCATTCCAGGTCGCCTGAGAGCGCTCCACCCATGCCTCCACCGCAGGAGCCTCCGTCTGGCTCTGTTGCCATGGCACCAGGACCGGCTGATATCCCAAGACCACCTGGAAGGGTGACAGGTTGGTAGAGGAGTGGCGCTGAGAGTTCTGGGCCATCTCGGCCCATGGCACGAACTGCGCCCACTCCCCTGGCCGGTCCTGGCAATATGACCGCAGAAACCTGCCCACCTCCTGGTTGAGGCGTTCTACCTGCCCATTACTCTCGGGGTGGAAACCCGAGGTCAGGCTGACCGAGACCCCCAGCCTCTCCATAAACGATCTCCACACCCTGGACGTGAACTGGGGACCCCGATCAGATACGATGTCCTCGGGCACCCCATAGTGCCGGAAGACATGGGTGAACAGGGCCTCCGCGGTCTGCAGGGCCGTAGGAAGACCGGGCAAAGGGAGCAGACGGCAGGACTTAGAGAACCTGTCCACAACGACCAGGATCGCCATATTCCCCTGGGACGGCGGGAGATCCGTGAGGAAATCCACCGAGAGGTGAGACCAAGGTCGCTGCGGAACAGGGAGGGGCTGTAATTTCCCTCGAGGCAGGTGCCTAGGAGCCTTGCACTGAGCGCACACCGAACAGGAAGAGACATAACGCCGAACATCCTCAGTCAAGGTGGGCCACCAGTACCTTCCCTTCAGGCCCCGCACTGTCCGTTCCACCCCAGGATGACCCGAGGAGGGTAGAGTGTGGGACCATCGGATCAGTCGATCGCGAACACCAAGCGGAACATATTTCAGACCCACGGGACACTGCGGTGGAGTGGGTTCTGACCGACCTGCCCGCTCGATGTCCGCATCCACCTCCCATACCACCGGCGCCACCAGACAGGAGGCGGGAAGTATGGGAGTAGGATCGATGGTCCGCTCCTCGGTGTCGTAGAGACGCGACAGTGCGTCAGCCTTCCGGTTCCGGGAACCTGGAATGTACGAGAGAGTGAAGTTAAACCTCGTAAAAAACATGGCCCACCTTGCCTGACGGGGGTTAAGCCTCCTCGCTGCCCGGATATACTCCAGGTTACGGTGGTCGGTCCAGATGAGAAAAGGGTGACGTGCCCCCTCAAGCCAATGTCTCCACACCGTCAAAGCCCTGACCACAGCTAACAGCTCCCAGTCCCCCACATCATAGTTGCGCTCCGCCGGGCTCAGCTTCTTAGAAAAGAAGGCACATGGGCGGAGCTTCGGAGGAACGCACGAGCGCTGCGATAGCACAGCTCCTACCCCAGCCTCGGACGCGTCCACCTCCACTATGAATGGCAAAGAGGGGTCCGGGTGCGCCAGGACAGGTGCGTTGGTAAACAGAGCCTTCAGACGAAGGAAGGCTCTGTCCGCCTCTGCTGACCATCGTAGCCGCACCGGCCCCCCCTTCAACAGTGAGGTAATGGGAGCCGCTACCTGACCAAAACCCCGGATAAAACTCCGATAATAATTAGCGAACCCCAAGAACCGCTGTACCTCCTTCACAGTGGCTGGGGTTGGCCAATTACGCACAGCCGTCACGCGGTCACACTCCACCTCCACCCCCGAGGTGGAAATGCGATATCCTAGAAATGAGACGGCTCTTTTGAAGAACTCACATTTCTCCGCCTTGACGTATAGGTTATGCTCCAGCAGCCGCCCAAGCACTTTACGCACCAGGGACACATGCTCGGCGCGTGTGGCGGAGCAAATCAGGATGTCATCGATGTACACCACCACACCCTGCCCGAGCATGTCCCGAAGGACCTCGTCCACAAAGGATTGGAAGACAGCGGGAGCGTTCTTTAACCCATACGGCATGACGAGGTACTCATAATGGCCCGATGTGGTACTAAATGCGGTTTTCCACTCGTCTCCATCTCGGATACGCACCAGGTTATATGCGCTCCTGAGATCTAACTTCGTGAAGAAGCGCGCCCCGTGAAATGACTCCACTGCCGTAGCAATGAGAGGTAGTGGGTAACTGAAACCCACTGTGATAGCATTTAGACCTCTATAGTCAATGCACGGGCGCAGACCTCCCTCCTTCTTCTTCACGAAAAAGAAGCTCGAGGAGACGGGGGATTTAGAGGGCCGAATGTATCCCTGTCTCAAGGACTCAGTGACGTATGTATCCATAGCCACTGTCTCCTCCTGAGACAGAGGATACACGTGACTCCTAGGAAGAACCGCGTCGGCCTGGAGGTTTATCGCACAATCCCCTCGTCGATGGGGTGGTAATAGAGTCGCCTTCGTCTTACTGAAGGCAATAGCCAAATCGGCATACTCTGAGGGAATGTGCACGGTGGAGACTTGGTCTGGACTCTCCACCGTAGTCGCACCGATGGAAACTCCTATGCACCTACCTGAGCACTCCCTCGACCACCCCGTCAGAGCCCTCTGTCTCCACGAAATCTGAGGGTTGTGCGTAGCCAGCCAGGGGATTCCCAGTACCACCGGAAACGCTGGGGAGTCAATGAGGAACAGGCTGATACGCTCCTCATGACCCCCCCACGTCTGCATCACCAGTGGCACTGTGACCTCCCCTACCTGGCCTGACCCTAGCGGTCGACTATCTAAGGCGTGCACGGGGAAGGGGTGGTCCAGCTGAACCAGGGGAATCCCTAACCTCTTAGCTAACCCAAGGTCCATAAAACTCCCAGCTGCACCTGAATCGACTAGTGCCTTATACTGGAAGTGAGGGGAAAAATCTGGAAAACAAACCGAGGTGTACATGTGGTTGACAGGGGGCTCTGGGTGTGGCTGGTGCGGACTCACCTGGGGTTTCGAAGTAGTGCTCTGCCTGCCCTCCGAACTCCCGGGGGGATCACTCCAGCACCGGTCCACAGTGTGTCCTCTGCGTCCACATCGGGTGCAGGAGAGACCCCCCCCTCCGGTCCTCCTCGACGCAGCCCCCCCTATCTCCATGGGCTGTGGAGCGGGGGAACTGGGAGGCGGAACGAACAGGCCCCGACTGGAACGTCCCCGGGAAGCCAGCAGGTTGTCCAGTTTAATGGACAAGTCCACCAGTTGGTCGAGGGTGGAGGCGTTGTCCCTACAGGCCAGCTCCCGGCGGACGTCCTCGCGAAGGCTACACCTATAGTGGTCTATCAAGGCCCGCTCGTTCCACCCCGATCCAGCGGCGAGAGTCCGGAATTCTAGGGCGAAATCCTGAGCACTCCTCGTCTCCTGTCTCAAATGGAATAACCGCTCACCCGCCGCCCTGCCCTCCGGGGGATGATCGAATTCCGGGTGAACTCTGGGTAGTCGCCCCGAGCCGAGTCTGGGCCATCCCAGACCGCATTGGCCCATTCTAGGGCTCGACCCGTGAGACAGGAGACGAGGACGCTCACCCTCTCTTCGTCGGAGGGGGGGGGGCGGACGGTCGCCAGGTAGAGTTCCAATTGGAGCAAGAACCCCTTGCACCCAGCGGCCGTCCCATCGAACTCCCGGGGAGGAGTAATCCGGATACCACCGGCGCCCGCTTCAGGGTGTGTGTGTGTAGGGGCGCAGGGTGAGGGACCGGAGCTGGTCCAGCTGGGGAAGCACCTCTCTCCCAATTCTCCAACCTGGCCAACACCTGGTCCATGGCCGAGCCTAGGCGGTGGAGGAGGCTGGCGTGTTGAGACACCTGCTCAGCCATGGACGGCGCTTCTGCTCCTGCTGATTCCATTTTGGTGGTGCGGGATTCTGTCACGAGCGTCTAGGACCAGTGGATATATGAAATCAGGAGCAGGAGACAGAGGGCCGGAGCAACTGAGTTTTAATAGGCAATACCAGTCGCAATAGCCGTTGGGCACAGGGCGAGTGGCGAAGTCCGCCAGGAGAAAACACTTCTCTCAAAAAAAAGGAAATCAAAGAAGCGCACAAAAAAACAAACAGCGCGCGGGGCGCAGCCCGGCAATATAATGACTTCCTAAATCGGAGGTAACACAACTGTCCTTCATGAACAAACGAACAATCCCGCACGAGAACCCCAACTGAAAATACACATTAAATAACCCCCCACTAATGAAAAACACAAAACAGGTGCGGGATCGACAGACAAAACCAACAGACACAGAAACAACGATCGGTGGCAGCTAATAGGCCGGCGACGACGACCGGCGAGCGCCGCCCGACCGAGGAGGGGCGCCACCTTCGTTAGATACTGTGACAGTGTCTTAAAACCTCTTTGGGCTAGGGGGTGGTATTTTCACGTCCGGATGAAAAGTGTGCCCAAAGTAAACTACCTGCTACTCAGGCCCAGAAGCTAGGATATGCATATGGATATCTATATGGATAGAAAACACTCTAAAGTTTCTAAAACTGTTAAAATTATGTATGTGAGTATAACAGAACTTATTTGGCAGGCAAAACCCCGAGGACAAACCATCCCGGGAATTTTTTTGTTGTTGAGGTGACTGTTTTCAATGGGTTTTCTATGTGGATCTAGATTTCTAAGGCACTTGCTTGCAGTTCCTATCGCTTTCACTGGATGTCAACAGTCTTTAGAAATTGGTTGATGTTTTTCTTTTGAGTAATGATGAAGTATTGCTGTTCAGAACGAGGGTCTAGTGTACTGTTGTGGTTGGGGCGCGCGACCTGAAAACTCACTCCACTTTGTTTTCATCCTGTATTGAACACAGTTTATCCCATCTTAAATTTTATCGATGATTTACGTAAAAAAAATACCTAAAGTTGTATTAGGAAAGTTGTTTGTAATGTTTGGATCAAGATTACAGGTAACTTATTAGATATTCTGTAGTCATGTTGCATGAGTTGGAACCGGTGTTTTTCTGAATAAAATGTGCCAAATAAATTGACATTTTGGAGATATAACGACGGAATTAATCGAACAAAAGGACCATTTATGATGTTTATGGGACATATTGGAGTGCCAACAGAAGAAGATCTTCAAAGGTAAGGCATGAATTATATCGTCATTTCTGAGTTTTGTGTCGCACCTGGCGGGTTGAATTATGATTGTCTGTGTTTGTTTGATGGGGTGCTATCCTCAGATAATAGCATGGTTTGCTTTCGCCGTAAAGCCTTTTTGAAATCTGACATGGTGGCTAGATTAACAAGAAGTCAGGCTTTAATTTGGTGTATTGCACTTGTGAATGTATGAAAGTTAAATATTTGTAATAATTATTTTTGAACTTCGCGCTCTGCAGTTTCACCGGATGTTGTCAAATCGATCCCGTTAATGGGATTTGATCCATAACACACTTGCATGCCATCAATACAATTGTTAAATTATGAGCCTAGTTGGTTTAGCCATGGAAAAAGCCAGAAACCTTCATGAGCCAGGAACCTTCATAGCCATGGTTGGCTGAGATAATGGATGGGCTGGACATGCCGAGAGATGAGTTCGGATTGGTCTGCCATGTAGCACGCTTTTGTCCATAACATAAGCTGGTCAGCATGTGTAGGTAATCCTTTCTAACATGGCTTTTATGAAAGATATCACGTAGTAGAACTGCAAAAGTGTTGCCCTCCACTTTCTGAAGGACCAAGTCTTGAAATCAGTGGAATTAGAGCATGATAACTAAGGAGATGGAGAAAATTCAGGCATTTGATTGCAAATATGCAGAGGGAGTCAAAAAGAGAACACACAGAAGGCTGTTTTATAAAACACCTGTCTCCAGATTACATCTTCAAACTAAGGGCAACCATGGCATCCGTGACAGAGAGGGAGAAGTGTCACGCCCTTATCTGTTTCAGCGGTCTGTGCTTGTCTCCGCCGACTGACTTTGTCACACTTAAGCTATTGTGTAAGCTATTTTCGGTAACTGGCTCGCCATTAACTTGTAAATAATGATCTTGTTGTGAGTTTATTTTCGACAACGACAAATTTGATGTCAGACAGCAATAGAATGTTCATGATGTTACTGCGACAACTGTTGATAGACGTAATATAAACCAGCCTTTAGTCTTGAAATCTTTGGTTGTTTAGTACATGGCCTAACATGTGAATCCTTAAAGAGATGAGTGGGGATAAGGCTTAAGGGGCTAGGGGGCAGTATTTTCACGGCCGGATGAAAAACGTACCCAATTTAAACAGGTTACTACTCTGGCCCAGGAAATAGAATATGCATATTATTAGTAGATTTGGATAGAAAACACTCTGAAGTTTCTAAAACTGTTTGAATGGTGTCTGTGAGTATAACAGAACTCATATGGCAGGCAAAAACCTGAGAAGAATTTAATCAGGAAGTGGGGGAAATTAGAAATGTAGTTCTTCTTTTGAATCCCTTGAGAAACTACAGTGACATAGGATTTACGTTGCACCTCCTAAGGCTTCCATTGGCTGTCAACGATCTTTAGGAAATGGTTTCATCCGTCACCTGTTACCGGGCAGAAAATTGTGGCTCAGTCAATCAGTGGTCAGTCTGAGGACATGTGTCTCGTGACGTGCGTGCACGTGAGTTCGCTGTTCGTTATTTTTCTTCTGGAAAGAATACCTATTGTCCGGTTGGAAAATTATCGCAATTTTACGTGAAAAATACCCTAAAGGATTGATTGTAAACATAGTTTGACATGTTTCTACAAACGGTAATGGAACTTTTGAACTTTTCGTCTATGGATTTGCGTCCACGCCTCATGGCATTTTAAAGTGTTCTGGATGAGTCAACAAAATGGAGGTATTTGGACATAAATGATGGACTTTGCAGAACAAATGAACATTTCTTGTGGAAGTGGGAGCCCTTCCGAGTGCATTCCGCCGAAGACCAGCAAGGGTAAGAAAATATTTCGAACATATTTTTAGAGATTTGTCGACGCCGTGGTTGTAGGCTAACTGTATAGCTTAGCATTGAAGGCTAAGTTCTGTACTCAGTATATTGAACAATGTGCTTTTTCCGTAAAGTTATTTTGAAATCTGACAAAGTGGTTGCATAAAGGAGTAGATTATCTCTAATTCTTTAAATAATTGTTATACATTTTGTCAACGTTTATGAGTTCTTCTGTAAATTGATGAGCCCATTCACCGGGAGTTATGGGGAGAAAACATTTTCTGAACGTCACGCGCCAATGTGAAATTGGGTTTTTGGATATAAATATGAACTTGATCGAACAAAAAATTAATGTATTGTCTAACATGATGTCCTAGGAGTGTCATCTGATGAAGATTGTCAAAGGTTAGTGCTTAATTTTAGCTGTATATCTGGTTTTGGGACGGCTATCCATGCTTGGAAAATGGCTGTTTTTTTTTGTTTTTTTTGCTAAGGTAAAATAAGGTAAAATAATCTAATGTTTTGCTTTCACCGTAAAGCCTTTTTGAAATCGGACAATGTGGTTGGATTAACGAGTAGAGTATCTTTAAAATGCCGTATAATACTTGAATTTTAATTTTTAGAAACATTTTTTTTTAACCCATTTGTAGTCCACATTGTTCTCAGTAATTGCATGGCTTAAATAGAATTCACACTGATATAGAGGCTAGACCTACAGTAAATTGCATTATGGTTGAGCATGGACATGAAAAACATTGCCAATAAGCTAGAGGCCTAAAAAGATAATTCATAATTCTAATATAATTCTAAACAAAACCAAACAATAACTTGTTTTAAATAGGTTATGTAACACTTACAGGCACCATAATGTCGCCCTGTGGCCATATAATATTAAAACAACGCCGACTATGGAGGGTTATACGGTGTCATGACGTTGGCCTTTGGGTAAGGTTTATGACCCCCCCATAAATACCTTTCTCCCTTCCCCTCTCTTTCTGACCCTACTGAAGGACTGCTGTCCTGAAGGACTGCTGTCCTGTTAAATATAGAGAGTCTGGGAACATCAAACAAATGGGGAAAGGAACCATATTTTGGTAATAAAACCAGTTGGAAATATGCTTTGGAAGGTAATGAGTATGGATGCCAGTTCGGTTGTCATCTGAGACATTATGACTGATGACAGGACGACATAAACTGTACCTGGGAAAGTATACACCCTCTAGTTATCAGAGTCACATGGAATTGTTATGCAATTGAAATGTTTGATATTGAAATTGTTTGTTAGGAGATTAAATGTAATTTTAGCTTCCAAATGAGAGAATTGGGTTTTCATAAGGAAAGTGCCCTGCTTGATCAGTGGCCCACCCCTGTGAAGAGATAGGGGTTATAAACGATGAAACACATCCTTTCCCCTCTCCACTATATAAGCCTTTGACGAAAAGATAACCACATGTTCCAGTACGCGAGGTCTGCAGCCTCTACGTTAGAAGGACACACGTCAAGTACAGAACTAAGCCAACCTCGGCGTGAGCTTTGGTGGCGAATGGTATGAACTTTGAGCTTATTCACTACAGAAGTGATACTTCCTAGCCGTTGAGTTAGCAGCGGCCGCTGTAGACGTGGGCTAGGAAAGGACGGACGATGGATCCAATCTAACAAACAGACGAATATACCACCACGTATCCAATTTACCACCAGAGACATTCCTCAGAGGACAGGAAGATCTGTTGGCCAACCCGGCCAACTTCTACGACCAACCTACCGAAGCGCAGCTCAGAGTAAATATTTATTGCATTTTCCTTTTCCAAATGGGCGGTAATTTAGAATGCATAAGATAATGTATTTACGATAGCTGCTGTTTCTTTGTTCCTAAGTCTTCCCGCTCTTTCATTCAAGCCCAACCCCCTTTCCTTTGTGTAACCAGCCATCATACAGGTTCCGTCCACCAGGGGTGTTTTCTGTATGACATCATTTGTATTCTGTGTATTTGTAATTCTGTGTGATTAGTTTAGGTATTTAGTAAATAAATAATTTAACCCAATTTTGTATTGCTGATTCAACTTGTTAGCCAGGGTTCGTGAAGATAGCCAAAAATGTCAACTTTCATTATGAGACTGAAAATAAGATAAGGGTTAATATTGACTGCTATCGATGTAAAATATTACTAAGTATTTTAAGAGTTTATTTGGAAGATAATGGCTCTATAAACGTTCTTCCGTGGTGCCCCGACTTTTTAGTTAATTACATTTACATGATTAGCTTAATCAGGTAATATTAATTACAGAGAAAGAATTTTATAGGTTAGCATGTCATATCACTTAATCCGGCATAGCCAAAGACACGACAACGGACATCCAAACTTTTCACAGTAGCTGGACTAAAATCCAAAATAAATAAAGGGAGAGTGTCCACTCACCGTTATACTGCTCCCAAATAGGCCTAAGTTTTACGAACATAATCGGAACCATCAAACAGATAAGATCGCATTCACACATCTCCAGAAGTTTCATTACAAGCGTACAACCAACGTTGTCACCATAAAACCAGGAAGGTGAATCATTCTAATTTATTTGGTTGTAATAAAATGTAACGAAAAACAAGCAATACGTTTTTTTTTAAACAACAACAACAATAAATACATCTAGAATGTAATGATATCATAAAACCATCAGGATAAAAAAGACAGGCATTTCTGTTGAACCAGCCTTCGTTATAGTAGGCCTAAGGGAGGTCTTCCACATCATGGAGGAGTTTTTACCTACATCCAAAACGTGACCTGCATGCTAAAATAATGTGGGCCTGCCTACAATGCACAGATAAAAAGGGAATGTCAGCTCACTGTTTTACTCCTCTCAAACTTTACATTTGAATAAAGCTTTGGTGATTAAGATTTATTTCCAAGTGGTCTCGGGAGCCAAACCCTTTATCGACAGTCTTGACTACTTCACGATTGCATTTGGCAGACAAAAAAAAGGCTTCATTGAGAGGAGGGGGCTAATCTTGGTTTTTAACCAAATAAAACGAAATGGGAAAAAACACACATTTTTTATGTTTCTAAATAGGAAGTATTCAGATTCCAAAAGCACATCAGTGTCACACCCTGACCTGAGAGATACTTTTTTTATGTCTCTATTTAGGTTGGTCAGGGTGTGATTTGGGTGGGCATTCTATGTCCTTTTTTCTATGCTTTGTATTTCTTTGTTTTGGCCTGGTATGGCTCTCAATCAGGGACAGCTGTACATCATTGTCGCTGATTGGGAGTCATACTTAGGCAGCCTGCTTTCCTTTGGGGTTTGTGGGTAGTTAATTTCTGTTTAGTGTTTTGTTATACCTGATAGAACTGTTTGGCTGTCATTTTCTTGTTTTGTTGAAAGTGTCTCGAGTATAATTAAATATGAGCACTCAACACGCTGCGCCTTGGTCTACTTCTTCAGACAGCCGTTACAATCAGGCTACTCTTGTTCCATGTTCATATGGGCAGTGTGTGTCACGGCTGGATCGGCTGTGTTTCTGCTGTCAATATTCATGTCATAACCAAACCAGCTTTTGGTCGGTCTTAAATATCCCTACCAGTACTGCCTGAAAATAGCACTTTGGATCATGATTTTAAGGACATGCCTCAAATATTTCCAACCCCTCCCATCTGAGCACAAATGAGCTGATATAAGAAAGGTAAATTGCCAAACATGGCGTTAGGGCTGGAAAATACCAGTGTGGCAGAATTTCCATGATAAAATTGCAAACTAACGTGCGTTTGACACTAGTGCTGCCTTAACGCCGGCCCGAAAATAGAGCCCTCTGAATGAAAACTAGCATTAAACTTTATTCTTGTAGCCTAGTGGTTAGAGCATTGGACTAGTAACCAAAAGGTTGCAAGATCGAATCCCCGAGCTGCCAAGGTAAAAATGCCGTTCTGCCCCTGAACAAGGCAGTTAACCCACTGTTCCTAGGCCATCATTGAAAAGAAGAATTTGTTCTTAACTGACTTGCCTAGTTAAATAAAGGTAAAAAAAAGATATACTGCTCAAAAAAATAAAGGGAACACTTAAATAACACATCCTAGATCTGAATGAAAGAAATAATCTTATTAAATACTTTTTTCTTTACATAGTTGAATGTGCTGACAACAAAATCACACGAAAAAAAATCTATGGAAATCCAATTTATCAACCCATGGAGGTCTGGATTTGGAGTCACACAAAATTAAAGTGGAAAACCACACTACAGGCTGATCCAACTTTGATGTAATGTCCTTAAAACAAGTCAAAATGAGGCTCAGTAGTGTGTGTGGCCTCCACGTGCCTCTATGACCTCCCTACAACGCCTGGGCATGCTCCTGATGAGGTGGCGGATCTCATCTCGGTACCTAATGGCAGTCAGGCTATCTCTGGCGAGCACATGGAGGGCTGTGCGGCCCCCCAAAGAAATGCCACCCCACACCATGACTGACCCACCGCCAAACCGGTCATGCTGGAGGATGTTGCAGGCAGCAGAACGTTCTACACAGCGTCTTCAGACCCTGTCACGTCTGTCACGTGCTCAGTATGACCCTGCTTTCATCTGTGAAGAGCACAGGGCGCCAGTGGCGAATTTGCCAATCTTGGTGTTCTCTGGCAAATGCCAAACGTCCTGCACGGTGTTGGGCTGTAAGCACAACCCCCACCTGTGAACGTCGGGCCCTCATACCACCCTCATGGAGTCTGTTTCTGACCGTTTGAGCAGACACATGCACATTTGTGGCCTGCTGGAAGTCATTTTGCAGGGCTCTGGCAGTGCTTCTCCTGCTCCTCCTTGCACAAAGGCGGAGGTAGCGGTCCTGCTGCTGGGTTGTTGCCCTCCTACGGCCTCCTCCACGTCTCCTGATGTACTGGCCTGTCTCCTGGTAGCGCCTCCATGCTCTGGACACTACGCTGACAGACACAGCAAACCTTCTTGCCACAGCTCGCATTGATGTGCCATCCTGGATGAGCTGCACTACCTGAGCCACTTGTGTGGGTTGTAGACTCCGTCTCATGCTACCACTAGAGTGAAAGCACCGCCAGCATTCAAAAGTGACCAAAACATCAGCCAGGAAGCATAGGAACTGAGAAGTGGTCTGTGGTCCCCACCTGCAGAACCACTCCTTTATTGGGGGTGTCTTGCTAATTGCCTATAATTTCCACCTGTTGTCTATTCCATTTGCACAACAGCATGTGAAATTTATTGTCAATCAGTGTTGCTTCCTAAGTGGACAGTTTGATTTCACAGAAGTGTGATTGACTTGGAGTTACATTGTGTTGTTTAAGTGTTCCCTTTATTTTTTTGAGCAGTGTATATAAAAAAAAATCTACAGCCCGCTAACTACCTGGTGTTTGCTTAGAAACGACATGGTAACTGCATACATTACATAACTATTATACAAAAAAGTTACGTAATACTGTATATTATATTATGCAAAACAACTTCTCAGACACTTGCAGATTCATTATGAATGATGTGAGTGTTTCTGTCCTATATGTGTCAATGTACAGCATGGTGTGCCTGGGTAAATGTTTCTAATGTGTACGATGTACATGTGGTGTTTTTCATTCTGGTACGGTGGCGACCTTGGAGGGAAAAAGTTGTATTCTATTGTATTGGATTATTTTTTTTGTATCGTAACAAAACGTTACCTTTTGGGTTCCCCGTCTCCTCCTTGGTCCCTTTCCACTGCTCTGTGGAGGCCTGTTGTACTCCAGACATCTCTGTGATGAGGGTGTAGATGATCTGAGAAGCCTGTTCCTGGCTGATCTCTCCCATCTCCGCCTGCAGACTCACGTTCCTCACCCTCTCCTCCAGGCTCCAGGGCTGCAGCACGGAGGCCCCCACCTGCACCTGCAGCACCGAGACCTCCACACCACCGGGCAGCAGAGACAGACTGGGACCTTTGAGGCTGGGGGTAAACGGGAGGCAGTGAGGAAGACCCTGGGAGTCCCAGTCCTGAGGGTTGAATCGCGGTTGAATCCTGGTCAGGTCTAGGCCAGGTTCGGGGTCCGATTCGTTTTCAACCGGTCGGTCGATCAGTCTGCTGTCGCTGCCAATCAGTTTAAGGGTGAATGTGTCGGAGGCGGGGCCAGCGATACACACGTACACCCCACTGTCCACGACCCCTAGGCTGTGGATCTTTAGAGAACCAGATTTGGTGACGCCCAGACGCTTGCAGCTGGGCAGGGGGCGGCCGTCCTTCTCCCAACGGATGTAGGCTTTCTAGATACAACATACAAGACAAAACACAAGGCAAAAATAAGAGCTAAGGAGGCCAACCTCTCCATTTAGACTGGAGTCCTGGAATGGCCTTTACCTCCTGACAAGCTGAGCAGAACAGCTGTTCAGGGAGATTTGTCTATTGCCGGAATGAATCTACAAAATGAAATGTAAGTGATTTTAAATGATAAACATGTCCAGTCATAGTTGGAAACCCCAGCCATGGCATATGTTCTCATCCATTACAACAATAAAGACCATGAGGAAAGGATCCAACCTGGAAGCGCCGGACAGGGCATTTGATGATCAGGGAGGTTTTTGGTAGGAGGTAAGCACGCCCGCCGACGGTCAGGTGGAGGCGTTTCTCCTGCCGGGTCTGGATGTAGATACGACTCAAGCCTAGAATCAACGGACAACGCTTTACTGGTTCCTTGATTGTTTCCTTTGATGCTTCCTTCCCTGTCTCCTTCGTGGGCTGCTGGTTGATTCTGGATGCTTCCTTCACAAGCTGTCTGGGGTTCATCTCTGTCTTATGCTCTGAAGGGAAGGATGGATGGAGGGAAAGAGGAAGGGAGGGAGAGAGAGAGTGAGAGAGACAGAGAGATAGAGACAGAGAGAGAGACAGAGAGATAGAGACAGAGAGAGAGACAGAGAGAGAAACAGAGAATATAACAGTGGTCAACCTCTCACAGTGAATTAAACCATTGTCATTTACTCACATGACAAATATAGGCTATAGCATGAAGGTTTAGAAGGATAAAACAACTTTATAACTAACAGAAAATATTATAAATAAAACCTACATTATATCTGACATTATGATAATAATTTGATTTGGAATAATGATTCTACATTATCATTACCATAATGTGGGCGGCAGTTAGCCTAGCAGTTAAAGAGGAAACTCAGCAACAGGATGGTTGCCAGTTCAAATCCTGGGTCTGACAGGAAAAATGTGTCGGGAAGTGAGCTGGCAAACAGAGGGTTGCTGGGATCAAATCCCAGATGCCATTGCCTGTCGTTGTGCCCTTGAGCAAGGCACTTAACCCCCCATAACAACAGCTCCCCGGGGTGCCCAGTGTGGCAGCTCCTCGCACCTCTCCAAAACCTGGGTGTATTTATGTCTTTGGAGGGGTTAAAAGCAAAAGTCACATTTCGGTTGGACCTTGTGATCTAATAAAGTGATCTAATAAAGTGATCTTAAAATGAAAAAAGAGTCAATCAGTAGAGAACAAGATCTTCCACCCTGTTCTGTCTGGAATCAGCTGGATTTAAAACCAAGCTCTCACGAAAGAGCAGTACAGTTCAATCACTGTAATTTCTGTCTCGTACTGACCGATGGTCATATTTAGACTGTGAGGCAATGCATGCGGACCCTCCCTCTAACGCACTCTCTGTCAGCGTACCAAATGGCACTCTATTCCCTATGTAGTGACCAGAGCCTGTATGGTCATACTTAGACTGTGAGGCAATGTGGACTCTGCTCCAAAGTAGTGTACTATATGACAAATAGGGTGCCATTTGGGAAGCACCCTCCCTGTATATCTGGGTCAAGTTAATCCTGTGGATTTGATATCATTAGCTTTGATAACGGAATGAGATAAGGTCTGGGCTAGAAGGATGAGGCAACATGACCTTGTGCTTGAGACTCTGAGGCTACATCCCAAATGGCACCCTAATCCCTATATAGTGCAGTACTGACCAGAGCTCTATGGGACCTGATGAAAAGTAATGCACTGTTTTTGGAATAAGGTGCTGTTTGGGACACAGCCTGAGGCTAGCATTACAGCAGGGGAGAGTCAATCCTTTGGTTACTGTGAAGTCAATCCAACTAATATCTCCAAACACAAAACACAGTATACACACTACCCTATTGTGAATCTATAGGTGTAGTATACACACTACCCTTTTGTGAATCTATAGGTGTAGTATACACACTACACTATTGTGAATCTATAGGTGTAGTATACACACTACACTATTGTGAATCTATAGGTGTAGTATACACACTACCCTTTTGTGAATCTATAGGTGTAGTATACACACTACCCTTTTGTGAATCTATAGGTGTAGTATACACACTACACTATTGTGAATCTATAGGTGTAGTATACACACTACCCTATTGTGAATCTATAGGTGTAGTATACACACTACCCTATTGTGAATCTATAGGTGTAGTATACACACTACCCTATTGTGAATCTATAGGTGTATTATACACACTACACTATTGTGAATCTATAGGTGTATTATACACACTACCCTTTTGTGAATCTATAAGTGTATTATACACACTACCCTATTGTGAATCTATAGGTGTAGTATACACACTACGTGTACATATTTAAGACTCCTACTCACCCATACCATGTTCACAGTGAATACGTCCCAAATGGCACCCTATTTCCTAGTGCACTACTTTTGACCAGGACCCAATGGCACCCTATTCCCTATATAGTACACTAATTTTGAGACAACAGGGTGCCATTTGGGATGCAGAGACAGTATGCTTTCAGAATCTCTAATCTGGCGCGTCACATCTCTGTAGAGTTGAGCTTTACGGACCACTGACATCAGACGGAACACAAGACATTTTCCCCAGACATGGGAAGTGTGTGTATGTGTGTGGTTGTATGTATGTGTGTGAATGTGTGGTGTGTGTGTGTGTTTGTGTATGTGTTGTGTATGAGAGTGTGTGTGTGTGTATGAGTGTGTATGAATTTGTATGAGTGTGTGCACGTGTGTGTTTGTGTTGTGTATGAGAGTGTGTGTGTGTATGAGTGTGTGCATGTGTGTGTGCGTGTGTACTCACTAGGGCAGGTGATCATTCGGCAGGTCCTGACCAGGGGTGGAGAGGAGAGGCCGTTGCAGAGCCTCCTCGCCAGCATCACCTGCTGTCCAGCTGAGGTCAGCCTCCGACACACAGGCTCCCTACGTTGGATCCCCAGACCACAGGACACAGAGCACTGCAACACACACATTCATTATGCATTTTGTTTCTTTACAACTTTGTGTAATCAAAATGGAATTGCCCTCCTCCTTTCACTGTCCCTCTGACACAACCCCTCCTTCCCTCCCTCCACTCACCTACCCCACTCTGCCTGCCTCCCTCCATCCATCTATCCGCCTGCAACCTCTCTACTCACATTCTCCTATTCTCCCTTCATCCCCCCTCTCCTCCCTCCCCATCCCTCCATTAATCTTCTCCTTCTCTCCCTCAGTCTCTCTTCTCCCTCCCCATCCCCACTCACCTTCCCCCACTCTCCCCCAGCCATGTAGGGCAGACAGTCCGTCTTGGAGCAGGTCCTGTGAGGGGCCGGTTTGGCCCCTGGGCATGCTGTGTCCCCCAGTGTCCAGTAGGCCCCCGTAGACAACAGCTGTTTACAGAACACCGTACGTACCTGGCTACCCCCGCCACAGGAGAGGGAGCACTGAGAGAGAGAGAGAGAGAGAGAGAGAGAGAGAGAGAGAGAGAGAGAGAGAGAGAGAGAGAACGTAGCAAAGGGCTTCTAAGAAACGTGGACAAAACAAATGCTTTGACCAACCTACCCAACTACAGTGAGGGAAAAAAGTATTTGATCCCCTGCTGATTTTGTACGTTTGCCCACTGATAAAGAAAGGATCAGTCTATAATTGTAATGGGAGGTTTATTTGAACAGTGAGAGACAGAATAACAACAAAAATATCCAGAACAACGCATGTCAAAAATGTTATACATTGATTTGCATTTTAATGAGGCAAATAAGTATTTGACCCCCTCTCAATCAGAAAGATTTCTGGCTCCCAGGTGTCTTTTATACAGGTAACGAGCTGAGATTAGGAGCACACTCTTAAAGGGAGTGCTCCTAATCTCAGCTTGTTACCTGTATAAAAGACACCTGTCCACAGAAGCAATCAATCAATCAGATTCCAAACTCTCCACCATGGCCAAGACCAAAGAGCTCTCCAAGGATGTCAGGGACAAGATTGTAGACCTACACAAGGCTGGAATGGGCTACAAGACCATCGCCAAGCAGCCTGGTGAGAAGGTGACAACAGTTGGTGCGATTATTCGCAAATGTAAGAAACATAAAGTACTGTCAATCTCCCTCGGTCTGGGGCTCCATGCAAGATCTCACCTCGTGGAGTTGCAATGATCATGAGGATGGTGAGGAATCAGCCCAGAACTACACGGGAGGATCTTGTCAATGATCTCAAGGCAGCTGGGATCATAGTCACCAAGAAAACATTTACATTTACATTTAAGTCATTTAGCAGACGCTCTTATCCAGAGCGACTTACAAATTGGTGCATTCACCTTAAGATATCCAGTGGAACAACCACTTTACAATAGTGCATCTAAATCTTTGGGGGGGGGGGGGGGTTAGAAGGATACTTTATCCTATCCCAGGTATTCCTTAAAGAGGAAAAAAACTATTGGTAACACACTACGCCGTGAAGGACTGAAATCCTGCAGCGCCCGCAAGGTCTCCCTGCTCAAGAAAGCACATATACGTGCCCGTCTGAAGTTTACCAATGAACATCTGAATGATTCAGAGGACAACTGGGTGAAAGTGTTGTGGTCAGATGAGACCAAAATGGAGCTCTTTGGCATCAACTCAATTCGCCGTGTTCAGAGGAGGAAGAATGCCGCCTATGACCCCAAGAACACTATCCCCACCGTTAAACATGGAGGTGGAAACATTATGCTTTGGGGGTGTTTTTCTGCTAAGGGGACAGGACAACTTCACCGCATCAAAGGGACGATGGACGGGGCCATGTACTGTCAAATCTTGGGTGAGAACCTCCTTCCCTCAGCCAGGGCATTGAAAATGGGTCGTGGATGGGTATTACAGCATGACAATGACCCAAAACACACGGCCAAGGCAACAAAGGAGTGGCTCAAGAAGAAGCACATTAAGGTCCTGGAGTGGCCTAGCCAGTCTCCAGACCTTAATCCCATAGAAAATCTGTGGAGGGAGCTGAAGGTTCGAGTTGCCAAACGTCAGCCTCGAAACCTTAATGACTTGGAGAAGATCTACAAAGAGGAGTGGGACAAAATCCCTCCTGAGATGTGTGTAAACCTGGTGGCCAACTACAAGAAACGTCTGACCTCTGTGATTGCCAACAAGGGTTTTGCCACCAAGTACTAAGTCATGTTTTGCAGAGGGGTCAAATACTTATTTCCCTCATTAAAATGCAAATCAATTTATAACATTTTTGACATGCGTTTTTCTGGATTATTTTGTTGTTATTCTGTCTCTCACTGTTAAAAAAAACCTACTATTAAAATTATAGACTGATCATTTCTTTGTAAGTGGGCAAACGTACAAAATCAGCAGGGGATCAAATTCTTTTTTCCCTCACTGTATCTATCTATCCATCCATCTATCCATCCATCCGTCATAAACTTTGATGCCTAAAATGTATACCTAACACACACACACACACATACACATACACACCACGACCTCTCCCTCATACCTCCTGCCAGGGCTCAGTCTCCCATGCTGGAGGGCAGTCCACCTGGTTGCAGGGTTGAAGGATGGATGGCTTGAACTCCCTGCACTCCTTCTCTGACACACTCACACTATCCTGCTGCTCTACGGAGAGCACACGCATGCAGAACACACTCCTGGTCTGGATGCCCACCCCACACGACGCAGAGCAACGAGTCCACGCTGTCACCTCCCACCTAGGAGAGAGGGAGGGAGGATGTTAGACACATAAATCATTACACTGAGAAACACACGCACAGACATGCACACACACACACACACACACACAGTATGTTGTTTTTATGGAGGCGAGTGCAGATGCCATTATTTCCACTAAGAGAGAGAAGACCCATAGTGACACAAGATAAACACAAGGCAGGCCTGCCACTGTCATTAGTCCTTAAGAAATTGAGTTATAACAGCAGCACTGGAGAGAGAAAGGGAGGTGGGAGGGAGGGAGGGAGAGAGAGGGGGAGAAGTCAGACAAGGTGGAGAGAGACAGAGAGAGAGAGAGAGACAGACAGACAGACAGACAGACAGACAGACAGACAGACAGACAGACAGACAGACAGACAGACAGACAGACAGACAGACAGACAGACAGACAGACAGACAGACAGAGAGAGACAGAGAGACAGAGAGATGTGAGGGGAAGAGAGGGAGCTAAGGGACTACTGGTCTCTGAGTTGCACTGGGTCAGACTCAGAAGCAGCCTTGAGTGTGTATAGCTGTGTGTGTGTTTGTGTGTATTACTGTGTGTTTGTGTTTGTGTGTATAACTGTATGTGTATAACTGTATGTGTGTTTGTGTGTATAACTGTATGTGTGTGTTTGTGTGTATAACTGTATGTGTGTGTTTGTGTGTATAACTGTATGTGTATAACTGTGTGTGTGTGTGTGTGTGTGTGTGTTTGTGTGTATAACTGTATGTGTGTGTGTTTGTGAGTATAACTGTATGTGTGTGTTTGTGTATAACTCTGTGTGTTTGTGTGTATAACTGTATGTGTATGTTTGTGTGTATAACTGTATGTGTGTGTTTGTGTGTTTATAAAGCCCGCACCCTACAGCTGTTTCCTGTGTACATCTATTACCACAGTAGAAGACAGTAAATCACCCAGTACATAAGAAACCTACTTCTCAATAGAGATACATCACTTTGGGAGCGTTTCTCTGTGTTCTTCTTCTCTCAGAGAATATGTGGTGAGGACCTGGTGTAGTGCTTCCCTCAGCAAGCCTACTCAGGGACCAACACATCTAGCCATCATTCATTCAATCAATCAATAATTTAATCATTAAATAAACCCATTCATCCGTCCATTCACCCATCCACCCATCCAGCCGTCCTTCCATCCACCCATCAGTCCATCCGTCCATCCAGCCATCCATCCGTCCATCCATCCATCAGTCCATCCATCCAGCCATCCATCCATCCATTCTTTCATAAATGGTTTCTTCCAACCGTACATTAAGTTAGATATCATTGATGGAGATACCCTGCAAAGATCAAAATCTAATCACATGTTATTAGTCACATGCTTGGTAAACAACAGGTGGAGACTAACAGTGAAATGCTTAGTTACAGGCCCTTCCCAACAACGCAGAGAGAAACAACAGGTGGAGACTAACAGTGAAATACTTACCGTAAATTCCGGACTATAAGCCGCAACTTTTTTCCCAGGCTTTGAACCTCGCGGCTTAAACAATGACGCGGCTAATATATGGATTTTTCCCGCTTTCAATTTTTTTTTTCCAAAAAAACACATTCTGTGACGTGCTCAGTTTTTTGGCGGCATGAAGCTTTCATTAGACCAATGAAATTGCCGAACGGGTTAAGGTCAAACAACTTTTTTGTTTACTGTTTAGATTAAATCGAGCGCTCTCAAACTTCCCATCATTCTGACTACGGTAGTCATTTTGTCACCCTCATCATGGCAAAGACACGGAGAAATGCATATGATGCAGCTTTCAAGTTGAAGGCGATTGATCTGGCTGTTGGAAAAGGAAATAGAGCTGCTGCACGGGAGCTTGGTCTTAATGAGTCGATGATAAGACGTTGGAAACAGCAGCGTGAGGAATTGACTAAAAAAAAAGACAACTAAAGCTTACTGCTAATTTTTTTATTTTTTGTTACAAGCCGTGTTTCATTAAAGCCTATTTATTTTTGTTACAAGCCGTGTTTCGTTAAAGCCTATTTATTTTTGTTACAAGCCGTGTTTCGTTAAAGCTTGTGTAAAGTTAATTTGTTTCAATGTACCGGTAGGCACCTGCGGCTTATAGACATGTGCGGCTTATTTATGTTCAAAATAAAAATTAAAAAAAATTCAGTGGGTGCGGCTTATATTCAGGTGCGCTTAATAGTCCGGAAATTACGGTAGTTACAGGTCCTTCCCAACAATACAGAGAGAAACAACTGGTGGAGACTAACAGTGAAATATTTAGTTATAGGCCCTTCCCAACAACGCAGAGAGAAACAACAGGTGTAGACTAACAGTGAAATACTTAGTTACAGGCCCTTCCCAACAACACAGAGAGAAACAACAGGTGGAGACTAACAGTGAAATGCTTAGTTACAGGCCCTTCCCAACAACGCAGAGAGAAACAACAGGTGTAGACTAACAGTGAAATACTTAGTTACAGGCCCTTCCCAACAATACAGAGAGAAACAACAGGTGGAGACTAACAGTGAAATGCTTAGTTACAGGCCCTTCCCAACAACGCAGAGAGAAACAACAGGTGTAGACTAACAGTGAAATACTTAGTTACAGGCCCTTCCCAACAATACAGAGAGAAACAACATGTGGAGACTAACAGTGAAATGCTTAGTTACAGGCTCTTCCCAACAATACAGAGAGAAACAACAGGTGGAGACTAACAGTGACATACTTAGTTACAGGCCCTTCCCAACAACGCAGAGAGAAACAACAGGTGTAGACTAACAGTGAAATACTTAGTTACAGGCCCTTCCCAACAATACAGAGAGAAACAACAGGTGGAGACTAACAGTGAAATACTTAGTTACAGGCCCTTCCCAACAATACAGAGAGAAACAACATGTGGAGACTAACAGTGAAATGCTTAGTTACAGGCCCTTCCCAACAATACAGAGAGAAACAACAGGTGGAGACTAACAGTGAAATACTTAGTTACAGGCCCTTCCCAACAATACAGAGAGAAACAACAGGTGGAGACTAACAGTGAAATACTTAGTTACAGGCCCTTCCCAACAATACAGAGAGAAACAACAGGTGTAGACTAACAGTGAAATACTTAGTTACAGGCCCTTCCCAACAATACAGAGAGAAACAACAGGTGTAGACTAACAGTGACATACTTAGTTACAGGCCCTTCCCAACAATACAGAGAGAAACAACAGGTGGAGACTAACAGTGAAATACTTAGTTACAGGCCCTTCCCAACAATACAGAGAGAAACAACAGGTGGAGACTAACAGTGAAATACTTAGTTACAGGCCCTTCCCAACAATACAGAGAGAAACAACAGGTGGAGACTAACAGTGAAATACTTAGTTACAGGCCCTTCTCAACAATACAGAGAAACAACAGGTGGAGACTAACAGTGAAATACTTAGTTACAGGCCCTTCCCAACAATACAGAGAGAAACAACAGGTGGAGACTAACAGTGAAATACTTAGTTACAGGCCCTTCCCAACAATACAGAGAGAAACAACAGGTGGAGACTAACAGTGAAATACTTAGTTACAGGCCCTTCCCAACAATACAGAGAGAAACAACAGGTGGAGACTAACAGTGACATACTTAGTTACAGGCCCTTCCCAACAATACAGAGAGAAACAACAGGTGGAGACTAACAGTGAAATACTTAGTTACAGGCCCTTCCCAACAACGCAGAGAGAAACAACAGGTGTAGACTAACAGTGAAATACTTAGTTACAGGCCCTTCCCAACAACACAGAGAGAAACAACAGGTGTAGACTAACAGTGAAATACTTAGTTACAGGCCCTTCCCAACAATACAGAGAGAAACAACAGGTGGAGACTAACAGTGAAATACTTAGTTACAGGCCCTTCCCAACAACGCAGAGAGAAACAACAGGTGTAGACTAACAGTGAAATACTTAGTTACAGGCCCTTCCCAACAACACAGAGAGAAACAACAGGTGGAGACTAACAGTGAAATACTTAGTTACAGGCCCTTCCCAACAATACAGAGAGAAACAACAGGTGGAGACTAACAGTGAAATACTTAGTTACAGGCCCTTCCCAACAATACAGAGAGAAACAACAGGTGTAGACTAACAGTGAAATACTTAGTTACAGGCCCTTCCCAACAATACAGAGAGAAACAACAGGTGGAGACTAACAGTGAAATACTTAGTTACAGGCCCTTCCCAACAATACAGAGAGAAACAACAGGTGGAGACTAACAGTGAAATACTTAGTTACAGGCCCTTCCCAACAATACAGAGAGAAACAACAGGTGGAGACTAACAGTGACATACTTAGTTACAGGCCCTTCCCAACAATACAGAGAGAAACAACAGGTGGAGACTAACAGTGAAATACTTAGTTACAGGCCCTTCCCAACAATACAGAGAGAAACAACAGGTGGAGACTAACAGTGAAATACTTAGTTACAGGCCCTTCCCAACAATACAGAGAGAAACAACAGGTGGAGACTAACAGTGAAATACTTAGTTACAGGCCCTTCCCAACAATACAGAGAGAAACAACAGGTGGAGACTAACAGTGAAATACTTAGTTACAGGCCCTTCCCAACAATACAGAGAGAAACAACAGGTGGAGACTAACAGTGAAATACTTAGTTACAGGTCCTTCCCAACAATACAGAGAGAAACAACAGGTGGAGACTAACAGTGAAATACTTAGTTACAGGCCCTTCCCAACAATACAGAGAGAAACAACAGGTGGAGACTAACAGTGAAATACTTAGTTACAGGCCCTTCCCAACAACGCAGAGAGAAACAACAGGTGTAGACTAACAGTGAAATACTTAGTTACAGGCCCTTCCCAACAATACAGAGAGAAACAACAGGTGGAGACTAACAGTGAAATACTTAGTTACAGGCCCTTCCCAACAACGCAGAGAGAAACAACAGGTGTAGACTAACAGTGAAATACTTAGTTACAGGCCCTTCCCAACAATACAGAGAGAAACAACAGGTGGAGACTAACAGTGAAATACTTAGTTACAGGCCCTTCCCAACAATACAGAGAGAAACAACAGGTGGAGACTAACAGTGAAATACTTAGTTACAGGCCCTTCCCAACAATACAGAGAGAAACAACAGGTGTAGACTAACAGTGAAATACTTAGTTACAGGCCCTTCCCAACAATACAGAGAGAAACAACAGGTGGAGACTAACAGTGAAATACTTAGTTGCAGGCCCTTCCCAACAATACAGAGAGAAACAACAGGTGGAGACTAACAGTGAAATACTTAGTTACAGGCCCTTCCCAACAATACAGAGAGAAACAACAGGTGGAGACTAACAGTGAAATGCTTAGTTACAGGCCCTTCCCAACAATACAGAGAGAAACAACAGGTGGAGACTAACAGTGAAATACTTAGTTACAGGCCCTTCCCAACAATACAGAGAGAAACAACAGGTGGAGACTAACAGTGAAATACTTAGTTACAGGCCCTTCCCAACAATACAGAGAGAAACAACAGGTGGAGACTAACAGTGAAATACTTAGTTACAGGCCCTTCCCAACAATACAGAGAGAAACAACAGGTGGAGACTAACAGTGAAATACTTAGTTACAGGCCCTTCCCAACAATACAGAGAGAAACAACAGGTGGAGACTAACAGTGAAATACTTAGTTACAGGCCCTTCCCAACAATACAAAGAGGAACAACAGGTGGAGACTAACAGTGAAATACTTAGTTACAGGCCCTTCCCAACAATACAGAGAGAAACAACAGGTGGAGACTAACAGTGACATACTTAGTTACAGGCCCTTCCCAACAACGCAGAGAGAAACAACAGGTGGAGACTAACAGTGACATACTTAGTTACAGGCCCTTCCCAACAATACAGAGAGAAACAACAGGTGGAGACTAACAGTGACATACTTAGTTACAGGCCCTTCCCAACAACGCAGAGAGAAACAACAGGTGGAGACTAACAGTGACATACTTAGTTACAGGCCCTTCCCAACAATACAGAGAGAAACAACAGGTGGAGACTAACAGTGACATACTTAGTTACAGGCCCTTCCCAACAACGCAGAGAGAAACAAAAGAGAAATAATAACACGAGGATGAAATCCACAATGAGTAACGATAACATGGCTATATGCACGGGGTACCAGTACAGAGTGGATGAGCAGGGTAGGAGGTAATTGTGGTAGATGGGTACATGTAGGTAGGGATAAAGTGACTAGCCAACAGGATAGATAATGAACGGTAGCAGCAGCAGCAGCGCCCTCCTGTACTCCCTGTTCATTTCTGCGGGGCCAAGTTTGCAGACGACACAACAGTAGTAGGCCTGATTACCAACAATGACGAGACAGCCTACAGTGAGGAGGTGAGGGCCCTGGCGGAGTGGTAACAGGTAAACAACCTCTCCCTCAACGTCAACAAAATGAAGGAGCTGATCGTGGACTTCAGGGGACAGCAGAGGGCGCACGCCCCCATCCACATCGACGGGACCGCAGTGGAGAGGCTGAAAAGCTTCAGATAAGTGACAATCTGAAATGGTCCACCCACACAGACAGTGTGGTGAAGAAGGAGCAGCAGCACGCTAACTTTTAGATCAGTTTGTATAGTTGTGTATTGTTAGATATTACTGCACTGTTGGAACTATGAACACAAGCATTTCGTTACACCCGGAATAACATATGTGACCAATAAAGTGTTATTTATTTGATATGTGATGAGTCAAAAGGGTCAATGCAGATAGTTAAATAGTTAAGCAAATAGCTACCTGGACTAACTATGGCTCACGCCTCGATCACACCGACAGCGTTATTGTGCAAAATGGTACGCACTATTACCTCCATATGTGGGCAACAAAAGTTCAACATTCACCTTCTGCTACCATTTCTGTCAAGCCGGCTACACATACAGTTTGATGAAATATGTTCGATAAATCCAAGGTATGCAGCACACAGAACGCACTGCAACTGCATTCCATTGGAAATGAATGTACTTCTGGTTTACCAAAACGCAACGACGCTGTAGGAGAGAGATGGTGACTGCGTCCCGAATGGCACCTATTCTTTATGTAGTGCACTACTTCTGACCAGGGCCCATAGGGTGTCATTTGGAACACAATCACGGTGCCTTCATCCGCCGTCTTATGTAAGAGTGAGAAAGCAAAAGAGGAAACACTTTATCTAAGAGGTCTATTTTAAGAGCTCCCGGATAACTGATGAGAATACCGTACCATCTTAGTACCTCAGAGACAACACTCCCAGGGCTTTGTTCTGACTGGGATCACATCCCAAATGGCACCCACATTCCCTGTATAGTGCACTACATTTAACTAGGGCCCGTAGGGCTCTGGTCAAGAGTTGTGCACTATGTAGGGAACAGTGTGCCATTTGGGATGCAGTCTTTGAGACGTCTGTATTTATAAGATCATAAATAGCACAGCAGTCTTCTACTCTGCAATAACCATCATCTCCATGAAACAGAAACCTGGATGCAGCCGACCACAAGAGAAGATCTACTGCTCAACAAAACCTGCCATGAAGGTACTTATTCTACTCTAAATGGTATATTTATTTCTGTTTTATTTCTGCTTTTATGCATTATGATAAAACACTGCTCTTATTAGTGTCAATAAAACAATTTGATCTTAATCAAGATCAGCATTTTCCTGAACGCTGCGAGCACTAGCCCTCTGAGCCAGCTGTCCTGCTGCCTTTAGCAAGGGGTTAGCGATTGGAAAAACAATCTGTGGTGTGTGTGTGTGTGTGTGTGTGTGTGTGTGTGTGTGTGTGTGTGTGTGTGTGTGTGTGTGTGTGTGTGTGTGTGTGCTTGACTCATCAAATGCTCTCTTAATGAGAGCACAGTCTGACAAGCCATTTAGAATCAGAGTCTTTTCCTTGAACATTAACCAGGTTCCTGCCTCTTTCGCTCAAACACACACACACACACACACACACACACACACACACACACACACACACACACACACACACACACACACACACACACACACACACACACACACACACACTCGCTCTCTCTCAGTTTCTCTCTCTCTTGTTACGACCGTTCAATGTTAGCCACAGATATAACCATACACTACCCTGCAGACCATATATTACAGGTTAGCTAGACTCATATCCTTGAGCATGTGTCCCAAGAGAAACAGACCAAGAGAAAAATAAACGTACCTGTTATAGCGCCATTGTGTGGTCGATATCAATTTTCTTGCGTATTTCCAGTCCTCACAGTGTTTGGAACATGTGTACCAAGTTCCGTTACAATACCAGTATCCGGGACTGATTTATATGCATTTATGCTACAGACCACGCCCACGTGAATGTTTATTTGTCAGTTGCCGCAATGTTGTTTGACGTACTAACCTGGATTATAATGCGCTTAGAGACCTTGGTCTATAGATTTCAGATATCAAGTTTGGTGAAGATCGAGTCATTCGGTGCCAGAGGAGTAATGTTTTAAGTGTTTTTCACAAAATAAAAAATGGTGCAACATCCATCATAACGAATTTTATGGGTTCTTGAGGCAAGTTTGTTCTGTGTGATGAGAGGGAAATATGTATAACATTTCATGACTCTAGGTCACACAGGATGTGGGGGCTGACCTTTCAAAGTTTTCATTTTCAATCGCTTGTTATAGAGCCACTATGTGGCCAATCGGCATGGTATTGCATGAGAGGGTGTGGCTCTTGGGCCTTTACCATGTTGCTAAGTTACACAATCCTGGGTCTTTTCATCTCACAGGAATTAGAATTTTTCACCAAAACAGCAGAAACAGGAACATAATAATAACAATAAGGAACTGGAACAAATACAAAAGAGTTTCACCAGCTTCGCAGCTTCAACCCCAAATAATAAAATATAAGAATACTAATATAAAGTAAACGGCTCAGTAGAACAGAAAACATTTTAACATCAGTATAATACAGGAAGGGATCCTTTATAGTCCAATATTTCAAAGTGTATTGGGGAAGTGGGGAGTATATAAACTGAGCAGTATAATAAGTCTGGTTGCAGCAGTTGTGATGTGTGTGTAGCATGAATGTAATATATATGTATATATGTGTGTCACGTCCTGACCAGTAATAGGGGTTATTTGTTATTGTAGTTCGGTCAGGATGTGGCAGGGGGTATTTGTTTTATGTGGTTCGGGCTGGTTGTGTTAGTTGTAGGGTGTTTGATTTAGTATTCCGGGTTTTGGGCACTGTTCGATGTTTAAGTATTTCTATGTTCAGTCTAGTTATTTGTATTTCTATGTTTAGTTAATTGGGGGTTGAACCCTCAATTGGAGGAAGGTGTTTTCTCGTTGCCTCTGATTGAGGGTTCTATAAATTAGGTATGTGTTTGTTTTAGTATTTGTGGGAGATTGTGCTGGGTATAGCTTTGTTGCCTTACCGGCCTGTTATTAGTCGTTGTGTATGTATTTATTTTGGTTTACCTTCTTTGTCCGTTTAAATAAAAAGAAGATGAGTGCACATTTCCCCGCTGCATCTTGGTCCACTTTACCCTACGACAACAGTGACATATATGTGTGTGTGTGTGTGTGTAGCATGAATGTAATATATATGTGTGTGTGTGTGTGGCATGAATGTAATATATATGTGTGTGTGTGTGTGTAGCATGAATGTAATATATATGTGTGTGTGTGTGTGTAGCATGAATGTAATATATGTGTGTGTGTGTGTGTAGCATGAATGTAATATATGTGTGTGTGTGTGTGTAGCATGAATGTAATATGTGTGTGTGTGTGTGTGTAGCATGAATGTAATATGTGTGTGTGTGTGTGTGTAGCATGAATGAAATATGTGTGTAGCATGAATGTAATATATATGTGTGTGTGTGTAGCATGAATGTAATATGTGTGTGTGTGTGTAGCATGAATGTAATATGTGTGTGTGTGTGTAGCATGAATGTAATATATGTGTGTGTGTAGCATGAATGTAATATATGTGTGTGTGTGTGTGTGTGTGTGTGTGTGTGTGTGTAGCATGAATGTAATATATATGTGTGTGTGTAGCATGAATGTAATATGTGTGTGTGTGTGTAGCATGTATGTAATATGTGTGTGTGTGTGTGTAGCATGAATGTAATATGTGTGTGTGTAGCATGAATGTAATATATGTGTGTGTGTGTGTAGCATGAATGTAATATGTGTGTGTGTGTAGCATGAATGTAATATGTGTGTGTGTGTGTGTGTGTAGCATGAATGTAATATATATGTGTGTGTGTGTGTGTGTAGCATGAATGTAATATATGTGTGTGTGTGTGTGTGTGTGTAGCATGAATGTAATATATGTGTGTGTGTGTGTGTGTAGCATGAATGTAATATGTGTGTGTGTGTGTGTGTGTGTGTAGCATGAATGTAATATGTGTGTGTGTGTGTGTGTGTAGCATGAATGTAATATATATGTGTGTGTGTGTAGCATGAATGTAATATGTGTGTGCGTGTAGCATTAATGTAATATATGTGTGTGTGTGTGTGTGTGTGTAGCATGAATGTAATATATATGTGTGTGTGTAGCATGAATGTAATATGTGTGTGTGTGTGTGTAGCATGAATGTAATATGTGTGTGTGTGTGTGTGTGTAGCATGAATGTAATATGTGTGTGTGTAGCATGAATGTAATATATATATGTGTGTGTGTGTTTGCATAAGTGAGTGCATGTGTGCTAAGGTGCAGAGAATCAGAGGAGGTGGTTGGTCCAGTTTAAGTGTTCTCATGCTCCATGCTCTCGATGGTGCAGCGGTAGTATTTGGAGAGGACCCGGGGCGTCATGCCAAATTTCTTCAGCCGTTTTAGGAAGTGGAGACGCTGTTGCGCCCTCTTGACAAGAGTGGTGGTGTTGTTGGTCCATGTCATGGCTGGTACCCACACTCTTACCAACCTCTCCATGCCCACTGTCCTAGTGCCACAGACTTGGGGTGTATCTCAATAGTGGGATTGAAGGGAAGAAGATTAAGGAAGGGGAGCTGCTTTGGACTATTGAGATACACCCAGGGCCAGGGACAAATGCTACTCCTGGCTGGTTCATAGGACTGTCTGTGTAGGATCATAGGACTGTCTGTGTAGGATCATAGGACTGTCTGTGTAGGATCATAGGACTGTCTGTGTAGGATCATAGGGCTGACTGTGTAGGATCATAGGGCTGTCTGTGTGGCATCATAGGGCTGTCTGTGGTGTGGCTTCATAGGGCTGTCTGTGGTGTGGCTTCATAGGGCTGTCTGTGGTGTGGCTTCATAGGGCTGTCTGTGGTGTGGCTTCATAGGGCTGTCTGTGGTGTGGCATCATAGGGCTGTCTGTGTGGCATCATAGGGCTGTCTGTGTGGCATCATAGGGCTGTCTGTGTGGCATCATAGGGCTGTCTGTGTGGCATCATAGGGCTGTCTGTGTGGCATCATAGGGCTGTCTGTGTGGCTTCATAGGGCTGTCTGTGGTGTGGCTTCATAGGGCTGTCTGTGTGGCTTCATAGGGCTGTCTGTGGTATGGCTTCATAGGGCTGTCTGGGGTGTGGCTTCATAGGGCTGTCTGTGTGGCATCATAGGGCTGTCTGTGTGGCATCATAGGGCTGTCTGTGTGGCATCATAGGGCTGTCTGTGTGGCCTCATAGGGCTGTCTGTGTGGCATCATAGGGCTGTCTGAATGAACAAGCCTTGCGTGAGCTCAACTCTGGGGCCAGAGAGTCTACTGTGTTTCTGCGGTTGGAGAAACAACTTTACTCAGGTTACTGCTGAAGCCATTAGTAGTTGTTATGTCAGACCACAAACTCCAATTGTATTATTATTCAAGCCTCTCCAAGATGCAGCAATCATCTAAATGTTTATTCTAAGTTTGATTCCACCATAGAAAACAGAAATGTATTTGCAATGTTTATCCTAACTTTAATTACAAAGATGAACCTCATTTCCAAGTTATTCTAACGTTGAATGAAAAATTATTTGTTTTTAGAAGCTGTGCTTCACTCAAAAGGTATGTCTTCGTCCCAAATGGCTCCCTATTCTCTATTTAGTGCACTTTGGGCTCTGGTCAAAAGTAGTGCACTATATAAGGAATAGGGTACAATTTGGGACTAAGCCTATGTCTCTGAAGGCATGCATGGCTGACACTTAAAAGATTTCATAACGAGTTAAAAACACTAGTTGAGACCTTGCCAGTGATATTGGAACCACCTGCGTTCTGTGTATGTTAAAACTACACACGCTAGTTCCATGGATTGTGACGGCAATTTGGGGCTTGGTTGGCTGATCCTTATCTTTAGGTCTGTCTCTGGGTACTGTGTGTGTCGGCCTGTCTGTCTCTGGGTACTGTGTGTGTCTGCCTGTCTGTCTCTGGATACTGTGTGTGTCGGCCTGTCTGTCTCTGGATACTGTGTGTGTCGGCCTGTGTCTCTGGGTACTGTGTGTGTCGGCCTGTTTGTCTCTGGGTACTGTGTGTGTCTGCCTGTATCTGGCTCTGGGTACTGTGTGTCAGCCTGTCTGTCTCTGGGTACTGTGTGTGTCTGCCTGTATCTGTCTCTGGGTACTGTGTGTCGGCCTGTCTGTCTCTGGGTACTGTGTGTGTCGGCCTGTCTGTCTCTGGGTACTGTGTGTGTCTGCCTGTCTGTCTCTGGGTACTGTGTGTGTCTGCCTGTCTGTCTCTGGGTACTGTGTGTGTCGGCCTGTCTGTCTCTGGGTACTGTGTGTGTCTGCCTGTATCTGTCTCTGGGTACTGTGTGTGTCTGCCTGTATCTGTCTCTGGGTACTGTGTGTGTCTGCCTGTATCTGTCTCTGGGTACTGTGTGTCTGCCTGTATCTGTCTCTGGGTACTGTGTGTGTCTGCCTGTATCTGTCTCTGGGTACTGTGTGTGTCTGCCTGTATCTGTCTCTGGGTACTGTGTGTGTCTGCCTGTATCTGTCTCTGGGTACTATGTGTGTCTGCCTGTATCTGTCTCTGGGTACTGTGTGTGTCTGCCTGTATCTGTCTCTGGGTACTGTGTGTGTCTGCCTGTATCTGTCTCTGGGTACTGTGTATGTCTGCCTGTATCTGTCTCTGGGTACTGTGTGTGTCTGCCTGTATCTGTCTTTGTCTGATGCTCTGAGAACCGGTCCTCTCTCAAATGACATTCACTTCTGCCAGAGCACCTACAACACGAACTCCCATTCCCTCTCCAATTAATTTGGGCTGCGTCCCAAATGACACCCTATTCCCTATAGAGTGCACTTCTTTTGACCAGCAAGTAGTGCACTACATAGGGAATAGGGTGCCATTTACGACGCAGACCTAGTGTGCAGGAGGCCTTGTCAGAAGGGAAACAAACAACAAGATGTCTAAATAAGACAGTAAAGGAAAGGTTTCAGTTAGAGGGACACGGTCGAGAGGAGAAAACAGTTACGCTGTGCTTCCACCGTGTTTACCTCGGCTTCACATTTACTACAACAGGATGTTGTTACAGGAACAGAAACATCCGATTGGTTGTTAACAAACATCCTGGGTGACAGAGGATGTTTGGCTTCACTGGACAATGAGAAATGGTGGGAGGAGTATGTTCATGTGTTTACGGGTAAGAGAAGAACACACGAACTAATGCATGCACGCACGCACGCCGGCACGCACCCACATACATGGCCCTAACACATCTGGACAAGAGGAACACCTATGTGAGAATGCTGTTCATTGACTGAGTTCAGCATTCAACACTATTGTTCCCTCCAAGCTTGACACCAAGCTCAAAGCCTTGGGTCTGAACACCACCCTCTGCAACTGGATCCTGGACTTCCTGACGAGCAGATCACAAGCTGTGAGGATTGGCAACAACATCTCCTCCACACTGACTCTTAACACAGGGGCTCCCCAGGGGTGTGTCCTCACTCCTCTGCTGTACTCCCTGTTCACCCACGACTGTGTGGCGACACCCACTCCATCATCAAGTTTGCTGACCACTCCACTGTTGTAGGCCTGAGTCAGCCTATAGGGATGTGAGTGAACTGGCAGGACAACAAGCTCTCCCTCAATATCAGCAGAACAAAGGAGTTTATTGTTGACTTCAGGACGCAGATGAGGGAACACGCCCCGATCCACATCAACGACACTGCAGTAGAGAGAGTCAACAGTTTTAGGTTCTTCCACGTCCACCTCGCCGAAGACTTGACATGGACCAACAACACCACCGCTCTTGTCAAGAGGGCACAACAGGATCTTTACTTCCCAAGGCAGCTGAAGAAATTCAGCGTGCCACCCTGGATCCTCTCCAAATACTACCACTGCACCATCGAGAGCATCCTGACCGGTTACCTCACAGCCTGGTATGGGAATTGCTCTGTCTACGACTGCAAGGCCCTCCAGCGGGTGGTGAAGACGGCCCAGTACATCACTGGGGTGTGTTCCCACCCATCCAGGACATCTACTTGAAATGGTGCCTGAGGAAGACAGTTTCTATCTACAAGTATGCTGAACACTTGAACTGGACTGACCATTTGCACTGACTTTCTGCACCTTTGCACTTACTCACATCACAATTGCTGCTAACAGACTTGTATTTACTAATGCTAATACTGCACAATTTAAACACTTGCCCCCAATCCCCCTCTTCCCCAATACATGTGTAAAAATTGTACTAGAATTTGTGCCTTCCTGTATTAACTTATGCTAAAATGCTTATTTCTATTACACTGAGCCATTTACTTTATGTTCATAGTCTTAAATTGTATTATTTGTTATTGTTGTTGCATTGTCGAGAAGCAACCTGAAAGTTAGCATTTCGTTGGACGGTTATACCATGTGTATCCTGTTCATACAACTAATAAAACTTAAAACTTAAAACTTGAAGAACACACACACACACACACACACAAACAAACAGGGGTATGCTAATGAGCGTGTATCGTTGCATGACAACAGAAGTAGGTTCCTGGCAGTATCGATCATTAGTCAAACATAGAATGTAAATGAGTTGTTGTGATTGGCCTGAACTTCAACCCAGCCAGACAGTCAGAAGAGGATTGCCTAATGTGTGTTAGATTCTCACCTTGGGGGACACGGCTCAGGGTTGCAGATGCGGCCCATGACTGGAGGGCGGCTGGAGGGGTCACAGTGAGAATCATCAACCTCCTCTCCTCCTCTCCTCCGGCTCACACACCTGACCACCGCTGTCTGTCTCCCTGGGGGAGAGGGGGAACAGAGTTAGAGAGAGAGAGGGGGAGGGTGGGCAGGCTTTGAGAGGGGGGGGTTGGTTTAGGTGGAGAATGACAAGGTGGAGAGCAAGGGAGAATGACAAAAGAGAGCAAAACAGAGAGGTAAGGAGACCGAAAACGGAGAACAACATAGAGAGGGCGAGCTGAGAGAGGGCGAGCTGAGAGAGGGCGAGCTGAGAGAGGGCGAGCTGAGAGAGGGCGAGCTGAGATAGGGCGAGCTGAGATAGGGCGAGCTGAGATAGGGCGAGCTGAGATAGGGCAAGCTGAGATAGGGCAAGCTGAGATAGGGCAAGCTGAGATAGGGCAAGCTGAGAGAGGGAGAGCTGAAAGAGGGAGAGCTGAGCGAGGGAGATAGTGGGGTTAGAGAAACAAAGAGGTCACACATGGACACTGAGATAGAAACAAAGCATCTACAAAGCATCTGCTGACTACTTGTTCTTCTTCTAAATTAATAACAATTTTGTTTTGGGGGGAAACTAACTCAATATACTTTAAAATTACTGAAACCAAATCCAAACTGTGTAGAAATGATAATGGACCTATATTCATACAGTTTCTTGACTGTTTAGCTCGCTAATAATCACTAGACAGTCAGGGAGCGCTGAAAATTCCCCGATGGATAGAGGACTATGTTTTGCAAAATGTTATGGCAAGGAAATATACGCAATTTTCAGTGTGGCCTTCAGAACTTTATTAAAGAACAAATGCGGCCCCCGGGGGGAAATGAGTTGGTCACCCCTGACCTCCTGTATATGACTATGAGAATCCCATCCTGTATAAAATAAATCTGAAACTTTAATAAGAAAGCCATCTCACAGGGTAATAGTGAAGGAGTTATTTGAGTCATTACCAGTTTTATCATGTAGACAAGGATGTTGCATGTTTGGGATAATGCTAGAGTACAACCCTTTTTAGTAGTGTTTGGAATTTAGAATTATACCTAGGGTAATGTTTAGGATAATGTTTGTATTAATGTTTGGGAATATGTTTTGTATGACTTTTTGGCATAACGTGGCAGTATTATTTCGGATAATGTTTGGGAAAATATGTTTGGTATGATGGTTGGGATAACAATGTTACAACGTTTGGGACAACATTTGGGTTTCGTTGAAGCACCGGTGCAGCTCACCTGTAGCACAGGAGGCCGAGCAGCCACTAAAGCCCCTGTAGTCCCAGTGGTGGGGCTCCTCACCCTGGGTGTGAGGGCCTTGAGGATCCTGAAGGTCAGGAGAGAAGCCTGGGCCTAGAGTACAGGCTCCCCCATCGCAGGGCCTCTCCAGCTCTGGCCGCTCTTCGCCGCACTCCTCCTCAGGCAGGTCCACCTCTGTCTGGGTGAAGGAGAGGAGGACACGACACTTCAGCTCCCGTGTCTGTTTGCCGAGCCCACAGGTGACGCTGCAGGGAGACCACGGCCCTGGGATTAACCTGGAAAGTACACACAGAGAGGAAGACTCAGCGAATGGAGTTAGGTTACACTGATATGAACACAGATGAAATTGTATATGTCCGTTTTTGACCGTCAAAAGTAAAACGCATCTCTACATTTTTTGTAAGAATTAAGTCGTTTCATACAACAATTTAAAAAACCGAACAATTTTTATGTTTTTTTTCAAAAGAACCTTCAAAAGAACCCCCTGTATACAGTGCCTTTAGAAAGTATTCAGACCCCTTGACTTTTTCCACATTTTGTTAGGTTACAGACTTATTCTAAAATTCATTAAATAGTTTTTTTTCCCTCATCAATCTACACATAATATCCTATCATGACCAAGCAAAAACAGGTTTGTAGAAATTTTTGCTAATTTATAAAAATAAAAACATAAATATCACATTTACATAAGTATTCAGAGCCTTTACTCAGTACTTTGTTGAAAACCCTTTGACAGCAATTAAAGCCTCACATCTTCTTTGGTATGACGCTACAAGCTTGGCACACCCTGAATTTGGGGAGTTTCCCATTCTTCTCTGCAGATCCTCTCAACCTCTGTCAGGCAGGATGGGGAGTGTTGCTGCACAACTATTTTCAGGTCTCTCCAGAGATGTTCGACTGGGTTCAAGTCCGGGCTCTAGCTGGGCCACTCAAGGACATTCAGAGACTTGTCCCGAAGCAACTCCTGCGTTGTCTTGGCTGTGTGCTGAGGGTCGTTGTCCTGTTGGAAGGCAAACGTTCACCATAGTCTGAGGTCCTGAGTGCTCTGGAGCAGGTTTTCATCAAGGATCTCTCTGTACTTGGCTCTGTTAATCTTTGCCTCAATCCTGACTAGTCTCCCAGTCCCTGCTGCTGAAAAACACGCCCACAGCATGATGCTGCCACCACCATGCTTCCTCCAGACATGACGCTTGGCATTCAGGCCAAAGAGTTGAATCTTGGTTTCATCAGACCAGAGAATCTTGTTTCTCATGGTCTGAGAGTCTTTAGGTGCCTTTTCGCAAACTCCAAGTGGGCTGTCATGTGCCTTTTACTGAGGATTGTCTTGCGTCGGGCCACTCTACCATAAAGGTCCGATTGGTGGAGTACTGCAGAGATGGTTGTCCTTCTGGAAGGTTCTCCCATCTCCACAGAGGAACTCTAGAGCTCTGTCAGTGTGACCATCGGGTTCTTGGTCACCTCCCTGACCAAGGCCCTTCTCCCCTATTGCTCAGTTTGGCCGGGAGGCCAGCTCTAGGAAGAATGATGGAGGCCACTGTGTTCTTTGGGACCTTCAATGCTGCAGAATTGTTTTGGTAACGTTCCCCAGATCTATGCCTCGACAGAATCCTGTCTCTGAGCTCTACGGACACTTCCTTCGACCTCATAGCTTGGTTTTTCACTGACATGCACTGCCAACTGTGGGACCTTATATAGATAGGCGTGTGCCTTTCCAAATCATGTCCAATCAATTTAATTTACCACAGATGGATTCCAATCAAGTTGTAGAAACATTTCAAGGATGATCAATGAAAACAGGATGCACATGAGCAACATTTTGAGTCCTATAGCAAAGGGTCTGAATACTTATGTAAATAAGGTATTTCTGTTTTTTTATTTGTAATACATGTACAAACATTTTTAAATACCTGTTTTCAATTTGTCATAATGGGGTAGTGTGTGTAGATTGCTGAGGATTTTTTTTTGTAATCCATTTTAGAATAAGGCTGTAACGTAACAAAATGCGGAAAAAGTAAAGGGGTCTGAATACTTTCCAAAGGCACCGTATGGTTCTAACTAGAAACCTATATGAAGGGTTCTTCCAAGAACCATTTTATAATCTAAAGGTTCTTCCTAGAACTGTCTGTGAAGGGTTCTACCGAGAACCTTTTTATCTTTGGGGGGTTCTTCCTATAACCCTCCATGAACAGTTCCACTAACCATGTTAGACTTTAAAATGTAATTAGTTATGACAATACATTGCATGTATCATAAGGCCTTTATTTGAGGGCCTAATTATTCCCTAACACAGCGGTGTTAGGAATATCCTGGTTTACAGGCCACATCAGGCCTGCAAGTCACATTAAACTGGCATTATATTGGAATCCAGCCAGAGTTAGGATATCCTGCAACTTGCATTCAGAATGAATGCCAGGGTAGGGAAGATTGAATATGGAGACTAACTCAATCATCTAAACTGGAACAACCATCTCAGTAACGGGTGCAATAAATCCAATTACTAACATATTGGATTCGTTTAGAAAACTGTATGCTATTTATCTTTGTGTAGCATAAATGAATCAACCAAGCAATGCACATGCAAAAACATAGATATTACAGTAAAACAACAATTCCGAAAATCTCGCTGCAATAGAGTATGCTGGGAAATTGTATATATGGTTCTATGTAGAACACTTCTTGCCTTCCAAAGAATCATCAAATAACCCTTTCTTCCAAAAAGGGTCCTTAGGATGTTAAAAGTTCTAGGTAGAACCCTTTGCCTTACAAAGAACCCTTGTCTTCCAAAAAGGGTTATTCTGATCAAAACAGTTCTTGGTAGAACCCTATCCCTCTGAAAAAAAACCTTTTGGAACCCTTTTTTCTTAGACTGTAGGAAAATCATGCCATTTGGAATGCAAACTAACACTGAATGACAGACACTTTCTAGCTCAGCCAACCTAACACAGACCGACTGAAGTCCAAAGCTGTACTCTGGCATACATTTTGGATACACAGTATATTTCAGTGAAGGAACAATTTATTTTACATTTGTAGTGTGTTGTATCTATACTCAGCGGGGAGGGAGGTAGGGAGGTGGGAAAAGAGAAGGAGAGACAGAAAGAGAAAGAAAGAGACAGAGAGCATGAAGAATGAAAAAAAGAACATTCCTTCATAAACAAAATAAATAAATGTTTGAAGTGACAGAAATCAGATTGTGACAATATTCATGTCTTGTATTTTTCTGCTGCTTATAAAAGTAATGTTATTCCAGAGGGTTTGTGAAAGTAGTTACATTTGTCCAATCGCCCCCCAAAGCCAGATGAGAAAGTCAACACACACACACACACACACACACACACACACACACACACACACACACACACACACACACACACACACACACACACACACACACACACACCCTGGTCCCGCTGTCTAAACATTCTTCTAGCGCTTGGGATTCTGTTTTATGGGACCTGCTATTCCCTCACAGCCGTAGTGTGTCATGTTTGGACCGGTGTGTTGTATGTGTGTGTGTGCGTGTGTGTGTGTGTGTGTGTGTGCGCGCATGTTTAGACTGTGTCATTAAGAAAGATCATGATGATGTCAGAATGTAAATGAAAATGGAGAAAACAGACTCTTCTATGTACGGGGGTGAATGACTGATGTAAAGTGCTTTACTTCCAAAGACGTTGGGAACTAATGAGGGTGAAAGAGGTGGTGGGGAGGCTGTGTGTGTGTATCTCTGTGTGTGTGTGTGTGTGTGTGTGTGTGTGTGTGTGTGTGTGTGTGTGTGTGTGTGTGTGTGTGTGTGTGTGTGTGTATATGTATGTATGTGTATCTGTGTGTGAGGCAAACTCTCTGCAGGTGAGTCTGGGAGGTGTGTGTGAGATGTCTGCGAGTGTGTGTGTGTGTGTGTGTGTGTGTGTGTTGGGAACTCTCTGAGGATGTGTCTGCAAGGGGTGTGGGAGATGTCTGCGAGTGTGTGTGTGTAAGAGAGTGTGTGTGGGTGTGTGAGCCTTTAGACCTGACAGATCGGGTGTGTGTGTCAGTACTAACAGGACCACAGCAGCAGGCCATAATCACATGCTCATCACCAGCAGAGGAAGGAGAGGAAACTCACCAGGACATTAGCACAGACCTGTGGATAAGCTCTGGCGGTGTGTGTGTATATGTGTGAGTTATCAGGCCCGTGATAAGGGCTTGTGTTGGAGATATCCGGACCCCCATGCTCAGTGACTCAGCCTCTACACACGCCCGCACGCACGCACACACGCACACACCACCGGAATCCTGGAGTGTTCTCCTATATATAGCAAGATGAGTAACCGTGCGGAAAAGGAACGTCTAAAAGGGAAGTCTGTCTCTGATAGGGGTTAGGCACTACAGCAGTAATACAAGACAAGTTATCAGGGGAAACAGTCAATCTGGCAACCCCTTGCTCAGATTATACTAAGGGTTGCCAGATCTGCTGTGTTCCTGATAAAGTGTTCAACTACTGCTGTGTCTCTCTCCTCTGTGAACTCTTAACCTTTTACAGCGGTGGGCTAAATCAGGGTCACATAGTGTTTCTTGGTAGTCTTAAACAATTCTACTTTGTATACGCCTCACACACATGGTTATGGGATAAAGAAAGAAGACACCTGAACCATGTCAGATATACAGTTGAAATGTATTAAATGTTGAGTTTGCATCCCAATATTACACTTTATATACATTACAGACGACTGAAATATAACAAAACCATTTAACATAGAAACACCGGATTTTATGTGTTTAAAAAAAAGAGAGAGAAACAGGAGCCAGTGGCAGAAGTAGACTTCCATCCAGGTTCTCTTGCTGTGTGTGTTTGTCTGTGTGTGTGTGTGTGTGTGTGTGTGTGTGTCTGTGTGTGTGTCTGTGTGTGTGTGTCTGTGTGTGTGTGTGTGTCTGTGTGTGTGTGTGTCTGTGTTCTGTGTGTGTGTGTCTGTGTGTGTGTGTGTGTGTCTGTGTCTGTGTCTGTGTGTGTGTGTCTGTGTGTGTGTCTGTGTCTGTGTGTTCTTGCATCTGTGTGTGTGTGTGTGTGAGTCTGTGTGTTATTGCATCTGTTTGTGTGTGCATGTGTGTTTGTGTGTGTATGTGTGTGATCTTGCGTCTGTGTGCGCATGCAGTGTGGACTTGAGTGTGTTTATCTCTACTCACGTTGGTTCCTCTGTAGCGGTGCGTTGTTCTTCCAGCTCCTGGGCTTGTTTTAACCAGGGTAGCTTGGCCTCCACAGGAACTGACTCTGGATCAGATATTAAACACACATACAGTGGGGGAAAAAAGTATTTGATCCCCTGCTGATTTTGTACGTTTCCCACTGATAAAGAAAGGATCAGTGTATAATTTTAATGGTAGGTTTATTTGAACAGTGAGAGACAGAATAACAACAAAAATATCCAGAAAAACGCATGTCAAAAATGTTATAAATTGATTTGCATTTTAATGAGGGAAATAAGTATTTGACCCCCTCTCAATCAGAAAGATTTCTGGCTCCCAGGTGTCTTTAATACAGGTAACGAGCTGAGATTAGGAGCACACTTAAAGGGAGTGCTCCTAACCGCAGCTTGTTACCTGTAAAAAAGACACCTGTCCACAGAAGCAATCAATCAATCAGATTCCAAACTCTCCACCATGGCCAAGACCAAAGAGCTCTCCAAGGATGTCAGGGACAAGATTGTAGACCTACACAAGGCTGGAATGGGCTACAAGATCATCGCCAAGCAGCCTGGTGAGAAGGTGACAGCATTTGGTGCGATTATTCGCAAATGGAAGAAACACAAAAGAACTGTCAATCTCCCTCGGCCTGGGGCTCCATGCAAGATCTCACCTTGTGAGGTTGGAATGATCATGAGAACGGTGAGGAATCAGCCCATGGGAGGATCTTGTCAATGATCTCAAGGCAGCTGGGACCATAGTCACCAAGAAAACAATTGGTAGCACACTACGCCGTGAAGGACTGAAATCCTGCAAGGTCCCCCTGCTCAAGAATACATATACATGCCCGTCTGAAGTTTGCCAATGAACATCTGAATGATTCAGAGGACAACTGGTGAAAGTGTTGTGGTCAGATGAGACCAAAATGGAGCTCTTTGGCATCAACTCAACTCGCCGTGTTTGGAGGAGGAGGAATGCTGCCTATGACCCCAAGAACACCATTTCCACCGTCAAACATGGAGGTGGAAACATTATGCTTTGGGGGTGTTTTTCTGCTAAGGGGACAGGACAACTTCACCGCATCAAAGGGACGATGGACGGGGCCATGTACCGTCAAATCTTGGGTGAGAACATCCTTCCCTCAGCCAGGGCATTGAAAATGGGTCGTGGATGGGTATTCCAGTATGACAATGGCCCAAAACACACGGCCAAGGCAACAAAGAAGTGGCTCAAGAAGAAGCACATTAAGGTCCTGGAGTGGCCTAGCCAGTCTTCAGACCTTAATCCCATAGAAAATCCGTGGAGGGAGCTGAAGGTTCGAGTTGCCAAACGTCAGCCTCGAAACCTTAATGACTTGGAGAAGATCTGCAAAGAGGAGTGGGACAAAATCCCTCCTGAGATGTGTGTAAACCTGGTGGCCAACTACAAGAAACGTCTGACCTCTGATTGCCAACACGCGTTTTGCCACCAAGTACTAAGTCATGTTTTGCAGAGGGGTCAAATACTTATTTCCCTCATTAAAATGCAAGTCATTTTATAACATTTTTGACATGCGTTTTTCTGGATTTTTTTGTTGTTATTCTGTCTCTCACTGTTCAAATAAACCTACCATTCAAATTATAGACTGATCATTTCTTTGTAAGTGGGCAAACATACAAAATCAGCAGGGGATCAAATACTTTCCCCCCCACTCTAGTTAGTCAGCTGCCTTACACTGGGCACAGTAACTGACTCCAGATCAGGGAAAGAGAGTTTTACGCCACGTTCCCATGCTATATCTACCCATTTTCTGATGAAATGTACACATCCACAAGGGTTCGCCTAGGATAACACTGCAATGTGTGGCACATCTCTCTCTGGTTTAACTCACCTTGTGGGGAACAGAACATTTATTTAGTATCCTTGTGGGGACATTTCGCCAGCCCGCAAGGAAAAATGCTATTTTAGGCTTAGGAATTAGGTTTAGGGTTACAGTTAGTTAGGGTTAGGGTTAGGTTAAAGGGTTACGGTTAGCGAAAATAGGATTTTGAATGGGAATCAATTGTTTGGTCCCCACAAGGCCAGTAAAACAAGTGTGTGTGTGTGTGTGTGTGTGTGTGTGCGTGCGTGCGTGCGTGTGTGTGTGCAAGGCCCTGACTGTCCCTGACTGAACCCAGCATGAAAACTACCAAACCAATCACCATACTACTAAATCAGAAGAGAGGGGCGGCTGATTTACAGTACATCTCCTCCTCTCAACCAAATGATCATCCTTACAATTTCACTGGGAGACTTTTAAAAAGCAAATATTTCTCTGTCAAGTAGCTCATATTTTCACCCACCATTTACTCCAGATGTCTACCACGATGCCAGTTTTGACTCTTTGCCAACATTACTGAAGCCTGGAGTTCCAGAGCCAAACCCACATCACTCTGCACACAGACTTTCTCATACACCCCCCCACACACACATATATACACACCCCAGTGGTCTTTAGTCTCCAGTCCCTTCCTGATAATGAAGCCCTATGACTTAGTTAATTGTCTGCTGCGTAAATATTTGCTTGCCAGATTGAGTTTTACTCCTGACTGTATGTAGACGGGGGAGGCTGACAGTATTAGCTGTATATAGACAGGGGGAGGCTGACAGTATTAGCTTTATGTTGACAGGGGGAGGCTGACAGTATTAACTGTATGTTGGCAGGGGGAGGCTGACAGTATTAGCTTTATGTAGACAGGGGGAAGCTGACAGTATTAGCTGTATGTTGACAAGGGGAGGCTGTCAGTATTAGCTGTATATTGACAGGGGGAGGCTGACAGTACTAGCTGTATGTAGACAGGGGGAGGCTGTCAATCTTAGCTGTATGTCGACAGGGGGAGGCTGACAGTATTAGCTGTATGTCGACAGTGGGAGGCTGACAGTATTAGCTGTATGTAGACAGGGGGAGGCTGAAAGTAATATCTGTATGTTGACAAGGAGAGGCTGTCAGTATTAGCTATATGTAGACAGGGGGAGGCTGTCAATCTTAACTGTATGTCGACAGGGGAGGCTGTCAATCTTAGCTGTATGTCGACAGGGGAGGCTGACAGTATTAGCTGTATGTTGGCAGGGGGAGGCTGACAGTTTTAGCTGTATGTCGACAGAGGGAGGCTGTCAGTTTTAGCTGTATGTTGACAGGAGGAGGCTGACAGTATTAGCTGTATGTCGACAGAGGGAGGCTGACAGTATTAGCTGTATGTTGGCAGGGGGAGGCTGACAGTATTAGCTGTATGTCGACAGAGGGAGGCTGTCAGTTTTAGCTGTATGTTGACAGGGGGAGGCTGACAGTATTAGCTGTATGTAGACAGGGGGAGGCTGACAGTATTAGCTTTATGTAAACAGGGGGAGGCTGACAGTAATATCTGTATGTTGACAAGGAGAGGCTGTCAGTATTAGTTGTATGTTGACGGGGGAGGTTGACAGTCTTAGCTGTATGTAGACAGGGGGAGGCTGACAGTACTAACTGTATGTTGATATGGGGAGGCTGACAGTATTAGCTGTATGTAGACAGGGGGAGGCTGTCAGTATTAGCTGTATGTCGACAGGGGGATGCTGACAGTATTAGCTGTATGTTGACATGGGGAGGCTGTCAGTATTAGCTGTATGTTGACAGGGGGAGGCTGACAGTATTAGCTGTATGTAGACAGGGGGAGGCTGACAGTATTAGCTTTATGTAAACAGGGGGAGGCTGACAGTAATATCTGTATGTTGACAAGGAGAGGCTGTCAGTATTAGTTGTATGTTGACAGGGGGAGGTTGACAGTCTTAGCTGTATGTAGACAGGGGGAGGCTGACAGTACTAACTGTATGTTGATATGGGGAGGCTGACAGTATTAGCTGTATGTAGACAGGGGGAGGCTGTCAGTATTAGCTGTATGTCGACAGGGGGATGCTGACAGTATTAGCTGTATGTTGACATGGGGAGGCTGTCAGTATTAGCTGTATGTCGACAGGGGGAGGCTGACAGTATTAGCTGTTTGTAGACAGGGGGAGGCTGACAGTATTAGCTGTTTGTAGACAGGGGGAGGCTGTCAGTATTAGCTGTATGTCGACAGGGGGATTCTGACAGTATTAGCTGTATGTTGACATGGGGAGGCTGTCAGTATTAGCTGTATGTCGACAGGGGGAGGCTGACAGTATTAGCTGTATGTCGACAGGGAGAGGCTGTCAGTATTAGCTGTATGTCGACAGGGGGAGGCTGACAGTATTAGCTGTATGTCGACAGGGAGAGGCTGACTGTCAAAGCTGTATGCAGACGGGGAGGCTGACAGTATTAGCTGTATGTGGATAGGGGGATGCTGACAGTACAAGTTGTATGTAGATAGGGGGAGACTGACAGTACTAACTGTATGTTGATATGGGGAGGCTGTCAGTATTAGCTGTATATCGACATGGGGAGGCTTTCAGTATTAGCTGTATGTCGACAGGGGTAGGCTGACAGTCTTAGCTGTATGTAGACAGGGGGAGGCTGACTGTACTAGTTGTATGTAGACAGGGGAGGCTGACAGTATTAGCTGTATTTAGACAGGGGAGGCTGACAGTACTAGCTGTATGTAGACAGGGGAGGCTGACAGTACTAGTTGTATGTAGACAGGGGGACACACACATAAACACAGACACAGTGGATACTGTACCTCTGGGTTTGTGGCATGCGACAGGTACCAGGCAGTCTTCTTTGATATGTGGTTTGAGGGATGTGTTACAGCCACCAGTGTGCTGTCCCCTGTGGTCAATACACAGGACCACTCTGTACCGCAACCCACGGCCACACGTCACTGTGCACTGAAAAACACACACACACACACACACACACACACACACACACACACACACACACACACACACACACACACACAGTTACAATAGCACACACTATAACCAACCACCAGTTTATATAAACGTAATACTGACTTTATATTAATTGTATATGTTATATGCACATATGCTCCTGTTCTTACCACATACAGCCAGTTCATAGAGGCTTCATGGCCAGTTCATAGAGGCTTCATAGCCAGTTTACAGAGGCTTGTAGCCAATTAACAGAGGCAGTGGCTTCAAGTTCTTCTGTGTGCACATCATTGAGGACCTGAAAAGGTCTCGTCACACCGACATCATGGTGAAGAAGGCACCTCTACAACCTCAGGCGGCTGAAAAAATTTGGCGTGGCCCCTAAGACCCTCACAAACATCTACAGATGCACCATTGAGCGCATTCTGTCGGGCTGCATGGCAGCTGCCTTCCCTCCAGGGAAACTACAGCATTCGGTGTCAATGGAAGGCCAAGAAGACCATTAAGGACCCAATCCACCTGAGCCAAGGACTGTTAATTTGGCTACCGTCTGACAGAAGGAGTCAGTACAGGTGCATCACGGCTAAGACCCAGAGACAAAAAAACTGCTTCTATCACCAGACCATCAGACTGTTGAACAGTTTCTATTACCATCAGACTGTTGAACAGCTTCTATTACGAGACCATAAGACCATCAGACTGTTGAACAGCTTCTATTACCAGACCATCAGACTGTTGAACAGCTTCTATTACCAGACCATAAGACCATCAGGCTGTTGAACAGCTTCTATCACCAGACCATCAGACTGTTGAACAGCTTATATTACCATCAGACTGTTGAACAGCTTCTATTACCAGACCATAAGACCATCAGACTGTTGAACAGCTTCTATTACCAGACCATCAGACTGTTGAACAGCTTCTATAACCAGACCATAAGACCATCAGACTGTTGAACAGCTTCTATAACCAGACCATAAGACCATCAGGCTGTTGAACAGCTTCTATCACCAGACCATCAGACTGTTGAACAGCTTATATTACCATCAGACTGTTGAACAGCTTCTATTACCAGACCATCAGACTGTTGAACAGCTTCTATCACCAGACCATCAGGCTGTTGAACAGCTTCTATCACCAGACCATCAGACTGTTGAACAGCTTCTATTACCAGACCATCAGACTGTTGAACAGCTTATATTACCATCAGACTGTTGAACAGCTTCTATCACCAGACCATCAGACTGTTGAACAGCTTCTATTACCAGACCATCAGACTGTTGAACAGCTTCTATTACCATCAGACTGTTGAACAGCTTCTATCACCAGACCATCAGACTGTTGAACAGCTTCTATCACCAGACCATCAGACTGTTGAACAGCTTCTATCACCAGACTATCAGACTGTTGAACAGCTTCTATTACCAGAAAATAAGACCATCAGACTGTTGAACAGCTTCTATAACCAGACCATAAGACCATCAGGCTGTTGAACAGCTTCTATCACCAGACCATCAGACTGTTGAACAGCTTATATTACCATCAGACTGTTGAACAGCTTCTATTACCAGACCATCAGACTGTTGAACAGCTTCTATCACCAGACCATCAGACTGTTGAACAGCTTCTATCACCAGACCATCAGACTGTTGAACAGCTTCTATTACCAGACCATAAGACCATCAGATTGTTGAACAGCTTTTTTAACCAGACCATAAGACCATCAGGCTGTTGAACAGCTTCTATCACCAGACCATCAGACTGTTGAACAGCTTCTATTACCAGACCATCAGACTGTTGAACAGCTTCTATTACCATCAGACTGTTGAACAGCTTCTATCACCAGACCATCAGACTGTTGAACAGCTTCTATCACCAGACCATCAGACTGTTGAACAGCTTCTATCACCAGACTATCAGACTGTTGAACAGCTTCTATTACCAGAAAATAAGACCATCAGACTGTTGAACAGCTTCTATAACCAGACCATAAGACCATCAGGCTGTTGAACAGCTTCTATCACCAGACCATCAGACTGTTGAACAGCTTATATTACCATCAGACTGTTGAACAGCTTCTATTACCAGACCATCAGACTGTTGAACAGCTTCTATCACCAGACCATCAGACTGTTGAACAGCTTCTATCACCAGACCATCAGACTGTTGAACAGCTTCTATTACCAGACCATCAGACTGTTGAACAGCTTCTATCACCAGACCATCAGACTGTTGAACAGCTTCTATCACCAGACCATCAGACTGTTGAACAGCTTCTATTACCATCAGACTGTTGAACAGCTTCTATTACCAGACCATAAGACCATCAGATTGTTGAACAGCTTTTTTAACCAGACCATAAGACCATCAGGCTGTTGAACAGCTTCTATCACCAGACCATCAAACTGTTGAACAGCTTATATTACCATCAGACTGTTGAACAGCTTCTAATACCAGACCATCAGACTGTTGAACAGCTTCTATCACCAGACCATCAGACAGTTAAACAGCTTCTATCACCAGAACATAAGACTGTTGAACAGCTTCTATAACCAGACCATAAGACCATCAGACTGTTGAACAGCTTCTATTACCAGACCATCAGACTGTTGAACAGCTTCTATTACCAGAACATCAGGCTGTTGAACAGCTTCTATCACCAGACCATCAGACTGTTGAACAGCTTATATTACCATCAGACTGTTGAACAGCTTCTAATACCAGACCATCAGACTGTTGAACAGCTTCTATCACCAGACCATCAGACAGTTAAACAGCTTCTATCACCAGAACATCAGACTGTTGAACAGCTTCTATAACCAGACCATAAGACCATCAGACTGTTGAACAGCTTCTATTACCAGACCATCAGACTGTTGAACAGCTTCTATCACCAGAACATCAGGCTGTTGAACAGCTTCTATCACCAGACCATCAGACTGTTGAACAGCTTATATCACTAGACATTCAGAATGTTAAACAGCTTCTATCACCATCAGACTGTTGAACAGCTTCTATTACCAGACCATCAGGCTGTTGAACAACTTCTATCACCAGACCATCAGACTGTTGAACAGCTTCTATCACTAGACCATCAGAATGTTAAACAGCTTCTATCACCATCAGACTGTTGAACAGGTTCTATCACCAGACCATAAGACCATCAGGCTGTTGAACAGCTTCTATCACCAGACCATCAGACTGTTGAACAGCTTCTATCACCAGACCATCAGAATGTTAAACAGCTTCTATCACCATCAGGCTGTTGAACAGCTTCTATCACCAGACCATAAGACCATCAGACTGTTGAACAGCTTCTATAACCAGACCATAAGACCATCAGGCTGTTGAACAGCTTCTATCACCAGACCATAAGACCATCAGACTGTTGAACAGCTTCTATAACCAGACCATAAGACCATCAGACTGTTGAACAGCTTCTATAACCAGACCATAAGACCATCAGACTGTTGAACAGCTTCTATAACCAGACCATAAGACCATCAGACTGTTGAACAGCTTCTATCACCAGACCATCAGGCTGTTGAACAGCTTCTATCACCATTTTTTTACATTTACATTTTAGTCATTTAGCAGACGCTCTTATCCAGAGCGACTTACAGTAGTGAATGCATACATTTCATACAATTTCATACATTTTTTTACATTTTTTTTTTTTTTCTGTGTCACCAGACCATCAGACTGTTGAACAGCTTATATTACCATCAGACTGTTGAACAGCTTCTATCACTAGACCATCAGAATGTTGAACAGCTTCTATTACCATCAGACTGTTGAACAGCTTCTATTACCATCAGACTGTTGAACAGATTCTATCACCAGACCATCAGGCTGTTGAACAGCTTCAAATACCAGACCATCAGACTGTTGAACAGCTTCTATCACCAGACCATCAGACTGTTGAACAGCTTCTATCACCAGACCATCAGACTGTTAAACAGCTTCTATTACCAGACCATCAGACTGTTGAACAGCTTCTATTACCAGACAATCAGACTGTTGAACAGCTTCTATTACCATCAGACTGTTGAACAGCTTCTATTACCATCAGACTGTTGAACAGCTTCTATCACCAGACCATCAGACTGTTGAACAGCTTCTATTACCATCAGACTGTTGAACAGCTTCTATCACCAGACCATCAGACTGTTGAACAGCTTCTATCACCAGACAATCAGACTGTTGAACAGCTTCTATTACCAGACCATCAGACTGTTGAACAGATTCTATTACCATCAGACTGTTGAACAGCTGCTATCACAAGACCATCAAACTGTTGAACAGCTTCTATCACCATCAGACTGTTGAACAGCTTCTATTACAAGACTAACAGACTGTTGAAAAGATTATATTACCATCAGACTGTTGAACAGCTTCTATTACCAGACAATCAGACTGTTGAACAGCTTCCATTACCATCAGATTGTTGAACAGCTTCTATTACAAGACTATCACTGTTGAACAGCTTCTATTACCATCAGACTGTTGAAAAGCTTCTATCACCATCAGACATTTGAATAGCTTCTATTACCAGACCATCAGACTGTTGAACAGCTTCTATCACAGACCTTCAGACTGATGAACAGCTTCTATCACCAGACCATCAGACTGTTGAATACCTTCTATCACAGACCTTCAGACTGATGAACAGCTTCTATCACTAGACCATCAGAATGTTAAACAGCTTCTATTACAAGACTAACAGACTGTCGAACAGATTCTATTACCATCAGACTGTTGAACACCTTCTATCACCAGATAATCAGACCGTTGAACAGCTTCTATCACCAGACCATCAGACTGTTGAACAGCTTCTATCACCAGACCATCAGACTGTTGAACAGCTTCTATCACCAGACCATCAGACTGTTGAACAACTTCTATTACCATCAGACTGTTGAATAGCTTCTATCACAAGACCATCAGACTGTTGAACAGCTTCTATCACCAGACCATCAAACTGTTGAACAGCTTCTATCACCAGACCATCAAACTGTTGAACAGCTTCTATTGCCATCAGACTGTTGAACAGCTTCTATTACAAGCCATCAGACTGTTGAACAGCTTCTATTACCAGACCATCAGACTGTTGAACAGCTTCTATCACCAGACCACCAGAATGTTGAACAGCTTCCATCACCAGACCATCAGACTGTTGAACAGCTTCTATCACCAGACCATCAGACTGTTGAACAGCTTCTTTCACCAGACCATCGGACTGTTGTACAGCTTCTATCACGAGACCATCAGACTCTTGAACAGCTTCTATTACCAGACCATTAGACTGTTGAACAGCTTCTATCACCATCAGACTGTTGAACAGCTTCTATCACTAGACCATCAGAATGTTAAACAGCTTCTATTACCATCAGACTGTTGAACAGCTTCTATCACCAGACCATCAGACAGTTAAACAGCTTCTATCACCAGAACATCAGACTGTTGAACAGCTTCTATAACCAGACCATAAGACCATCAGACTGTTGAACAGCTTCTATTACCAGACCATCAGACTGTTGAACAGCTTCTATCACCAGAACATCAGGCTGTTGAACAGCTTCTATCACCAGACCATCAGACTGTTGAACAGCTTATATCACTAGACATTCAGAATGTTAAACAGCTTCTATCACCATCAGACTGTTGAACAGCTTCTATTACCAGACCATCAGGCTGTTGAACAACTTCTATCACCAGACCATCAGACTGTTGAACAGCTTCTATCACTAGACCATCAGAATGTTAAACAGCTTCTATCACCATCAGACTGTTGAACAGGTTCTATCACCAGACCATAAGACCATCAGGCTGTTGAACAGCTTCTATCACCAGACCATCAGACTGTTGAACAGCTTCTATCACCAGACCATCAGAATGTTAAACAGCTTCTATCACCATCAGGCTGTTGAACAGCTTCTATCACCAGACCATAAGACCATCAGACTGTTGAACAGCTTCTATAACCAGACCATAAGACCATCAGGCTGTTGAACAGCTTCTATCACCAGACCATAAGACCATCAGACTGTTGAACAGCTTCTATAACCAGACCATAAGACCATCAGACTGTTGAACAGCTTCTATAACCAGACCATAAGACCATCAGACTGTTGAACAGCTTCTATAACCAGACCATAAGACCATCAGACTGTTGAACAGCTTCTATCACCAGACCATCAGGCTGTTGAACAGCTTCTATCACCATTTTTTTACATTTACATTTTAGTCATTTAGCAGACGCTCTTATCCAGAGCGACTTACAGTAGTGAATGCATACATTTCATACAATTTCATACATTTTTTTACATTTTTTTTTTTTTTTTCTCTGTGTCACCAGACCATCAGACTGTTGAACAGCTTATATTACCATCAGACTGTTGAACAGCTTCTATCACTAGACCATCAGAATGTTGAACAGCTTCTATTACCATCAGACTGTTGAACAGCTTCTATTACCATCAGACTGTTGAACAGATTCTATCACCAGACCATCAGGCTGTTGAACAGCTTCAAATACCAGACCATCAGACTGTTGAACAGCTTCTATCACCAGACCATCAGACTGTTGAACAGCTTCTATCACCAGACCATCAGACTGTTAAACAGCTTCTATTACCAGACCATCAGACTGTTGAACAGCTTCTATTACCAGACAATCAGACTGTTGAACAGCTTCTATTACCATCAGACTGTTGAACAGCTTCTATTACCATCAGACTGTTGAACAGCTTCTATCACCAGACCATCAGACTGTTGAACAGCTTCTATTACCATCAGACTGTTGAACAGCTTCTATCACCAGACCATCAGACTGTTGAACAGCTTCTATCACCAGACAATCAGACTGTTGAACAGCTTCTATTACCAGACCATCAGACTGTTGAACAGATTCTATTACCATCAGACTGTTGAACAGCTGCTATCACAAGACCATCAAACTGTTGAACAGCTTCTATCACCATCAGACTGTTGAACAGCTTCTATTACAAGACTAACAGACTGTTGAAAAGATTATATTACCATCAGACTGTTGAACAGCTTCTATTACCAGACAATCAGACTGTTGAACAGCTTCCATTACCATCAGATTGTTGAACAGCTTCTATTACAAGACTATCACTGTTGAACAGCTTCTATTACCATCAGACTGTTGAAAAGCTTCTATCACCATCAGACATTTGAATAGCTTCTATTACCAGACCATCAGACTGTTGAACAGCTTCTATCACAGACCTTCAGACTGATGAACAGCTTCTATCACCAGACCATCAGACTGTTGAATACCTTCTATCACAGACCTTCAGACTGATGAACAGCTTCTATCACTAGACCATCAGAATGTTAAACAGCTTCTATTACAAGACTAACAGACTGTCGAACAGATTCTATTACCATCAGACTGTTGAACACCTTCTATCACCAGATAATCAGACCGTTGAACAGCTTCTATCACCAGACCATCAGACTGTTGAACAGCTTCTATCACCAGACCATCAGACTGTTGAACAGCTTCTATCACCAGACCATCAGACTGTTGAACAACTTCTATTACCATCAGACTGTTGAATAGCTTCTATCACAAGACCATCAGACTGTTGAACAGCTTCTATCACCAGACCATCAAACTGTTGAACAGCTTCTATCACCAGACCATCAAACTGTTGAACAGCTTCTATTGCCATCAGACTGTTGAACAGCTTCTATTACAAGCCATCAGACTGTTGAACAGCTTCTATTACCAGACCATCAGACTGTTGAACAGCTTCTATCACCAGACCACCAGAATGTTGAACAGCTTCCATCACCAGACCATCAGACTGTTGAACAGCTTCTATCACCAGACCATCAGACTGTTGAACAGCTTCTTTCACCAGACCATCGGACTGTTGTACAGCTTCTATCACGAGACCATCAGACTCTTGAACAGCTTCTATTACCAGACCATTAGACTGTTGAACAGCTTCTATCACCATCAGACTGTTGAACAGCTTCTATCACTAGACCATCAGAATGTTAAACAGCTTCTATTACCATCAGACTGTTGAACAGCTTCTATTACCAGACCATCAGACTGTTGAACAGTTTCTATCACCAGACCATCAGACTGTTGAACAGCTTCTATTACCATCAGACTGTTGAACAGCTTCTATTACCAGACCATCAGACCATCAGACTGTTGAACAGCTTCTATTACCATCAGGCTGTTGAACAGCTTCTATTACCAGACCACCAGACAATCAGACTGTTGAACAGCTTCTATTACCAGACCATCAGGCTGTTGAACAGCTTCTATTACCAGACCATCAGACTGTTGAACAGCTTCTATTACCATCAGACTGTTGAACAGCTTCTATCACCATCAGACTGTTGAACAGCTTCTATCACCAGACCATCAGACTGTTGAACAGCTTCTATCACCAGACCATCAGACTGTTGAACAGTTTCTATCACCAGACCATCAGACTGTTGAACAGCTTCTACTACCATCAGACTGTTGAACAGCTTCTATTACCATCAGACTGTTGAACAGCTTCTATTACCATCAGACTGTTGAATAGCTTCTATTACCATCAGACTGTTGAACAGCTTCTATCACCAGACCATCAGACTGTTGAACAGCTTCTATTACCAGACCACCAGACAATCAGACTGTTGAACAGATTCTATTACCAAACCATCAGGCTGTTGAACAGCTTCTATTACCAGACCACCAGACAATCAGACTGTTGAACAGCTTCTATTACCAGACCATCAGACTGTTGAACAGCTTCTATTACCAGACCATCAGACTGTTGAACAGCTTCTATTACCATCACACTGTTGAACAGCTTCTATCACCAAACCATCAGACTGTTGAACAGCTTCTATCACCAGACCATCAGACTGTTGAACAGCTTCTATCACCAGACCATCAGACTGTTGAACAGCTTCTATTACCAGACCATCAGACTGTTGAACAGCTTCTTTCACTAGACCATCAGACTGTTGAACAGCTTCTATTACCAGACCATCAGACTGTTGAACAGCTTCTATCACCAGATCATCAGACTGTTGAACAGCTTCTATTACCATCAGACTGTTGAACAGCTTCTATCACCAAACCATCAGACTGTTGAACAGCTTCTATCACCAGACCATCAGACTGTTGAACAGCTTCTATCACCAGACCATCAGACTGTTGAACAGCTTCTATCACCAGACCATCAGACTGTTGAACAGCTTCTATTACCAGACCATCAGATCATTAGATACACACACACACACTCACATACTCAGACACACACTGCCAACACTGCTGTCGCATGCTATAGAGACATTGAAACACTGGTAAATACTGTAAATACTGTATCATATTATTTATAATACTGTACACTGAATTTTAGCTACACTGCATCTTTATTTCTATACTGGATGTTTGACAGAGATTGCTCTAGAATATCTACTGCTATACATATACATATAGTTCTTAGCTGATCCTGTGTAAATGATCCTGGTTTACATACGTATAGATTGCATTTCATTACTGCTGCAGTGCTATTTGGGTAATCAGATTCGTCCCGCCGTTCTTTATTATTATTTTTTTTTTTAAACATTTTAATTTTAGACATTTTACTACATTGTTAGAAGCTAGTAACATAAGCATTTCGCTGTACCCACTATAACACCTGCTAAACTGTGTACGCGATCAATAAACGTTGATTAGATGTTTTCACTTGTTGGCTCACCTGAGACCACTCCATGGCAACCCACTGTGGGCAGGTGAAGCTGTTGCAGCTCTGCTGCGTGATTGGCCGAGGGGAGTGTGTGCATTTCCACTCCTCCACCTGAGTGATCTGTCCGTGGGCGTCGTCCTCAACACACACCACGCTGCGCTCCTGCAGCCCGCCGCTCTCCCCACACAATACTGAACACTCTGTCCAGGGACCCTGCTCCCACCTGGGGAGAAACAGCAATAAGATACGTATAACTCTTTATGATGCTTTATACAGTGACATAGCATAGCTAACACAGCTATAACATGGTTGTGACTATCTGTGACACTTAATTCAGTGACATAGTATAGGCATAACACAGAACACAGGGACATACGGAATAGAATGAGATGTATTTGTAACCACACAAAGATGTAGGAAGAATATATATGCTCAGCAGATGTTTGACAAGTCCTCTCTTGTTACTGACAGTAATAATAATGTCACTGTACCACAGTAGTACAGGCTCTGTGATAGACTAGTGTCCTGTCCAGGGTACTACAGTAGTACAGGCTCTGTGATAGACTAGTGTCCTGTCCAGGGGGTGTACTACAGTAGTACAGGCCCTGTGATAGACTAGTGTCCTGTCCAGGGTACTACAGTAGTACAGGCCCTGTGATAGACTAGTGTCCTGTCCAGGGTACTACAGTAGTACAGGCTCTGTGATAGACTAGTGTCCTGTCCAGGGTACTACAGTAGTACAGGCTCTGTGATAGACTAGTGTCCTGTCCAGGGGGTGTACTACAGTAGTACAGGCCCTGTGATAGACTAGTGTCCTGTCCAGGGTACTACAGTAGTACAGGCCCTGTGATAGACTAGTCTCCTGTCCAGGGTACTACAGTAGTACAGGCTCTGTGATAGACTAGTGTCCTATCCAGGGTACTACAGTAGTACAGGCTCTGTGATAGACTAGTGTCCTGTCCAGGGTACTACAGTAGTACAGGCCCTGTGATAGACTAGTGTCCTGTCCAGGGTACTACAGTAGTACAGGCTCTGTGATAGACTAGTGTCCTGTCCAGGGTACTACAGTAGTACAGGCTCTGTGATAGACTATGATGGTCACTCACCGTGGCAGAGGCTGAAAGTGGTCATAAGGCATCACCTCTATGAAGCCATCACTAGAGAAGAGAAAGAGGAAGACGCCAGGTCACCATGACCATTCAGAGGAACCATGTTTCCTATACAGCCTTCACATGCACATCCACGACAGGAAACAGAATAGGGTGTGTCCCAAATGGCTCCCAATTCTACATGGTGCACTGCTTTTGACCAGGGCCCAGAGGGCAACCATTGTGATCGGTACATGTACATGCCTCTCAGGACAGAGGTCCATGTTGCACTCCTTGAGTTTGGGCGTGGGTTTGGTGTTCTCAGGGTAGCTGTTACAGTGGTGCTCTGGTAACACCTGACTGGACCTGATGTCTGTGCACTCTGCTGAGTTCAGCTGGTAACCTGGCAACAGACAGAAACCATCAAGGTCAGCAATGAATAGGATTGAAAGCAAACATTGGACTTACATTTATTGACTAACATTTGGTGGGCAATGGGTTCATTTTGGGCCCTTCAAATGTTTGTCTCAATGTCTGTTTTGGGAAGAAACATGAAAGGAAACTAAAACACAGACACGTTGGGTCATTCACAATCGGCTGCATTGCCTCATAATACAGCAACCAAAATGTAAACAAAATATAAATTGAATGTATGAAATGGAAAACATTGGATAAACATTTGGTTAATACTGGGCTAACGTTTTGCTCAATCATATCTCAAGCCTCATCAACATCTCTCCAGCTTTGACACATATAAGAGCTGATCTGGGTTCAGTCATACAGCTTTAGCTGGCAACAAGAACCATCTCTATAAGGGCTGATCTGGGTTCAGTCATAAACTTTAACTAATAGCTGGCTTCAACAGTCTCTATAAGAGCTGATCCCGGTTCAGTCAAAGCTATTGCTGGCAACAAGAACAATCTCTATAAGAACTATCTGGGTTCAATCATAAACTTTAAATAATAGTTGAAACCAACAGTCTCAATAAGAGCTGATCTGGGGTCAGTCTCACCTCCTCCACAGGTGACAGAGCAGGGGAAGAAGTCAGTCTCTCGCCACTGGTACCTGATTGGTTGATAGAACAGGAACTGGACCATCGTGTCCCTGGGAGCAGCATATTTAACCTGGAGAGAACACACACACTGTTAGACACAGACGCACACTCACACAATCACGTGCACGCACTCACACATTGATATCTAAAGATGTCTAGAGATCTAGACATGTTTAGAAAGATTATTGAGATTTAAGACTCAAACTCAGTCACTGGCCTTAGAACTCAGTGTATAAAGTCGTAAAACTCAATGTCTGAACAGACTCTGGTGCCAACTAGAACCAACCAAATCCTCATTTTCATACAAAACATTCATCAGAAGAACGTCTCGCAATCAAGCATTTGGACCACACTCACTTCTAGTATCCCTTTATTCAAATGAATTATTTCAACATTAATAATCACATTGAATAAACAAGGATTTGGTAACATCAGATGAAAGTAAAAGTTATTTTCTAAACTAAACATTTGTGATGTGGGTATGTGTAGTTCATTTACATCGCCGACGCTGTAGGCGCCGGTCCAAATCCTATATTATGTCATTACGTCATTGGTTCCATGTGAAAGACAGCGGAACCCTTTTACCTTTATAGTGCACTCATTTTACAAGTTGTGGACTAAAAAGGGAAAAGGGCGCCATTTAGCAGGCAGCCTAGGCCTACATACTAGTGTCTGCTATGGAATACACACAGGGCCTGATTTTCAGACTATGATGATCATGATGAAGATAACGCTAACGATGATGATGATGATTAGGAGAGCCATGACACAGTGTTTTATTGCCACAGAAATGGGAGTCGTGTCATGTTTGTGCAATGCTTTGATAACCTCAATGACATGGGAGAGAGCTTTGGTAGTGTCCCAAATGGAACCCTATTCCCTACAGTGCACTACTTCAAAGTGCACTAGGTCAACGGTAGTGCACTACAAAGGGAATAGGGTGTGATTTGGGATGCAAGCTTACTTTGTGGGTGTAATCAGCATACTTCACTAACATGCAATGTGTATGTATTGGCAAGGGCTTTCTCTACAAAATTGTCATCAATCTGTTCAGTATTTTGACATGAGTGGATGTAAAATAATGGTCATTTACAAAAACAATATTGATATGGTTACTCAGATTACAACATCTAAGAACACAAAAAAGACTGTCAGAATCATGAGAGAAATTGAGAAATGACTCTTGGATGATGTAGGTAGGCGTTTCCCTCATGAATGATGTAGGTAGACATTTCCATTATAACTACTGATACAGGATCAGATATGTTTGATCCCCCTTATGTTAAGATCATTACTTGAGATGGGCTAATCTGATCCTAGATAGGTAGGTAGGATTAACGTTTGCCTCCAGGCCACTGACTCAGCGCCTCTTCCTCGTGTCACCTTGATGATGTAATCGGCTCCCAGAGGTCCTTGTGTCCTGAGCGTCTGTCTGTCTGTCCCTTTCTGGTAGTCCACGGTGGTGTTACCGATGAGGTAGGAACCAGGAGAGACCAGACTGTGCTCCTCTTTACGACCCTGCAGAGACTGGGTCTCGATTACTGCAGGAGAGAGAGAGAGCGAGAACGAGAGAGAGAGATTGAGGGAGAGAAAGGGGGAGAGAGACAGAAGAGAGAATGAGAGAGGGGGAGAGATTGAGGGAGAGAGAGACAGAGACAGACAGAGAGAGAAAGAGACACACACAAAGACATAATGAGGTAAATCTGGATGTATAAAGTTCATCAGCAGTACTCCTCACACCAAGAACAGTTGATAACGGTGTTGATGTAGATCACTCAGACTGGTTTTAACCACTGTGTGTGTGTGTGTGTGTGTGTGTGTGTGTGTGTGTGTGTGTGTGTGTGTGTGTGTGTGTGTGTGTGTGTGTGTGTGTGTGTGTGTGTGTGTGTGAACGGACCAGTGCCCATATTCATAAAGCGTATCGGAGTAGGAGTGCTGGGATTAGTTTCTCCTTCTAGATCACAATGCATAAGATTTATATGGGCAACGGGGACCTGATCCTAGATCAGCACTCCTACTCTTAGACGCTTTATGAATATGGACCCAATACACCAAGGCTAAGATAAAGGTCACGATGCTAACAGTTTAATATTAAAAAGATTTAACAATATAGACTTCATCATCTCCAATGACAGTCATTGATGTGTGACTCTTTGAATGTCTATTGGCCAAACGACTGAGTGGGTGTGAGAAAATAAACAGTGAATTTGATAGAGTAATTTCTGGTAGAGACATAATCATATTCATCTGTCCCACGGCACAGCATCGGCCGTTCTTCTTGTCATCCCCCCCTCTCTTTATTTGTCTTTCTCTAACATATGTGTTTCTCACAAAATCTTTTATGAGGGGGAAGATTCAAACGTCTTCCAAAAAATGTTTTACATTAGAGATGAATGAAATCACTAACATTTCAACAAACTCTCAATTCACGTTCAACAAATGTTTCTGGAAAGGCCCAGGCGTGTTTAATGTATTTTCAACATCAATTATACAGTACATCACAAATGAGAATTTGGAATTTCACAACTTGAAATAATTAACCACAATGTAGCCCTTTGCCATATTAAAAAATAAGCCATTTGTAAGCCAAATAGCCTTTTAAGAAAAGCCCCAAGGTGAAAATATGATACCACTTCTCTCAAACCGCTCCTAACAATATTTTGTTTCAGTAGAGTTTGTGAACTTGAAGCTGGGTTCCAGAGGCTTTACATTTCTCAAATCAGCTTTTACTCTGCTCTCCTTTACCGGGTTTTACTCTGCTCTCCTTTACCGGGTTTTACTCTGCTCTCCTTTACCGGGTTTTACTCTGCTCTCCTTTTCTGGGTTTTACTCTGCTCTCCTTTACCGGGTTTTACTCTGCTCTCCTTTACCGGGTTTTACTCTGCTCTCCTTTACCGGGTTTTACTCTGCTCTCCTTTTCTGGGTTTTACTCTGCTCTCCTTTACCGGGTTTTACTCTGCTCTCCTTTACCGGGTTTTACTCTGCTCTCCTTTACCGGGTTTTACTCTGCTCTCCTTTACCGGGTTTTACTCGGCTCTCCTTTACCGGGTTTTACTCTGCTCTCCTTTTCTGGGTTTTACTCTGCTCTCCTTTTCTGGGTTTTACTCTGCTCTCCTTTACCGGGTTTTACTCTGCTCTCCTTTACCGGGTTTTACTCTGCTCTCCTTTACCGGGTTTTACTCTGCTCTCCTTTACCGGGTTTTACTCGGCTCTCCTTTACCGGGTTTTACTCTGCTCTCCTTTACCGGGTTTTACTCTGCTCTCCTTTTCTGGGTTTTACTCTGCTCTCCTTTTCTGGGTTTTACTCTGCTCTCCTTTTCTGGGTTTTACTCTGCTCTCCTTTACCGGGTTTTACTCTGCTCTCCTTTTCTGGGTTTTACTCTGCTCTCCTTTACCGGGTTTTACTCGGCTCTCCTTTACCGGGTTTTACTCTGCTCTCCTTTTCTGGGTTTTACTCTGCTCTCCTTTTCTGGGTTTTACTCTGCTCTCCTTTACCGGGTTTTACTCGGCTCTCCTTTACCGGGTTTTACTCTGCTCTCCTTTTCTGGGTTTTACTCTGCTCTCCTTTACCGGGTTTTACTCTGCTCTCCTTTACCGGGTTTTACTCTGCTCTCCTTTTCTGCTTTTTTACGTCACTGTTCTTTTCCTTCTCCACGTCGGCCTCGCTAGTCTCCTGATAGTTGATAAATGATCTGTTAAAGTAATTTGAAGGTCACTCCAAACCCTTGTTTTGAAACATCTGACAAAACACACATCCACTTAAACATGTGGAGTTGTATGGGTGTATTATGATGTTGGCCACCAACGAGGCAGCTGGAGTTAGCCATGTCTCCTGTGGAATCAGAGACACACACACACACACACACACACACACACACACACACACACACACACACACACACACACACACACACATATAGGAAATACATCTCATAAATCTGAAATGCATGAGCTCCCAACACAAGCCAACAGAGAGGAGAGGAGAGAACTCTGCCTCCATCTTTCTCACTCTCTCCCTCTATCAGCACTGCTTTTTAGAACCTTATTGGAACATTCTGGAATCTCTGAACATTCTTGAATAGCAAAGCATGACGTGTGTGTGTGTGTGTGTGTTTTTCTTCGCACATGTGTGTGCATGTCTGCGTCTCTACCTGCAAGTGTGTGTTTGAGTTTCTACTTGCCTGTGTGTGTGTGTGTGTGTGTGTGTGTGTGTGTGTGTGTGTGTGTGTGCGCACATATCAGAGTGGCTCATAGGTTGATCACATCTATATTTCAGCTGAGCGTTGTCAGTGTGGTATGTGATTCTCACAGTGCTGGGCAGAGTTAGACATAGCGTGATGACTTCCGCTATAAATCACTAGCATTGATCAGCTGCCAGAAGAACATTTGTTAGCCCAGATGTTTAGCGAGAAAGAGAGACCAAGAGAAAGTGCGTGTGGTTGTTTGTGTGTGTGTGTGTGTGTGTGTTTGTGTGCAGGTTGGACAGGCCCCTTGAACAGTGAAGTACTCACCTATGACATCAGGTCCCTTGGAGCTGACTCTCAAACTCCTGCTTCCCAAGGGGACTTCCAGCACTGTCTTCACAGCTGTAGGACAAAGGAGATTTTATTTTGACTACTCAACAAATACCAAAATGTCTCCACAATACCCCAAATGTCCTCACAATACACCACAATGTCAGCACAATACATCAAATGTCCCAAAATACACCAAATTCCAGTTTGTTTCCACATTAAACCAAAATGTACCCACAATACACCAAAATATACTCACAATGCACCAAATTCCTGAATACATACAATTGCCACAGTATACTTAAAATGTCAGCACAATACACAGAAATGTCTCCACAATACAAACAATGTCATCACATAAAATGTCCCCAGAATACATAAAAGACACTCTTAGAATACAATACACTAAATGTCCTAAAATAATAAACGCTTAGTTAATCTGGAAATAGATACGGCAGATACAGACGTAATTAACAGATGGTCTCTAAACACGACACATCTGTCATTTCTGAGAGTGTAACAATTGTCCACTAAGCTGTTGGGTAGATAGCACTCTCACTCCTGAGTTCTTGTTGCAGGTGTGGGAATAATGTGATAACTTCAAAGAGACATCCCACACATAGCTCTTCCTCGTATCACTTATCTTATTAAAGCTGACGTGTCTTCCTCTTCGTCAGAGCTTTTGCTGAAGGCCAAGAGGCTGACACCTAAGCTTTAATAAAGTGAGAAAATTAAAAAGCTTGTAAGTGATAGGAGCAAGAGCAGTCTGCAGGTTTCTTTTCCTTTTAGGGTAAACAAATGAAGTAATCTTTACCTGTTCTTATTATCCAGCTGGCGTGACTGTTTCCTCCCTGTTTCAGTTGATTTGAACAACGAACTCCTTTTGGCTTCAGATCTCAACATGAACATCAGTAAATAAAGTTGGGCCGGTCCTAAATTGTACCCTATTCCCTATATTGTGCACTACCTTTGACGGGGCCCCCATAGGGCTCTGTCATGTAGGGAATAAGGTGCCCTTTTGGGACACAGGCAGCGTGTAGGAGTTCTACTTCAGTTGGCAGATCATACTGACCTTCAGTGTCTTATCAACGAAGGGGGTTGGTGAGGCCAAAAGAAAGTGTGTTGAAACAAGTCAAACTGTTGAAACACCTCCAGAAACCACTTAAGCATACAGTTAATGTAAAACAAAAATATGACAACAAATTTTATGAGGTGAAATAGAACTGTGTCGAAACTATTTTGTTTCAAAGTGGAATGAAATAATGTATCTGTGATGTATCTTGAGAATTCACAGTGTTGAAAAACCTGGAGTAACCGTTGGACGGTGAAAGCATTGTCAGAATTTGAGTCCCAAGTGACAGCTTAGGGGCCCTGGTCAAAAGTAGTGTACTATACAGGAATGGGGTGCCATTTGGGACATAGACTAAGACTGTGAAAAGGAATGTTCTTCCAAGGAGCAACATGGAAACTGAGTTTACAAACCAGAGAGGTAAAATGATAACCCATATTTCTCCCTCTGCAGTCTGCAATGTGCCAATTCTAAATGTGTTAATGTGAAAACAGAAGAACAACAGCGACATGTACAGTAGAATATGTGTCCAATATAGCATGACCTCCCATAGCAGGCAAATATAAGGTTAGGCAAGAAGGGTTTGTGTGTGTGTGTGTGTGTGTGTGTGTGTGTGTGTGTGTGTGTGTGTGTGTGTGTGTGTGTGTGTGTGTGTGTGTGTGTGTGTGTAGAGATAAACCAGGTAATAACATCTGATATCTACTGTAGAAACACCTTGTGACAGTCACGTTAACACCCCCCCCCCTCCAACCAGGTGATAACATCTGATATCTACTGTAGAAACACCTTGTGACAGTCACGTTAACACCACCCACCCCTCCAACCAGGTGATAACATCTGATATCTACTGTAGAAACACCTTGTGACAGTCACGTTAACACCCCCAACTCCTCCAACCAGGTGATAACATCTGATATCTACTGTAGAAACACCTTGTGACAGTCACGTTAACACTCCCCCCCCCTCCAACCAGGTGATAACATCTGATATCTACTGTAGAAACACCTTGTGACAGTCACGTTAACACCCCCCCCCCCCTCCAACCAGGTAATAACATCTGATATCTACTGTAGAAACACCTTGTGACAGTCACGTTAACACCCCCCCCCCCCTCCAACCAGGTAATAACATCTGATATCTACTGTAGAAACACCTTGTGACAGTCACGTTAACAACCCCCTCCAACCAGGTAATAACATCTGATATCTACTGTAGAAACACCTTGTGACAGTCACGTTAACACCCCCCCCCCTCCAACCAGGTAATAACATCTGATATCTACTGTAGAAACACCTTGTGACAGTCACGTTAACAACCCCCTCCAACCAGGTAATAACATCTGATATCTACTGTAGAAACACCTTGTGACAGTCACATTAACACCCCCCCCCTCCAACCAGGTAATAACATCTGATATCTACTGTAGAAACACCTTGTGACAGTCACGTTAACACCCCCCTCCAACCAGGTAATAACATCTGAAATCTACTGTAGAAACACCTTGTGACAGTCACGTTAACACCCCCTCCAACCAGGTAATAACATCTGATATCTACTGTACAAACACCTTGTGACAGTCACGTTAACACCCCCCCCTCCAACCAGGTAATAACATCTGATATCTACTGTAGAAACCCCTTGTGACAGTCACGTTAACACCCCCCCCCCCTCCAACCAGGTAATAACATCTGATATCTACTGTAGAAACACCTTGTGACAGTCACGTTAACACCCCCTCCAACCAGGTAATAACATCTGATATCTACTGTAGAAACACCTTGTGACAGTCACGTTAACACCCACCCCTCCAACCAGGTAATAACATCTGATATCTACTGTAGAAACACCTTGTGACAGTCACGTTAACAACCCCCTCCAACCAGGTAATAACATCTGATATCTACTGTAGAAACACCTTGTGACAGTCACGTTAACACCCCCCCCTCCAACCAGGTAATAACATCTGATATCTACTGTAGAAACACCTTGTGACAGTCACGTTAACAACCCCCTCCAACCAGGTAATAACATCTGATATCTACTGTAGAAACACCTTGTGACAGTCACGTTAACAACCCCCCCTCCAAGCCCCACCCAGTGTCTCTATACTGTAAACCTCTCACAGGTAAAGTACAAGTGGCACAGAATATGTGTGTGAACGTTTCCTCCTCGGTTCTCCCCACTCTTTTTTTTAAACTCATCAATCTACACACAATACATCATAACGACAAAACAAAAACATGTTTTTAGACATTTTTGCTCATTTATAACAAATATATCACAAATATGACATTTACATAAGTATTCAGACCCTTTACTCAGTACTTTGTTGAAGCCCCTTTTGTAGCGAATACAACTTCCAGTCTTCTTGGGTATGACGCTACAAGCTTGGCACACCCGTATTTGGGGAGTTTCTCCCATTCTTCTCTGCAGATCCTCTCAAGCTCTGTCTGGTTGGATGTCTCTCCAGAGATTTTTGATTGAGTTAAAGTCCGGGCTCTGGCTGGGCCACTCAAGAACATTCAGAGACTTGTCCTGAAGCCACTCCTTCATTGTCTTGGCTATGTGCTTAGGGTCGTTGTCCTGTTGGAAGGTGAACCTTCACCCCAGTCTGAGGTGCTGAGCGCACTGGAGCAGGTTTTCATCAAGGATCTCTCTGTACTTTTCTCCGTTCATCTTGCCCTCAAGCCTGACTAGTCCCCCAGTTTCTGCTGCTGAAAAACATCCCCACAGCATGATGCTGCCACCACCATGCTTCATTGTAGGAATGGTGTCAGGTTGAATCCAGATGTGACACTTGGCATTCAGGCCAAAGAGTTCAATCTTGTTTTTTGCTGTGACATGCACTGTCAACTGTGGGACCTTATATAGACAGGTGTGTGCCTTTCCAAATCATGTCCAATCAATTAAATTGACCACAGGTGGACTCCAATCAAGTTGTAGGAACATCTCAAGGATGATCAATGGAAACAGGATGCACCTGAGCTGATAGCAAAGGGTCTGAATACTTATGTAAATAAGTTCTACGTTTTTTTAGGGGGAGGGGGAGAGGGGGATTGGGTGCAGTGCCTGAGCGTGATGGGGGAGGGAAAGGGAGGATTGTGATAAAGGGGGGAGAGGAGGATTGGGTGCAGTGCCTGAGGTTGATGGGGGAGGGCAAGGGAGGTTGGTGATGAAGGGGGGAGAGGAGGATTGGGTGCAGTGCCTGAGGGTGATGGGAAGGGAGGATGGTGATGAAGGGGGGAGAGGGGGAATGGGTGCCTGAGGGTGATGGGGAGGAGGAGGGAGGATGGTGATGAAGGGGGAGGGTTACATCACTCTGGGTCATCTTCACCATCTGGAAGTCACATGACTGGGGCACAGGGCAGAGAGGGAGAGGGAGAGAAAGAGAGAGCGAGAAAGAGCGAGAGCAAGAGAGAAAGAGAGAGAGAAAGAGAGAAAGCGAGAGAAAGAGAAAGAGAGAGAGTGAGAGAGAGAAAGAGCGAGAGAGAGAGAGCGAGAGAAAGAGAAAGAGAGAGAAAAAGAGAGAGCGAGAGAGGTAGACTGTCAGACCTCATTGTCAGATTCATCACTGCGCCTCCTCGTCATCCTCTTTTGTCTAAAAATCTGTTTTCACTTTGTTATTATGGGGTATTGTGCGTAGATTGATGAATTTAGAATAAGGCTGTAGCCTAACAAAATATGGAAAAAGGGAAGGGGTCTGAATACTTTACGAATGCACTGTATGTTTTAGTGTGCTACAGTGAAGTAGTAGTGAGCACATCCACATGTCTCCTAAAATGTCACAGCGTTTAATGTCATGTACAGCTAAAAACATATAAACATGCACACACACACACGCGCACGCACACACACACACACACACACACACACACACACACACACACACACACACACACACACACACACACACACACACACACACCTCAATATCCAGCCTGATAAGCGTACGATAGACCTCTTTCATTTCAGTAGAACCCGTGCCAAATGTGTTCCCCTGCTAAAGTGCTGCCTTTTCAGACACTTGCCTTTTTCATAATACAAGTTTTTCTCCAAGCCTGTGGCTGAGAGGGGCGAGTCTTCTGTTCTAACGAGGCGAGAGGTTTATAGACAAGTGGAGTGCTAATGCTATTTTCCGCTGTTTGAGAAATCTACTTTTCCCTCTGGCAACACTAGAACTACATCCCAAATGGTACCCTATTCCCTACATAGTGCACTGCTATTTATCAAAGCCCTATGGGCCCTGGTCTAAAGTAGTGCACTATATAGGGAATAGGGTGCCATTTGGGACGTAGTACTGGGACACTCCTTTTAACAATTAAGCACCGCTGGACTCCCACCAAAGTAATCATATATGGAAAGAGAATCGGTAAGTCTCCGATTTTATTATGGTAATGAAAAGTCCATTCCAGAGTTTGTTCAATTGTCTGAAATGACTTTTTTTTTTAAGTGACTGTCCTCCCAAACAAATGAGTGAACAGTGAAACATGGAGGTACTCTGTTATGAGCTTGGTTTAGGCTGATCTTTCATCGACTCGCCGATACATTGGAGTACTTCTGGCACGGGCGCTTTGGCTTTAAGCATATTCCAGACACAACAACTGATACACACTATTCACAATCAGAAATAAAGGATCACAATAAACTAACGTGCTATGTCATGCTTTCTGTGTGTGTGTGTGTGTGTGTGTGTTTGTGTGTGTGTGTGTGTGTGTGTGTGTGTGTGTGTGTGTGTGTGTGTGTGTGTGTGTGTGTGTGTGTGTGTGTGTGTGTGTGTGTGTGTGTGTGTGTCACTGGGGCATATTACATTCCACTCAGACTCATAGTGTTGCTCTGAGGTTTAGTTTTCCAGTGCTGAGTAGAGATACGAAATCAATGTCCGAATCAGAGTGGAAACGCTCTCTGCATATTTCGATATTTTCCTTTGGTTGGGAATGCTGATGCAGTGAGTGTGCAGAGTGAGCTCTGAGGAATGAAGCAGAACTGCCAGTTCCTCATTAGGAGCTTTTACAGTAGATTAATAAAGAGGAGAGAATGACTCTATCCCGAGTCCAGACACACACACACACACACACACACACACACACACACACACACACACACACACGCTCGCAAAAACACATACGCATACACTCTTGCACGCAAGTTCACAACACGTATGCACATGTGCCCACACACATACACACCTACACACTCACCTACACACACAGGCCAAGAGTCCTTAGCACCGGGTGCCCTGGATTATCCTGAAAAATAAGGGCCTGTAGCGCCCAAACCACTAGAGAGGTGGAGGAAGCTGATGGGGAGAGAGATGGAGGGGTAGAGAGAGAGAGAGGAGAGAGAGAGAGAGAGAGAGAGATGGAGGGGGGAGAGAGAGAGAGGAGAGAGAGAGAGAGAGAGATAGAGAGATGGAGAGGGTAGAGAGAGAAGAGAGAGAGAG
>NC_042968.1:34434465-34495248 GCF_901001165.1 Salmo trutta | reverse complement strand
ACTGTTTGAGCGCTTTGTTCCGAGCGAGGGGAAATTCTTGGAAGAGGAGAAGTGACTTAAGTGCGACTGGCAGACCCAGGCAGAGCGAATGCTGACGACTGGCGCTGTCCAACAACAATATAAATGTCTCTTTCCACTGCATAAGGCTCAGCTTTGTCCATATTAGTGGGCAGCTACAAAGACAGCCTTGTGCTGGTAGTAGCTAGTAGAGGACAGAAGGTTTCTAGACAGTACAGACATACGTAGATACTGTGGCTCATGGTAATAATAATATGATATATGGACAGTTATGGCTGGGGTTTGACACGATCAAACACAACTAGGGTTAGGGCCTAGTAATGTTCTAATGGGGTCAGCCAGGACCTAGTAATGCTCTAATAGGGTCAGCCAGGACCTAGTAATGGTCTAATGGGGTCAACCAGGACCTAGTAATGGTCTAATAGGGTCAGCCAGGACCTAGTAATGGTCTAATGGGGTCAGCCAGGACCTAGTAATGGTCTAATGGGGTCAGCCAGGACCTAGTAATGGTCTAATATTTTTGGTCAGGTCACATTGTCAGGAAAACATCTAACCCTAATAACATGTCTTGGACATCCATATTAAAATAGTTAGAAAACTACTAACCCTGATAACATATCTTGGACATCCATATTAAATTAGTTAGAAAACTACTAACCCTGATAACATGTCTTGGACATCCATAATAAATTAGTTAGAAAACATCTAACCCTGATAACATGTCTTGGACATCCATATTAAATTAGTTAGAAAACTACTAACCCTGATAACATGTCTTGGACATCCATATTAAATTAGCTAGAAAACTACTCACCCTGATAACATGTCTTGGACATCCATATTAAATTAGTTAGAAAACTACTAACCCTGATAACATGTCTTGGACATCCATATTAAATTAGTTAGAAAACTACTAACCCTGATAACATGTCTTGGACATCCATATTAAATTAGTTAGAAAACATCTAACCCTGATAACATGTCTTGGACATCGATATTAAATTAGTTAGAAAACTACTAACCCTGATAACATGTCTTGGACATCCATATTAAATTAGTTAGAAAACATCTAACCCTGATAACATGTCTTGGACATCGATATTAAATTAGTTAGAAAACTACTAACCCTGATAACATGTCTTGGACGTCCATATTAAATTAGTTAGAAAACTACTAACCCTGATAACATGTCTTGGACATCCATATTAAATTAGTTAGAAAACTACTCACCCTGATAACATGTCTTGGACATCCATATTAAATTAGTTAGAAAACTACTAACCCTGATAACATGTCTTGGACATCCATATTAAATTAGTTAGAAAACTACTCACCCTGATAACATGTCTTGGACGTCCATATTAAATTAGTTAGAAAACTACTAACCCTGATAACATGTCTTGGACATCCATATTAAATTAGTTAGAAAACATCTAACCCTGATAATGTGTCTTGGACATCGATATTAAATTAGTTATAAAACTACTTACCCTGATAACATGTCTTGGACATCGATATTAAATTAGTTAGAAAACTACTAACCCTGATAACATGTCTTGGACATCCATATTAAATTAGTTAGAAAACTACTAACCCTGATAACATGTCTTGGACATCCATATTAAATTAGTTAGAAAACTACTAACCCTGATAACATGTCTTGGACATCCATATTAAATTAGTTAGAAAACTACTAACCCTGATAACATGTCTTGGAAATCCATATTAAATTAGTTAGAAAACTACTAACCCTGATAACATGTCTTGGACATCCATAATAAATTAGTTAGAAAACATCTAACCCTGATAACATGTCTTGGACATCCATATTAAATTAGTTAGAAAACTACTAACCCTGATAACATGTCTTGGACATCCATATTAAATTAGTTAGAAAACTACTAACCCTGATAACATGTCTTGGACATCCATATTAAATTAGTTAGAAAACTACTAACCCTGATAACATGTCTTGGACATCCATATTAAATTAGTTAGAAAACTACTAACCCTGATAACATGTCTTGGACATCCATATTAAATTACTTAGAAAACTACTAACCCTGATAATGTGTCTTGGACATCGATATTAAATTAGTTAGAAAACTACTAACCCTGATAACATGTCTTGGACATCCATATTAAATTAGCTAGAAAACTACTAACCCTGATAACATGTCTTGGATATCCATATTAAATTAGTTAGAAAACTACTAACCCTGATAACATGTCTTGGACATCCATATTAAATTAGCTAGAAAACTACTAACCCTGATAACATGTCTTGGACATCCATATTAAATTAGTTAGAAAACTACTAACCCTGATAACATGTCTTGGACATCCATATTAAATTAGTTAGAAAACTACTAACCCTGATAACATGTCTTGGACATCCATATTAAATTTGTTAGAAAACTACTAACCCTGAAAACATGTCTTGGACATCCATAATAAATTAGTTAGAAAACTACTAACCCTGATAACATGTCTTGGACATCCATATTAAATTAGTTAGAAAACTACTAACCCTGATAACATGTCTTGGACATCCATATTAAATTAGTTAGAAAACTACTAACCCTGATAACATGTCTTGGACATCCATATTAAATTAGTTAGAAAACTACTAACCCTGATAACATGTCTTGGACATCCATATTAAATTAGTTAGAAAACTACTAACCCTGATAACATGTCTTGGACATCCATATTAAATTAGTTAGAAAACTACTAACCCTGATAACATGTCTTGGAAATCCATATTAAATTAGTTAGAAAACTACTAACCCTGATAACAGGTCTTGGACATCCATATTAAAATAGTTAGAAAACTACTAACCCTGATAACATGTCTTGGACATCCATATTAAATTAGTTAGAAAACTACTAACCCTGATAATGTGTCTTGGACATCCATATTAAATTAGTTAGAAAACTACTAACCCTGATAACATGTCTTGGACATCCATATTAAATTAGTTAGAAAACTACTAACCCTGATAACATGTCTTGGACATCCATATTAAATTAGTTAGAAAACTACTAACCCTGATAACATGTCTTGGAAATCCATATTAAATTAGTTAGAAAACTACTAACCCTGATAACATGTCTTGGACATCCATATTAAATTAGTTAGAAAACTACTAACCCTGATAACATGTCTTGGACATCCATATTAAATTAGTTAGAAAACTACTAACCCTGATAACATGTCTTGGACATCCATATTAAAATAGTTAGAAAACTACTAACCCTGATAACATGTCTTGGACATCCATATTAAATTAGTTAGAAAACTACTAACCCTGATAACATGTCTTGGACATCCATATTAAATTAGTTAGAAAACTACTAACCCTGAAAACATGTCTTGGACATCCATATTAAATTAGTTAGAAAACATCTAACAATGATAACATGTCTTGGACATCCATATTAAATTAGTTAGAAAACTACTAACCCTGATAATGTGTCTTGGACATCGATATTAAATTAGTTAGAAAACTACTAACCCTGATAACATGTCTTGGACATCCATATTAAATTAGTTAGAAACTACTAACCCTGATAACATGTCTTGGACATCCATATTAAATTAGTTAGAAAACTACTAACCCTGATAACATGTCTTGGACATCCATATTAAATTAGTTAGAAAACTACTAACCCTGATAACATGTCTTGGACATCCATAATAAATTAGTTAGAAAACTACTAACCCTGATAACATGTCTTGGACATCCATATTAATTAGTTAGAAAACTACTAACCCTGATAACATGTCTTGGACATCCATATTAAATTAGTTAGAAAACTACTAACCCTGATAACATGTCTTGGACATCCATATTAAATTAGTTAGAAAACTACTAACCCTGATAACATGTCTTGGACATCCATATTAAATTAGTTAGAAAACTACTAACCCTGATAACATGTCTTGGAAATCCATATTAAATTAGTTAGAAAACTACTAACCCTGATAACAGGTCTTGGACATCCATATTAAAATAGTTAGAAAACTACTAACCCTGATAACATGTCTTGGACATCCATATTAAATTAGTTAGAAAACTACTAACCCTGATAACATGTCTTGGACATCCATATTAAATTAGTTAGAAAACTACTAACCCTGATAACATGTCTTGGAAATCCATATTAAATTAGTTAGAAAACTACTAACCCTGATAACAGGTCTTGGACATCCATATTAAATTAGTTAGAAAACTACTAACCCTGATAACATGTCTTGGACATCCATATTAAATTAGTTAGAAAACTACTAACCCTGATAACATGTCTTGGACATCCATATTAAATTAGTTAGAAAACTACTAACCCTGATAATGTGTCTTGGACATCCATATTAAATTAGTTAGAAAACTACTAACCCTGATAACATGTCTTGGACATCCATATTAAATTAGTTAGAAAACTACTCACCCTGATAACATGTCTTGGACATCCATATTAAATTAGTTAGAAAACTACTAACCCTGATAACATGTCTTGGACATCCATATTAAATTAGTTAGAAAACTACTAACCCTGATAACATGTCTTGGACATCCATATTAAATTAGTTAGAAAACTACTAACCCTGATAACATGTCTTGGACATCCATATTAAATTAGTTAGAAAACTACTAACCCTGATAACATGTCTTGGACATCCATATTAAATTAGTTAGAAAACTACTAACCCTGATAACATGTCTTGGACATCCATATTAAATTACTTAGAAAACTACTAACCCTGATAACATGTCTTGGACATCCATATTAAATTAGTTAGAAAACATCTAACCCTGATAACATGTCTTGGACATCCATATTAAATGAGTTAGAAAACTACTAACCCTGATAACATGTCTTGGACATCCATATTAAATTAGTTAGAAAACTACTAACCCTGACAACATGTCTTGGACATCCATATTAAATTAGTTAGAAAACTACTAACCCTGATAACATGTCTTGGACATCCATATTAAATTAGCTAGAAAACTACTAACCCTGATAACATGTCTTGGACATCCATATTAAATTAGTTAGAAAACTACTAACCCTGATAATGTGTCTTGGACATCCATATTAAATTAGTTAGAAAACTACTAACCCTGATAACATGTCTTGGACATCCATATTAAATGAGTTAGAAAACATCTAACCCTGATAACATGTCTTGGACATCCATATTAAATTAGTTAGAAAACTACTAACCCTGATAACATGTCTTGGACATCCATATTAAATTAGTTAGAAAACATCTAACCCTGATAACATGTCTTGGACATCCATATTAAATTAGTTAGAAAACTACTAACCCTGAAAACATGTCTTGGACATCCATATTAAATTAGTTAGAAAACTACTAACCCTGATAATGTGTCTTGGACATCCATATTAAATTAGTTAGAAAACTACTAACCCTGATAACATGTCTTGGACATCCATATTAAATTAGTTAGAAAACTACTAACCCTGATAACATGTCTTGGACATCCATATTAAATTAGTTAGAAAACTACTAACCCTGATAACATGTCTTGGAAATCCATATTAAATTAGTTAGAAAACTACTAACCCTGATAACATGTCTTGGACATCCATATTAAATTAGTTAGAAAACTACTAACCCTGATAACATGTCTTGGACATCCATATTAAATTAGTTAGAAAACTACTAACCCTGATAAAATGTCTTGGACATCCATATTAAAATAGTTAGAAAACTACTAACCCTGATAACATGTCTTGGACATCCATATTAAATTAGTTAGAAACTACTAACCCTGATAACATGTCTTGGACATCCATATTAAATTAGTTAGAAAACTACTAACCCTGATAACATGTCTTGGACATCCATATTAAATTAGTTAGAAAACATCTAACAATGATAACATGTCTTGGACATCCATATTAAATTAGTTAGAAAACTACTAACCCTGATAACATGTCGTGGACATCCATATTAAATTAGTTAGAAAACTACTAACCCTGATAACATGTCTTGGACATCCATATTAAATTAGTTAGAAAACTACTAACCCTGATAACATGTCTTGGACATCCATATTAAATTAGTTAGAAAACTACTAACCCTGATAACATGTCTTGGACATCCATAATAAATTAGTTAGAAAACATCTAACCCTGATAACATGTCTTGGACATCCATATTAAATTAGTTAGAAAACTACTAACCCTGATAACATGTCTTGGACATCCATATTAAATTAGTTAGAAAACTACTAACCCTGATAACATGTCTTGGACATCCATATTAAATTAGTTAGAAAACTACTAACCCTGATAATGTGTCTTGGACATCCATATTAAATTAGTTAGAAAACTACTAACCCTGATAACATGTCTTGGACATCCATATTAAATTAGTTAGAAAACTACTCACCATGATAACATGTCTTGGACATCCATAATAAATTAGTTAGAAAACTACTAACCCTGATAACATGTCTTGGACATCCATATTAAATTAGTTAGAAAACTACTAACCCTGATAACATGTCTTGGACATCCATATTAAATTAGTTAGAAAACTACTAACCCTGATAACATGTCTTGGACATCCATATTAAATTAGTTAGAAAACTACTAACCCTGATAACATGTCTTGGAAATCCATATTAAATTAGTTAGAAAACTACTAACCCTGATAACATGTCTTGGACATCCATAATAAATTAGTTAGAAAACATCTAACCCTGATAACATGTCTTGGACATCCATATTAAATTAGTTAGAAAACTACTAACCCTGATAACATGTCTTGGACATCCATATTAAATTAGTTAGAAAACTACTAACCCTGATAACATGTCTTGGACATCCATATTAAATTAGTTAGAAAACTACTAACCCTGATAACATGTCTTGGACATCCATATTAAATTAGCTAGAAAACTACTAACCCTGATAACATGTCTTGGACATCCATATTAAATTAGTTAGAAAACTACTAACCCTGATAACATGTCTTGGACATCCATATTAAATTAGTTAGAAAACTACTAACCCTGATAACATGTCTTGGAAATCCATATTAAATTAGTTAGAAAACTACTAACCCTGATAACATGTCTTGGACATCCATATTAAATTAGTTAGAAAACTACTAACCCTGATAACATGTCTTGGACATCCATATTAAATTAGTTAGAAAACTACTAACCCTGATAACATGTCTTGGACATCCATATTAAATTAGTTAGAAAACTACTAACCCTGATAATGTGTCTTGGACATCCATATTAAATTAGTTAGAAAACTACTAACCCTGATAACATGTCTTGGACATCCATATTAAATTAGTTAGAAAACTACTAACCCTGATAACATGTCTTGGACATCCATATTAAATTAGTTAGAAAACTACTAACCCTGATAACATGTCTTGGAAATCCATATTAAATTAGTTAGAAAACTACTAACCCTGATAACATGTCTTGGACATCCATATTAAATTAGTTAGAAAACTACTAACCCTGATAACATGTCTTGGACATCCATATTAAATTAGTTAGAAAACTACTAACCCTGATAACATGTCTTGGAAATCCATATTAAATTAGTTAGAAAACTACTAACCCTGATAACATGTCTTGGACATCCATATTAAAATAGTTAGAAAACTACTAACCCTGATAACATGTCTTGGACATCCATATTAAATTAGTTAGAAAACTACTAACCCTGATAACATGTCTTGGACATCCATATTAAATTAGTTAGAAAACTACTAACCCTGATAACAGGTCTTGGACATCCATATTAAATTAGTTAGAAAACTACTAACCCTGATAACATGTCTTGGACATCCATATTAAATTAGTTAGAAAACTACTAACCCTGATAATGTGTCTTGGACATCGATATTAAATTAGTTAGAAAACTACTAACCCTGATAATGTGTCTTGGACATCCATATTAAATTAGTTAGAAAACTACTAACCCTGATAACATGTCTTGGACATCCATATTAAATTAGTTAGAAAACTACTAACCCTGATAACATGTCTTGGAAATCCATATTAAATTAGTTAGAAAACTACTAACCCTGATAACATGTCTTGGACATCCATATTAAATTAGTTAGAAAACTACTAACCCTGATAACATGTCTTGGACATCCATATTAAATTAGTTAGAAAACTACTAACCCTGATAACATGTCTTGGACATCCATATTAAATTAGTTAGAAAACTACTAACCCTGATAACATGTCTTGGACATCCATATTAAATTAGTTAGAAAACTACTAACCCTGATAACATGTCTTGGACATCCATATTAAATTAGTTAGAAAACTACTAACCCTGATAACATGTCTTGGACATCCATATTAAATTAGTTAGAAAACATCTAACAATGATAACATGTCTTGGACATCCATATTAAATTAGTTAGAAAACTACTAACCCTGATAACATGTCGTGGACATCCATATTAAATTAGTTAGAAAACTACTAACCCTGATAACATGTCTTGGACATCCATATTAAATTAGTTAGAAAACTACTAACCCTGATAACATGTCTTGGACATCCATATTAAATTAGTTAGAAAACTACTAACCCTGATAACATGTCTTGGACATCCATAATAAATTAGTTAGAAAACATCTAACCCTGATAACATGTCTTGGACATCCATATTAAATTAGTTAGAAAACTACTAACCCTGATAACATGTCTTGGACATCCATATTAAATTAGTTAGAAAACTACTAACCCTGATAACATGTCTTGGACATCCATATTAAATTAGTTAGAAAACTACTAACCCTGATAATGTGTCTTGGACATCCATATTAAATTAGTTAGAAAACTACTAACCCTGATAACATGTCTTGGACATCCATATTAAATTAGTTAGAAAACTACTCACCATGATAACATGTCTTGGACATCCATAATAAATTAGTTAGAAAACTACTAACCCTGATAACATGTCTTGGACATCCATATTAAATTAGTTAGAAAACTACTAACCCTGATAACATGTCTTGGACATCCATATTAAATTAGTTAGAAAACTACTAACCCTGATAACATGTCTTGGACATCCATATTAAATTAGTTAGAAAACTACTAACCCTGATAACATGTCTTGGAAATCCATATTAAATTAGTTAGAAAACTACTAACCCTGATAACATGTCTTGGACATCCATAATAAATTAGTTAGAAAACATCTAACCCTGATAACATGTCTTGGACATCCATATTAAATTAGTTAGAAAACTACTAACCCTGATAACATGTCTTGGACATCCATATTAAATTAGTTAGAAAACTACTAACCCTGATAACATGTCTTGGACATCCATATTAAATTAGTTAGAAAACTACTAACCCTGATAACATGTCTTGGACATCCATATTAAATTAGCTAGAAAACTACTAACCCTGATAACATGTCTTGGACATCCATATTAAATTAGTTAGAAAACTACTAACCCTGATAACATGTCTTGGACATCCATATTAAATTAGTTAGAAAACTACTAACCCTGATAATGTGTCTTGGACATCCATATTAAATTAGTTAGAAAACTACTAACCCTGATAACATGTCTTGGACATCCATATTAAATTAGTTAGAAAACTACTAACCCTGATAACATGTCTTGGACATCCATATTAAATTAGTTAGAAAACTACTAACCCTGATAACATGTCTTGGACATCGATATTAAATTAGTTAGAAAACTACTAACCCTGATAATGTGTCTTGGACATCCATATTAAATTAGTTAGAAAACTACTAACCCTGATAACATGTCTTGGACATCCATATTAAATTAGTTAGAAAACTACTAACCCTGATAACATGTCTTGGACATCCATATTAAATTAGTTAGAAAACTACTAACCCTGATAACATGTCTTGGAAATCCATATTAAATTAGTTAGAAAACTACTAACCCTGATAACATGTCTTGGACATCCATATTAAATTAGTTAGAAAACTACTAACCCTGATAACATGTCTTGGACATCCATATTAAATTAGTTAGAAAACTACTAACCCTGATAACATGTCTTGGAAATCCATATTAAATTAGTTAGAAAACTACTAACCCTGATAACATGTCTTGGACATCCATATTAAAATAGTTAGAAAACTACTAACCCTGATAACATGTCTTGGACATCCATATTAAATTAGTTAGAAAACTACTAACCCTGATAACATGTCTTGGACATCCATATTAAATTAGTTAGAAAACTACTAACCCTGATAACAGGTCTTGGACATCCATATTAAATTAGTTAGAAAACTACTAACCCTGATAACATGTCTTGGACATCCATATTAAATTAGTTAGAAAACTACTAACCCTGATAATGTGTCTTGGACATCGAAATTAAATTAGTTAGAAAACTACTAACCCTGATAATGTGTCTTGGACATCCATATTAAATTAGTTAGAAAACTACTAACCCTGATAACATGTCTTGGACATCCATATTAAATTAGTTAGAAAACTACTAACCCTGATAACATGTCTTGGAAATCCATATTAAATTAGTTAGAAAACTACTAACCCTGATAACATGTCTTGGACATCCATATTAAATTAGTTAGAAAACTACTAACCCTGATAATGTGTCTTGGACATCCATATTAAATTAGTTAGAAAACTACTAACCCTGATAACATGTCTTGGACATCCATATTAAATTAGTTAGAAAACTACTCACCCTGATAACATGTCTTGGACGTCCATATTAAATTAGTTAGAAAACTACTCACCCTGATAACATGTCTTGGACATCCATATTAAATTAGTTAGAAAACTACTAACCCTGATAACATGTCTTGGACATCCATATTAAATTAGTTAGAAAACTACTAACCCTGATAACATGTCTTGGACATCCATATTAAATTAGTTAGAAAACTACTAACCCTGATAACATGTCTTGGACATCCATATTAAATTAGTTAGAAAACTACTAACCCTGATAACATGTCTTGGACATCCATATTAAATTAGTTAGAAAACATCTAACCCTGATAACATGTCTTGGACATCCATATTAAATGAGTTAGAAAACTACTAACCCTGATAACATGTCTTGGACATCCATATTAAATTAGTTAGAAAACTACTAACCCTGATAACATGTCTTGGACATCCATATTAAATTAGTTAGAAAACTACTCACCCTGATAACATGTCTTGGACGTCCATATTAAATTAGTTAGAAAACTACTCACCCTGATAACATGTCTTGGACATCCATATTAAATTAGTTAGAAAACTACTAACCCTGATAACATGTCTTGGACATCCATATTAAATTAGTTAGAAAACTACTAACCCTGATAACATGTCTTGGACATCCATATTAAATTAGTTAGAAAACTACTAACCCTGATAACATGTCTTGGACATCCATATTAAATTAGTTAGAAAACTACTAACCCTGATAACATGTCTTGGACATCCATATTAAATTAGTTAGAAAACATCTAACCCTGATAACATGTCTTGGACATCCATATTAAATGAGTTAGAAAACTACTAACCCTGATAACATGTCTTGGACATCCATATTAAATTAGTTAGAAAACTACTAACCCTGATAACATGTCTTGGACATCCATATTAAATTAGTTAGAAAACTACTAACCCTGATAACATGTCTTGGACATCCATATTAAATTAGCTAGAAAACTACTAACCCTGATAACATGTCTTGGACATCCATATTAAATTAGTTAGAAAACTACTAACCCTGATAACATGTCTTGGACATCCATATTAAATGAGTTAGAAAACATCTAACCCTGATAACATGTCTTGGACATCCATATTAAATTAGTTAGAAAACTACTAACCCTGATAACATGTCTTGGACATCCATATTAAATTAGTTAGAAAACTACTAACCCTGATAACATGTCTTGGACATCCATAATAAATTAGTTAGAAAACTACTAACCCTGATAATGTGTCTTGGACATCCATATTAAATTAGTTAGAAAACTACTAACCCTGATAACATGTCTTGGACGTCCATATTAAATTAGTTAGAAAACTACTAACCCTGATAACATGTCTTGGACATCCATATTAAATTAGTTAGAAAACTACTAACCCTAATAACATGTCTTGGACATCCATATTAAATTAGTTAGAAAACTACTAACCCTGATAACATGTCTTGGACATCGATATTAAATTAGTTAGAAAACTACTAACCCTGATAACATGTCTTGGACATCCATATTAAATTAGTTAGAAAACTACTAACCCTGATAACATGTCTTGGACATCCATATTAAATTAGTTAGAAAACATCTAACCCTGATAACATGTCTTGGACATCCATATTAAATTAGTTAGAAAACTACTAACCCTGATAACATGTCTTGGACATCCATATTAAATTAGTTAGAAAACTACTAACCCTGATAACATGTCTTGGACATCCATATTAAATTAGTTAGAAAACTACTAACCCTGATAACATGTCTTGGAAATCCATATTAAATTAGTTAGAAAACTACTAACCCTGATAACATGTCTTGGACATCCATATTAAATTAGTTAGAAAACTACTAACCCAGATAATGTATCTTGGACGTCCATATTAAATTAGTTAGAAAACTACTAACCCTGATAACATGTCTTGGACATCCATATTAAATTAGTTAGAAAACTACTAACCCTGATAACATGTCTTGGACATCCATATTAAATTAGTTAGAAAACTACTAACCCTGATAACATGTCTTGGACATCCATATTAAATTAGTTAGAAAACTACTAACCCTGATAACATGTCTTGGACATCCATATTAAATTAGCTAGAAAACTACTAACCCTGATAACATGTCTTGGACATCCATATTAAATTAGTTAGAAAACTACTAACCCTGATAACATGTCTTGGACATCCATATTAAATTAGTTAGAAAACTACTAACCCTGATAACATGTCTTGGAAATCCATATTAAATTAGTTAGAAAACTACTAACCCTGATAACATGTCTTGGACATCCATATTAAATTAGTTAGAAAACTACTAACCCTGATAACATGTCTTGGACATCCATATTAAAATAGTTAGAAAACTACTAACCCTGATAACATGTCTTGGACATCCATATTAAATTAGTTAGAAAACTACTAACCCTGATAACATGTCTTGGACATCCATATTAAATTAGTTAGAAAACTACTAACCCTGATAACATGTCTTGGACATCCATATTAAATTAGCTAGAAAACTACTAACCCTGATAACATGTCTTGGACATCCATATTAAATTAGTTAGAAAACTACTAACCCTGATAACATGTCTTGGACATCCATAATAAATTAGTTAGAAAACTACTAACCCTGATAACATGTCTTGGACATCCATATTAAAATAGTTAGAAAACTACTAACCCTGATAACATGTCTTGGAAATCCATATTAAATTAGTTAGAAAACTACTAACCCTGATAACAGGTCTTGGACATCCATATTAAAATAGTTAGAAAACTACTAACCCTGATAACATGTCTTGGACATCCATATTAAATTAGTTAGAAAACTACTAACCCTGATAATGTGTCTTGGACATCGATATTAAATTAGTTAGAAAACTACTAACCCTGATAACAGGTCTTGGACATCCATATTAAATTAGTTAGAAAACTACTAACCCTGATAACATGTCTTGGAAATCCATATTAAATTAGTTAGAAAACTACTAACCCTGATAACATGTCTTGGACATCCATATTAAATTAGTTAGAAAACTACTAACCCTGATAATGTGTATTGGACATCCATATTAAATTAGTTAGAAAACTACTAACCCTGATAGCATGTCTTGGACATCCATATTAAATTAGTTAGAAAACTACTAACCCTGATAACATGTCTTGGACATCCATATTAAATTAGTTAGAAAACTACTCACCCTGATAACATGTCTTGGACATCCATATTAAATTAGTTAGAAAACTACTAACCCTGATAACATGTCTTGGACATCCATATTAAATTAGTTAGAAAACTACTAACCCTGATAACATGTCTTGGACATCCATATTAAATTAGTTAGAAAACTACTAACCCTGATAACATGTCTTGGACATCCATATTAAATTAGTTAGAAAACTACTAACCCTGATAACATGTCTTGGACATCCATATTAAATTAGCTAGAAAACTACTAACCCTGATAACATGTCTTGGACATCCATATTAAATTAGTTAGAAAACTACTAACCCTGATAACATGTCTTGGACATCCATATTAAATTAGTTAGAAAACTACTAACCCTGATAACATGTCTTGGACATCCATATTAAATTTGTTAGAAAACTACTAACCCTGATAACATGTCTTGGACATCCATATTAAATTAGTTAGAAAACTACTAACCCTGATAACATGTCTTGGAAATCCATATTAAATTAGTTAGAAAACTACTAACCCTGATAACAGGTCTTGGACATCCATATTAAAATAGTTAGAAAACTACTAACCCTGATAACATGTCTTGGACATCCATATTAAATTAGTTAGAAAACTACTAACCCTGATAACAGGTCTTGGACATCCATATTAAATTAGTTAGAAAACTACTAACCCTGATAACATGTCTTGGACATCCATATTAAATTAGCTAGAAAACTACTCACCCTGATAACATGTCTTGGACATCCATATTAAATTAGTTAGAAAACTACTAACCCTGATAACATGTCTTGGACATCCATATTAAATTTGTTAGAAAACTACTAACCCTGATAACATGTCTTGGACATCCATAATAAATTAGTTAGAAAACTACTAACCCTGATAACATGTCTTGGACATCCATATTAAATTAGTTAGAAAACTACTAACCCTGATAACATGTCTTGGACATCCATATTAAATTAGTTAGAAAACTACTAACCCTGATAACATGTCTTGGACATCCATATTAAAATAGTTAGAAAACTACTAACCCTGATAACATGTCTTGGACATCCATATTAAATTAGTTAGAAAACTACTAACCCTGATAACATGTCTTGGACATCCATATTAAATTAGTTAGAAAACTACTAACCCTGATAATGTGTCTTGGACATCCATATTAAATTAGCTAGAAAACTACTAACCCTGATAATGTGTCTTGGACATCCATATTAAATTAGTTAGAAAACTACTAACCCTGATAACATGTCTTGGACATCCATATTAAATTACTTAGAAAACTACTAACCCTGATAACATGTCTTGGACATCCATATTAAATTAGTTAGAAAACTACTAACCTTGATAACATGTCTTGGACATCCATATTAAATTAGTTAGAAAACTACTAACCCTGATAATGTGTCTTGGACATCCATATTAAATTAGTTAGAAAACTACTAACCCTGATAATATGTCTTGGACATCCATATTAAATTAGTTAGAAAACTACTAACCCTGATAACATGTCTTGGACATCCATAATAAATTAGTTAGAAAACTACTAACCCTGATAACATGTCTTGGACATCCATATTAAATTAGTTAGAAAACTACTAACCCTGATAACATGTCTTGGACATCCATATTAAAATAGTTAGAAAACTACTAACCCTGATAACATGTCTTGGACATCCATATTAAATTAGTTAGAAAACTACTAACCCTGATAACATGTCTTGGACATCCATATTAAATTAGTTAGAAAACTACTAACCCTGAAAACATGTCTTGGACATCCATATTAAATTAGTTAGAAAACATCTAACAATGATAACATGTCTTGGACATCCATATTAAATTAGTTAGAAAACTACTAACCCTGATAATGTGTCTTGGACATCGATATTAAATTAGTTAGAAAACTACTAACCCTGATAACATGTCTTGGACATCCATATTAAATTAGTTAGAAAACTACTAACCCTGATAACATGTCTTGGACATCCATATTAAATTACTTAGAAAACTACTAACCCTGATAATGTGTCTTGGACATCGATATTAAATTAGTTAGAAAACTACTAACCCTGATAACATGTCTTGGACATCCATATTAAATTAGCTAGAAAACTACTAACCCTGATAACATGTCTTGGATATCCATATTAAATTAGTTAGAAAACTACTAACCCTGATAACATGTCTTGGACATCCATATTAAATTAGTTAGAAAACTACTAACCCTGATAACATGTCTTGGACATCCATATTAAATTAGCTAGAAAACTACTAACCCTGATAACATGTCTTGGACATCCATATTAAATTAGTTAGAAAACTACTAACCCTGATAACATGTCTTGGACATCCATAATAAATTAGTTAGAAAACTACTAACCCTGATAACATGTCTTGGACATCCATATTAAAATAGTTAGAAAACTACTAACCCTGATAACATGTCTTGGAAATCCATATTAAATTAGTTAGAAAACTACTAACCCTGATAACAGGTCTTGGACATCCATATTAAAATAGTTAGAAAACTACTAACCCTGATAACATGTCTTGGACATCCATATTAAATTAGTTAGAAAACTACTAACCCTGATAATGTGTCTTGGACATCGATATTAAATTAGTTAGAAAACTACTAACCCTGATAACAGGTCTTGGACATCCATATTAAATTAGTTAGAAAACTACTAACCCTGATAACATGTCTTGGAAATCCATATTAAATTAGTTAGAAAACTACTAACCCTGATAACATGTCTTGGACATCCATATTAAATTAGTTAGAAACTACTAACCCTGATAATGTGTATTGGACATCCATATTAAATTAGTTAGAAAACTACTAACCCTGATAGCATGTCTTGGACATCCATATTAAATTAGTTAGAAAACTACTAACCCTGATAACATGTCTTGGACATCCATATTAAATTAGTTAGAAAACTACTCACCCTGATAACATGTCTTGGACATCCATATTAAATTAGTTAGAAAACTACTAACCCTGATAACATGTCTTGGACATCCATATTAAATTAGTTAGAAAACTACTAACCCTGATAACATGTCTTGGACATCCATATTAAATTAGTTAGAAAACTACTAACCCTGATAACATGTCTTGGACATCCATATTAAATTAGTTAGAAAACTACTAACCCTGATAACATGTCTTGGACATCCATATTAAATTAGCTAGAAAACTACTAACCCTGATAACATGTCTTGGACATCCATATTAAATTAGTTAGAAAACTACTAACCCTGATAACATGTCTTGGACATCCATATTAAATTAGTTAGAAAACTACTAACCCTGATAACATGTCTTGGACATCCATATTAAATTTGTTAGAAAACTACTAACCCTGATAACATGTCTTGGACATCCATATTAAATTAGTTAGAAAACTACTAACCCTGATAACATGTCTTGGAAATCCATATTAAATTAGTTAGAAAACTACTAACCCTGATAACAGGTCTTGGACATCCATATTAAAATAGTTAGAAAACTACTAACCCTGATAACATGTCTTGGACATCCATATTAAATTAGTTAGAAAACTACTAACCCTGATAACAGGTCTTGGACATCCATATTAAATTAGTTAGAAAACTACTAACCCTGATAACATGTCTTGGACATCCATATTAAATTAGCTAGAAAACTACTCACCCTGATAACATGTCTTGGACATCCATATTAAATTAGTTAGAAAACTACTAACCCTGATAACATGTCTTGGACATCCATATTAAATTTGTTAGAAAACTACTAACCCTGATAACATGTCTTGGACATCCATAATAAATTAGTTAGAAAACTACTAACCCTGATAACATGTCTTGGACATCCATATTAAATTAGTTAGAAAACTACTAACCCTGATAACATGTCTTGGACATCCATATTAAATTAGTTAGAAAACTACTAACCCTGATAACATGTCTTGGACATCCATATTAAAATAGTTAGAAAACTACTAACCCTGATAACATGTCTTGGACATCCATATTAAATTAGTTAGAAAACTACTAACCCTGATAACATGTCTTGGACATCCATATTAAATTAGTTAGAAAACTACTAACCCTGATAATGTGTCTTGGACATCCATATTAAATTAGCTAGAAAACTACTAACCCTGATAATGTGTCTTGGACATCCATATTAAATTAGTTAGAAAACTACTAACCCTGATAACATGTCTTGGACATCCATATTAAATTACTTAGAAAACTACTAACCCTGATAACATGTCTTGGACATCCATATTAAATTAGTTAGAAAACTACTAACCTTGATAACATGTCTTGGACATCCATATTAAATTAGTTAGAAAACTACTAACCCTGATAATGTGTCTTGGACATCCATATTAAATTAGTTAGAAAACTACTAACCCTGATAATATGTCTTGGACATCCATATTAAATTAGTTAGAAAACTACTAACCCTGATAACATGTCTTGGACATCCATAATAAATTAGTTAGAAAACTACTAACCCTGATAACATGTCTTGGACATCCATATTAAATTAGTTAGAAAACTACTAACCCTGATAACATGTCTTGGACATCCATATTAAATTAGTTAGAAAACTACTAACCCTGATAACATGTCTTGGACATCCATATTAAGTTAGTTAGAAAACATCTAACAATGATAACATGTCTTGGACATCCATATTAAATTAGTTAGAAAACTACTAACCCTTATAACATGTCTTGGACATCCATATTAAAATAGTTAGAAAACTACTAACCCTGATAACATGTCTTGGACATACATATTAAATTAGTTAGAAAACTACTAACCCTGATAACGTGTCTTGGACATCCATATTAAATTAGTTAGAAAACTACTAACCCTGATAACATGTCTTGGACATCCATATTAAATTAGTTAGAAAACTACTAACCCTGATAATGTGTATTGGACATCCATATTAAATTAGTTAGAAAACTACTAACCCTGATAGCATGTCTTGGACATCCATATTAAATTAGTTAGAAAACTACTAACCCTGATAACATGTCTTGGACATCCATATTAAATTAGTTAGAAAACTACTCACCCTGATAACATGTCTTGGACATCCATATTAAATTAGTTAGAAAACTACTAACCCTGATAACATGTCTTGGACATCCATATTAAATTAGTTAGAAAACTACTAACCCTGATAACATGTCTTGGACATCCATATTAAATTAGTTAGAAAACTACTAACCCTGATAACATGTCTTGGACATCCATATTAAATTAGTTAGAAAACGACTAACCCTGATAACATGTCTTGGACATCCATATTAAATTAGCTAGAAAACTACTAACCCTGATAACATGTCTTGGACATCCATATTAAATTAGTTAGAAAACTACTAACCCTGATAACAGGTCTTGGACATCCATATTAAATTAGTTAGAAAACTACTAACCCTGATAACATGTCTTGGACATCCATATTAAATTTGTTAGAAAACTACTAACCCTGATAACATGTCTTGGACATCCATATTAAATTAGTTAGAAAACTACTAACCCTGATAACATGTCTTGGAAATCCATATTAAATTAGTTAGAAAACTACTAACCCTGATAACAGGTCTTGGACATCCATATTAAAATAGTTAGAAAACTACTAACCCTGATAACATGTCTTGGACATCCATATTAAATTAGTTAGAAAACTACTAACCCTGATAACAGGTCTTGGACATCCATATTAAATTAGTTAGAAAACTACTAACCCTGATAACATGTCTTGGACATCCATATTAAATTAGCTAGAAAACTACTCACCCTGATAACATGTCTTGGACATCCATATTAAATTAGTTAGAAAACTACTAACCCTGATAACATGTCTTGGACATCCATATTAAATTTGTTAGAAAACTACTAACCCTGATAACATGTCTTGGACATCCATAATAAATTAGTTAGAAAACTACTAACCCTGATAACATGTCTTGGACATCCATATTAAATTAGTTAGAAAACTACTAACCCTGATAACATGTCTTGGACATCCATATTAAATTAGTTAGAAAACTACTAACCCTGATAACATGTCTTGGACATCCATATTAAAATAGTTAGAAAACTACTAACCCTGATAACATGTCTTGGACATCCATATTAAATTAGTTAGAAAACTACTAACCCTGATAACATGTCTTGGACATCCATATTAAATTAGTTAGAAAACTACTAACCCTGATAATGTGTCTTGGACATCCATATTAAATTAGTTAGAAAACTACTAACCCTGATAATGTGTCTTGGACATCCATATTAAATTAGTTAGAAAACTACTAACCCTGATAACATGTCTTGGACATCCATATTAAATTACTTAGAAAACTACTAACCCTGATAACATGTCTTGGACATCCATATTAAATTAGTTAGAAAAGTACTAACCTTGATAACATGTCTTGGACATCCATATTAAATTAGTTAGAAAACTACTAACCCTGATAATGTGTCTTGGACATCCATATTAAATTAGTTAGAAAACTACTAACCCTGATAATATGTCTTGGACATCCATATTAAATTAGTTAGAAAACTACTAACCCTGATAACATGTCTTGGACATCCATAATAAATTAGTTAGAAAACTACTAACCCTGATAACATGTCTTGGACATCCATATTAAATTAGTTAGAAAACTACTAACCCTGATAACATGTCTTGGACATCCATATTAAATTAGTTAGAAAACTACTAACCCTGATAACATGTCTTGGACATCCATATTAAGTTAGTTAGAAAACATCTAACAATGATAACATGTCTTGGACATCCATATTAAATTAGTTAGAAAACTACTAACCCTTATAACATGTCTTGGACATCCATATTAAAATAGTTAGAAAACTACTAACCCTGATAACATGTCTTGGACATACATATTAAATTAGTTAGAAAACTACTAACCCTGATAACGTGTCTTGGACATCCATATTAAATTAGTTAGAAAACTACTAACCCTGATAACATGTCTTGGACATCCATATTAAATTAGTTAGAAAACTACTAACCCTGATAACATGTCTTGGACATCCATATTAAATTAGTTAGAAAACTACTAACCCTGATAACATGTCTTGGACATCCATATTAAATTAGTTAGAAAACTACTAACCCTGATAACATGTCTTGGACATCCATATTAAATTAGTTAGAAAACTACTAACCCTGATAACATGTCTTGGACATCCATATTAAATTAGTTAGAAAACTACTAACCCTGATAACATGTCTTGGACATCCATATTAAATTACTTAGAAAACTACTAACCCTGATAACATGTCTTGGACATCCATATTAAGTTAGTTAGAAAACATCTAACAATGATAACATGTCTTGGACATCCATATTAAATTAGTTAGAAAACTACTAACCCTTATAACATGTCTTGGACATCCATATTAAATTAGTTAGAAAACTACTAACCCTGATAACATGTCTTGGACATACATATTAAATTAGTTAGAAAACTACTAACCCTGATAACGTGTCTTGGACATCCATATTAAATTAGTTAGAAAACTACTAACCCTGATAACATGTCTTGGACATCCATATTAAAATAGTTAGAAAACTACTAACCCTGATAACATGTCTTGGACATCCATATTAAATTAGTTAGAAAACTACTAACCCTGATAACATGTCTTGGACATCCATATTAAATTAGTTAGAAAACTACTAACCCTGATAACATGTCTTGGACATCCATATTAAATTAGTTAGAAAACTACTAACCCTGATAACATGTCTTGGACATCCATATTAAATTAGTTAGAAAACTACTAACCCTGATAACATGTCTTGGACATCCATATTAAATTAGTTAGAAAACTACTAACCCTGATAACATGTCTTGGACATCCATATTAAAATAGTTAGAAAACTACTAACCCTGATAACATGTCTTGGACATCCATAATAAATTAGTTAGAAAACATCTAACCCTGATAACATGTCTTGGACATCCATATTAAATTAGTTCGAAAACTACTCACCCTGATAACATGTCTTGGACATCCATATTAAATTATTTAGAAAACTACTAACCCTGATAACATGTCTTGGACATCCATATTAAATTAGTTAGAAAACTACTAACCCTGATAACATGTCTTGGACATCCATATTAAATTAGTTAGAAAACTACTAACCCTGATAACATGTCTTGGACATCCATATTAAATTAGTTAGAAAACTACTAACCCTGATAACATGTCTTGGACATCCATATTAAATTAGTTAGAAAACTACTAACCCTGATAACATGTCTTGGACATCCATATTAAATTAGTTAGAAAACTACTAACCCTGATAATGTGTCTTGGACATCCATATTAAATTAGTTAGAAAACTACTAACCCTGATAACATGTCTTGGACATCCATATTAAATTAGTTAGAAAACTACTAACCCTGATAACATGTCTTGGACATCCATATTAAATTAGTTAGAAAACTACTAACCCTGATAACATGTCTTGGACATCCATATTAAATTAGTTAGAAAACTACTAACCCTGATAACATGTCTTGGAAATCCATATTAAATTAGTTAGAAAACTACTAACCCTGATAACGTGTCTTGGACGTCCATATTAAATTAGTTAGAAAACTACTAACCTTGATAACATGTCTTGGACGTCCATATTAAATTAGTTAGAAAACTACTAACCCTGATAACATGTCTTGGACGTCCATATTAAATTAGTTAGAAAACTACTAACCCTGATAACATGTCTTGGACATCCATATTAAATTAGTTAGAAAACTACTAACCCTGATAACATGTCTTGGACATCCCTATTAAATTAGTTAGAAAACTACTAACCCTGATAACATGTCTTGGACATCCATATTAAATTAGTTAGAAAACTACTAACCCTGATAACATGTCTTGGACATCGATATTAAATTAGTTAGAAAACTACTAACCCTGATAACATGTCTTGGACATCCATATTAAATTAGTTAGAAAACTACTAACCCTGATAACATGTCTTGGACATCCATATTAAATTAGTTAGAAAACTACTAACCCTGATAACATGTCTTGGACATCCATATTAAATTAGTTAGAAAACTACTAACCCTGATAACATGTCTTGGACATCCATATTAAATTAGTTAGAAAACTACTAACCCTGATAACAGGACTTGGACATCCATATTAAAATAGTTAGAAAACTACTAACCCTGATAACATGTCTTGGACATCCATATTAAATTAGTTAGAAAACTACTAACCCTGATAACATGTCTTGGACATCCATATTAAATTAGTTAGAAAACTACTCACCCTGATAATGTGTCTTGGACATCCATATTAAATTAGTTAGAAAACTACTAACCCTGATAACATGTCTTGGGTGTCTAAAATTTATAGATATTTTATTTTGAGGTAAACTGGAAATACTATGCCATAGTTCAATAGAATGCAGTGTTTTCCCTCCTAAATATGCTGAATAATCCCAGGCATCTACAGCTGTACTGTACAGTACAAACCCAATGTCACTGTTAGTCTCAAAAAGAAAGGAGGACCAACGCACTCTTCATATCATTCATTAAAATGCCTTTATTTCTGTGGCATGTTCAATGGAAACACCGTTTAAAACCTGACGCGTTTGGGCTACACGATCACTGTTAGTTCAACTAAATGTACAATACACACCCAATAATTTTTTTATTTTTATTTCACCTTTATTTAACCAGGTATGCTAGTTGAGAACAAGTTCTCAATTACAACTGCGACCTGGCCAAGATAAAGCAAAGTGCGACACAAACAACAACATAGAGTTACACATGGAATAAACAAACATACTGTCAATAATACAATAGAAAAAGTCTATAGACAGTGTGTGCAAATGAGGTAAGATAAGGGAGGTAAGGCAATAAATAGGCCATAGTGGCGAAATAATTACAATATGGCAATTAAACACTGGAGTTGTTGATGTGCAGAAAATGAATGTGCAAGTAGAGATACTGGGGTGCAAAGGAGCTGGGCAAATGGGCTATTTACAGATGGGCTATGTACAGGTGTAGTGATCTGTGAGCTGCTCTGACAGCTGGTGCTTAAAGTTAGTGAGGGAGATATAAGTTTCCAGCTTCCAGTGATTTTTGCAGTTCGTTCCAGTTATTGTCAACAGAGAACTGGAAGGAAAGGTGGCCAAAGGAGGAATTGGTTTTGGGGATGACCAGTGAAATATACCTGCTGCAGCGCATGCTACGGGTGGGTGCTGCTATGGTGACCAGTGAGCTGAGATAAGGCAGGGCTTTACCTAGCAAAGACTTATAGATGGCCTGGAGCCAGTGGGTTTGGCGACGAATATGAAGCGAGGGCCAGCCAACGAGAGCATACAGGTCGCAGTGGTGGGTAGTATTTGGGGCTTTGGTGACAAAATGGATGGCACTGTGATAGACTGCATCCAATTTGTTGAGTAGAGTGTTGGAAGCTATTTTGTAAATGACATCGCCGAAGTCAAGGATCGGTAGGATAGTCAGTTTTACAAGGGTATGTTTGGCAGCATGAGTGAAGGATGCTTTTTTGCGAAATAGGAAGCCGATTCTAGATTTAATTTTGGATTGGAGATGCTTAATGTGAGTCTGGAAGGAGAGTTTACAGTCTAGCCAGACACCTAGGTATTTGTAGTTGTCCATGTATTCTAGGTCAGAACCGTCCAGAGTAGTGATGTTGGACAGGCGGGCAGGTGCGGGCAGCGATCGGTTGAAGAGCATGCATTTAGTTTTACTTGCATTTAAGAGCAGTTGGAGGCCACGGAAGGAGAGTTGTATGGCATTGAAGCTCGTCTGGAGGTTAGTTAACACAGTGTCCAAAGAAGAGCCAGAAGTATACAGAATGGAGTCGTCTGCGTAGAGGTGGATCAGAGAATCACCAGCAGCAAGAGCGACATCATTGATGTATACAGAGAAGACAGTCGCCCCGAGAAATGAACCCAGGCCCTCCAATTTGACACACTGAACTCTGTCTCGCCTGAACCAGGCGAGACAGTCATTTGAGAACCCAACCCAATGTCACCGTTAGTTCAACTAAATGTACAGTACATACCCAATGTCACTGTTAGTTCAACTAAATGTACAGTACATACCCAATGTCACTGTTAGTTCAACTAAATGTACAGTACATACCCAATGTCACCGTTAGTTCAACTAAATGTACAGTACATACCCAATGTCACTGTTAGTTCAACTAAATGTACAGTACATACCCAATGTCACTGTTAGTTCAACTAAATGTACAGTACATACCCAATGTCACTGTTAGTTCAACTAAATGTACAGTACATTCCCAATGTCACTGTTAGTTCAACTAAATGTACAGTACATACCCAATGTCACTGTTAGTTCAACTAAATGTACAGTACATACCCAATGTCACTGTTAGTTCAACTAAATGTACAGTACATACCCAATGTCACTGTTAGTTCAATTAAATGTACAGTACATACCCAATGTCACTGTTAGTTCAACTAAATGTACAGTACATACCCAATGCCACTGTTAGTTCAACTAAATGTACAGTACATACCCAATGTCACTGTTAGTTCAACTAAATGTACAGTACATACCCAATGTCACTGTTAGTTCAACTAAATGTACAGTACATACCCAATGTCACTGTTAGTTCAACTAAATGTACAGTACATACCCAATGTCACTGTTAGTTCAACTAAATGTACAGTACATACCCAATGTCATTGTTAGTTCAACTAAATGTACAGTACATACCCAATGTCACTGTTAGTTCAACTAAATGTACAGTACATACCCAATGTCACTGTTAGTTCAACTAAATGTACAGTACATACCCAATGTCACTGTTAGTTCAACTAAATGTACAGTACATACCCAATGTCACTGTTAGTTCAACTAAATGTACAGTACATTCCCAATGTCACTGTTAGTTCAACTAAATGTACAGTACATACCCAATGTCACTGTTAGTTCAACTAAATGTACAGTACATACCCAATGTCACTGTTAGTTCAACTAAATGTACAGTACATACCCAATGTCACTGTTAGTTCAATTAAATGTACAGTACATACCCAATGTCACTGTTAGTTCAACTAAATGTACAGTACATACCCAATGCCACTGTTAGTTCAACTAAATGTACAGTACATACCCAATGTCACTGTTAGTTCAACTAAATGTACAGTACATACCCAATGTCACTGTTAGTTCAACTAAATGTACAGTACATACCCAATGTCACTGTTAGTTCAACTAAATGTACAGTACATACCCAATGTCACTGTTAGTTCAACTAAATGTACAGTACATACCCAATGTCACTGTTAGTTCAACTAAATGTACAGTACATACCCAATGTCACTGTTAGTTCAACTAAATGTACAGTACATTCCCAATGTCACTGTTAGTTCAACTAAATGTATAGTACATTCCCAATGTCACTGTTAGTTCAACTAAATGTACAGTACATTCCCAATGTCACTGTTAGTTCAACTAAATGTACAGTACATACCCAATGTCACTGTTAGTTCAACTAAATGTACAGTACATTCCCAATGTCACTGTTAGTTCAACTAAATGTACAGTACATTCCCAATGTCACTGTTAGTTCAACTACTTTGAGCTCATACAATCACATCACAATACTGCAGTACGTTCTGGAGTTTCCAATTTGCTCCCAAAGTTTTTTTTTTTTTTACAATGTTTTACCTTCATTTAACTAGGCAAGTCAGTTAAGTACAAATTATTATTGTACAATGACGGCCTACCCTGGCCAAACCCTAACCCGGACGATGCTGGGCCAATTGCGCACCGGCCTATGGGACTACCAATCATGGCTGGTTGGGATAGCCCGGGATCAAACCAGGGTCTGTAGTGACGCCTCTAGCACTGGGATGCAGTGCCACCTTGGATTATAGTTGAGTCAGACACTACAAACTCCCGTTTGCCAGTGCTATAGGTATGTGACAGATACTGTAAACACCCACCAACAATTAAAAGACAGATCTAAATATTTACATGGTCACTTGATGTTATTTCTAATACCAATGCTTTTTCAGGGAGCGAGCCATGTTCATTTCCACTCTCCAGCGCATGCCAAACCAAGTTCATTTGAGGAATGTGATACAATACCTCAGCTGGAAGGCCAATAAATTGAGTACGCAAATACTTTTGGGGCCAATATCTACTTAATTAACCTTTAAAGACGTGTGGAAATGCTAAGCTGTACGGGAAATAGATCATCTTAACAAAATGTTAGTTTGTCAGATGTTTTTTACAACTCAAAAGTAGTAATGTTGAGATGTTGAGATGTCCCATGCCATCTATTGTGTAAATCCAGCTATATGCCTCATTCCAAAATGAATGGAAACCTTTTCAAAGTTTGATTTCACCAAGACCTAAAATACTCCTGTAGTGTATTCCATGAAGCTGACTACAATAGCCAACAATTTACCAGGAAAAGGCCGACCTTCAAGTCAACATTTCTCAACTCTTTGAAACATGGAACGCAGTCCTGTTTACAGTAAACCAGTGCTTGGCAGACTGGAATGCAGTAATTTAATTTAATTCACAAACCACACATTTTTCTAGTAAAAACATTGCCATTTTGCATGGTATTTAATGTCCCTAACCACCTCCAAGCAAACAAGAATGCAGTTATCACGTCAGAAAAAACATAATAGTGACAGCCAAAATGCAGTCATGATTTTAATCTCTACACATAAAATTTTAGGAAAAGCCCACACAAAAAAATCTGCCTCCATTTTGAAGCGTACACTGGATAGCTCCATCTGTGGACAGTCTAAGCCAGATGGCCTAGTAGTATCCCAGCTTTGATAAATAAACTGTGTGGGCCATAACACTTATCCAGCCAGACCTGAGACAGATCATTAACCAAAGCCAGACCTCGGACAGAACACTAACCCAGACCAGACCTGGGACAGAACACTACCCCAGACCAGACCTCGGACAGAACACTAACCCAGACCAGACCTCGGACAGAACACTAACCCAGACCAGACCTCGGACAGAACACTAACCCAGACCAGACCTGGGACAGGACACTAACCCAGACCAGACCTTGGACAGAACACTAACCCAGACCAGACCTCGGACAGAACACTAACCCAGACCAGACCTGGGACAGAACACTAACCCAGACCAGACCTGGGACAGAACACTAACCCAGACCAGACCTGGGACAGAACACTAACCCAGACCAGACCTGGAATAGAACACTAACCCAGACCAGACCTGGAATAGAACACTGACCCAGACCAGACCTGGGACAGAACACTGACCCAGACCAGACATGACACAGAACAGTAACCCAGGCTAGACCTGAGACAGAACACTAACCCAGACCAGACCTTGGACAGAACATAAACCCAGACCTGGGACAGAACACTAACCCAGACCAGACCTGGGACAGAACACTAACCCAGACCTGAGACAGAACACTAACCCAGACCTGAGACAGAACACTAACCCAGACCAGACCTGGGACAGAACATAAACCCAGACCTGAGACAGAACACTAACCCAGACCAGACCTGAGACAGGGCTCAGGACTTGATGGATTGAGGGCCAGAGAGAGGTGTGAGGACCAGGGCAGGTACAGTACCAACACCTGACAAGTGGGGAGAGATATTTTGATAGAACCGTAAGGGACGGGTTGGACTGGTGTATTTCCACAAGGGTTCACAAACCTTGTTGGGGGCGATACTATATTGATGGCCAGAGAAAAGAAGGAGAAAGAGTGTATTTTAACAAGCATTGTGAACCTTGTTGGTGAGGGATATTTATATGGGCCTGGAAAAAGATGAGAGCGAGGGAGACTAGAGTGTATTTCCACAGCAGTTGTAAACCTGGTTGGGGGAGAGAGATGAAGAGAGATGATGTTTACCTAGGGCCATAGGCAAACAAGGGAGAGAGACGATAATGTCTTTTCAACAGAGAGTGTGTTCACAACCTCTGTGTGTAAAGATATTGATACAGGGCAGAAGTAAGGTCAGCTTAGAGAGGGAAGAGTATTTTTTCAGGCATTGCCGAGCTTGTTGTGTACCTACGTTCTTCCGGTGAGACGTGAGGCAGCGCCTGGCCCCGGACCAGCCGACAAGTAGAACCGGCGCCGGCACACACACCACAGTTGTCTTCCCTGGCACCGCTGCCCAGCTGTCTGTCACAACCCACCTCCTGCCAACACAAATATGGATAGAGAGGTGAGAAAGAGAGAGGGGGAGAGGGATTTGGTTTAGCATTTCGCTACACCCACAATAACGTCTGCTAAATATGTGTATGTGACCAATACAATTTGATTTGATTTGGATAGAGAGGGGATGAGGGAGGGAAGGAGGCAGAGGGACAGAGAGTGGAGGGTGGTTACAAGAGAGGTATAGGAAAAGTGAGAGTGAGATGGACACACTGTACCCCCCCCCCCCCCGCCCCCCCCACACACACACACACATGTTTCTCCTTTCAGGAATTCAGTTTAATTTCCCAGCTCAACGCTCCATCCATGCTCTCATCATTAATAAATAAACATTGGAAGGTAGAGGACTGGCCCCATTCTGTCACGTGTTAAACCCAGTTCTATTTCAGCCTGCTGTCTATTCTATTCCTCACAGCCTGCTACGCCATGTTCTCATCGCTACTGGAACTTTGACTTGCCTTTCAGATTCACCTCAGCATGTGACCAAGACCAGGTCTTGACCCCTCTAGATAGACAAAACAGTAGTTCCAACAGCCCAGAACTAGACACCCAGTTAGAATTGGTTGTGACTCAGAACTAGGTAGACTACTGTACAGTGCTACTGTATGTTTGAAGGTTGTGTGATGGAGTTCAGACAGCAGTGAAGTGTGTACCATCTGTGTGGATGGCTTATGGAAGGCCCAGCTCATATGAACCCCTGTATGTTTCCTTGCATGGCAGAGGGAGACAGAGAGACATAAAGAGAGAGAGCCAGAGAGAGAAACAGAGAGACAGAGAGAGACAGAGAGAAAGAGAAGAGAGAGACAGAGAGCGAGAGAGAGACAGAGTAATGTATGTAAATAAAGTGAGGACAGTCATCACTGTAGGCTATATTATTAACATCTATAAATTCATCCCATCGTGTTCATTACAGTAACCAGTCTGGCAGAATCCTGTATGTGTTCATCACAGTAACCAGTCTGGCTGGATCCTGTATGTGTTTATTACAGTAACCAGTCTGGCTGGATCCCATCGTGTTCATTACAGTAACCAGTCTGGCTGGATCCTGTATGTGTTCATTACAGTAACCAGTCTGGCTGGATCCTGTATGTGTTCATTACAGTAACCAGTCTGGCTGGATCCCATCGTGTTCATTACAGTAACCAGTCTGGCTGGATCCTGTATGTGTTCATTACAGTAACCAGTCTGGCTGGATCCTGTATGTGTTCATTACAGTAACCAGTCTGGCTGGATCCTGTATGTGTTCATTACAGTAACCAGTCTGGCTGGATCCTGTATGTGTTCATTACAGTAACCAGTCTGGCTGGATCCTGTATGTGTTCATTACAGTAACCAGTCTGGCTGGATCCCATCGTGTTCATTACAGTAACCAGTCTGGCTGGATCCTGTATGTGTTCATTACAGTAACCAGTCTGGCTGGATCCTGTATGTGTTCATTACAGTAACCAGTCTGGCTGGATCCTGTATGTGTTCATTACAGTAACCAGTCTGGCTGGATCCTGTATGTGTTCATTACAGTAACCAGTCTGGCTGGATCCCATCGTGTTCATTACAGTAGCCAGTCTGGCTGGATCCTGTATGTGTTCATTACAGTAACCAGTCTGGCTGGATCCTGTATGTGTTCATTACAGTAACCAGTCTGGCTGGATCCTGTATGTGTTCATTACAGTAACCAGTCTGGCTGGATCCCATCGTGTTCATTACAGTAACCAGTCTGGCTGGATCCCATCGTGTTCATTACAGTAACCAGTCTGGCTGGATCCCATCGTGTTCATTACAGTAACCAGTCTGGCTGGAATCATCGTGTTCATTACAGTAACCAGTCTGGCTGGATCCTGTATGTGTTCATTACAGTAACCAGTCTGGCTGGATCCCATCGTGTTCATTACAGTAACCAGTCTGGCTGGATCCCATCGTGTTCATTACAGTAACCAGTCTGGCTGGATCCTGTATGTGTTCATTACAGTAACCAGTCTGGCTGGATCCTGTATGTGTTCATTACAGTAACCAGTCTGGCTGGATCCCATCGTGTTCATTACAGTAACCAGTCTGGCTGGATCCCATCGTGTTCATTACAGTAACCAGTCTGGCTGGATCCTGTATGTGTTCATTACAGTAACCAGTCTGGCTGGATCCTGTATGTGTTCATTACAGTAACCAGTCTGGCTGGATCCCATCGTGTTCATTACAGTAACCAGTCTGGCTGGATCCTGTATGTGTTCATTACAGTAACCAGTCTGGCTGGATCCTGTATGTGTTCATTACAGTAACCAGTCTGGCTGGATCCTGTATGTGTTCATTACAGTAACCAGTCTGGCTGGATCCCATCGTGTTCATTACAGTAACCAGTCTGGCTGGATCCCATCGTGTTCATTACAGTAACCAGTCTGGCTGGATCCCATCGTGTTCATTACAGTAACCAGTCTGGCTGGATCCTGTATGTGTTCATTACAGGAACCAGTCTGGCTGGATCCTGTATGTGTTCATTACAGTAACCAGTCTGGCTGGATCCCATCGTGTTCATTACAGTAACCAGTCTGGCTGGATCCTGTATGTGTTCATTACAGTAACCAGTCTGGCTGGATCCCATCGTGTTCATTACAGTAACCAGTCTGGCTGGATCCTGTATGTGTTCATTACAGTAACCAGTCTGGCTGGATCCTGTATGTGTTCATTACAGTAACCAGTCTGGCTGGATCCCATCGTGTTCATTACAGTAACCAGTCTAGCTGGATCCCATCGTGTTCATTACAGTAACCAGTCTGGCTGGATCCTGTATGTGTTCATTACAGTAACCAGTCTGGCTGGATCCCATCGTGTTCATTACAGTAACCAGTCTGGCTGGATCCTGTATGTGTTCATTTCAGTAACCAGTCTGGCTGGCCCAGCTCATATGAACCCCTGTATGTTTCCTTGCATGACAGAGGGAGACAGGGAGACATAGAGAGAGAGAGCCAGAGAGAGAAACAGAGAGACAGAGAGAGACAGAGAGAGAGAGAAGAGAGAGACAGAGAGTGAGAGAGAGACAGAGTAATGTATGTAAATAAAGTGAGGACAGTCACCACTGTAGGCTATATTATTAACATCTATAAATTCATCCCATCGTGTTCATTACAGTAACCAGTCTGGCTGGATCCTGTATGTGTTCATTACAGTAACCAGTCTGGCTGGATCCTGTATGTGTTCATTACAGTAACCAGTCTGGCTGGATCCTGTATGTGTTCATTACAGTAGCCAGTCTGGCTGGATCCTGTATGTGTTCATTACAGTAACCAGCTGTCTGTCTCCCATCGTGTTCATTACAGTAACCAGTCTGGCTGGATCCCATCGTGTTCATTACAGTAACCAGTCTGGCTGGATCCTGTATGTGTTCATTACAGTAACCAGTCTGGCTGGATCCTGTATGTGTTCATTACAGTAACCAGTCTGGCTGGATCCCATCGTGTTCATTACAGTAACCAGTCTGGCTGGATCCTGTATGTGTTCATTACAGTAACCAGTCTGGCTGGATCCCATCGTGTTCATTACAGTAACCAGTCTGGCTGGATCCCATCGTGTTCATTACAGTAACCAGTCTGGCTGGATCCTGTATGTGTTCATTACAGTAACCAGTCTGGCTGGATCCTGTATGTGTTCATTACAGTAACCAGTCTGGCTGGATCCCATCGTGTTCATTACAGTAACCAGTCTGGCTGGATCCTGTATGTGTTCATTACAGTAGCCAGTCTGGCTGGATCCTGCATGTGTTCATTACAGTAACCAGTCTGGCTGGATCCCATCGTGTTCATTACAGTAACCAGTCTGGCTGGATCCTGTATGTGTTCATTACAGTAACCAGTCTGGCTGGATCCTGTATGTGTTCGTTACAGTAACCAGTCTGGCTGGATCCCATCGTCTTCATTACAGTAACCAGTCTGGCTGGATCCTGTATGTGTTCATTACAGTAACCAGTCTGGCTGGATCCCATCGTGTTCATTACAGTAACCAGTCTGGCTGGATCCCATCGTGTTCATTACAGTAACCAGTCTGGCTGGATCCTGTATGTGTTCATTACAGTAACCAGTCTGGCTGGATCCCATCGTGTTCATTACAGTAACCAGTCTGGCTGGATCCTGTATGTGTTCATTACAGTAACCAGTCTGGCTGGATCCTGTATGTGTTCATTACAGTAACCTGTCTGGCTGGATCCCATCGTGTTCATTACAGTAACCAGTCTGGCTGGATCCTGTATGTGTTCATTACAGTAACCAGTCTGGCTGGATCCCATCGTGTTCATTACAGTAACCAGTCTGGCTGGATCCCATCGTGCTCATTACAGTAACCAGTCTGGCTGGATCCTGTATGTGTTCATTACAGTAACCAGTCTGGCTGGATCCCATCGTGTTCATTACAGTAACCAGTCTGGCTGGATCCTGTATGTGTTCATTACAGTAACCAGTATGTGTTCATTACAGTAACCAGTCTGGCTGGATCCTGTATGTGTTCATTACAGTAACCAGTCTGGCTGGATCCCATCGTGTTCATTACAGTAACCAGTCTGGCTGGATCCTGTATGTGTTCATTACAGTAACCAGTCTGGCTGGATCCCATCGTGTTCATTACAGTAACCAGTCTGGCTGGATCCCCTCGTGTTCATTACAGTAACCAGTCTGGCTGGATCCTGTATGTGTTCATTACAGTAGCCAGTCTGGCTGGATCCCATCGTGTTCATTACAGTAGCCAGTCTGGCTGGATCCTGTATGTGTTCATTACAGGAACCAGTCTGGCTGGATCCCATCGTGTTCATTACAGTAACCAGTCTGGCTGGATCCTGTATGTGTTCATTACAGTAACCAGTCTGGCTGGATCCTGTATGTGTTCATTACAGTAACCAGTCTGGCTGGATCCTGTATGTGTTCATTACAGTAACCAGTCTGGCTGGATCCCATCGTGTTCATTACAGTAACCAGTCTGGCTGGATCCTGTATGTGTTCATTACAGTAACCAGTCTGGCTGGATCCCATCGTGTTCATTACAGTAACCAGTCTGGCTGGATCCTGTATGTGTTCATTACAGTAACCAGTCTGGCTGGATCCTGTATGTGTTCATTACAGTAATCAGTCTGGCTGGATCCTGTATGTGTTCATTACAGTAACCAGTCTGGCTGGATCCTGTATGTGTTCATTACAGTAACCAGTCTGGCTGGATCCTGTATGTGTTCATTACAGTAACCAGTCTGGCTGGATCCCATCGTGTTCATTACAGTAACCAGTCTGGCTGGATCCTGTATGTGTTCATTACAGTAACCAGTCTGGCTGGATCCTGTATGTGTTCATTTCAGTAACCAGTCTGGCTGGCCCAGCTCATATGAACCCCTGTATGTTTCCTTGCATGACAGAGGGAGACAGGGAGACATAGAGAGAGAGAGCCAGAGAGAGAAACAGAGAGACAGAGAGAGACAGAGAGAGAGAGAAGAGAGAGACAGAGAGTGAGAGAGAGACAGAGTAATGTATGTAAATAAAGTGAGGACAGTCACCACTGTAGGCTATATTATTAACATCTATAAATTCATCCCATCGTGTTCATTACAGTAACCAGTCTGGCTGGATCCTGTATGTGTTCATTACAGTAACCAGTCTGGCTGGATCCTGTATGTGTTCATTACAGTAACCAGTCTGGCTGGATCCTGTATGTGTTCATTACAGTAGCCAGTCTGGCTGGATCCTGTATGTGTTCATTACAGTAACCAGCTGTCTGTCTCCCATCGTGTTCATTACAGTAACCAGTCTGGCTGGATCCCATCGTGTTCATTACAGTAACCAGTCTGGCTGGATCCTGTATGTGTTCATTACAGTAACCAGTCTGGCTGGATCCCATCGTGTTCATTTCAGTAACCAGTCTGGCTGGATCCTGTATGTGTTCATTACAGTAACCAGTCTGGCTGGATCCTGTATGTGTTCATTACAGTAACCAGTCTGGCTGGATCCTGTATGTGTTCATTACAGTAACCAGTCTGGCTGGATCCCATCGTGTTCATTACAGTAACCAGTCTGGCTGGATCCTGTATGTGTTCATTACAGTAACCAGTCTGGCTGGATCCCATCGTGTTCATTACAGTAACCAGTCTGGCTGGATCCTGTATGTGTTCGTTACAGTAACCAGTCTGGCTGGATCCCATCGTGTTCATTACAGTAACCAGTCTGGCTGGATCCTGTATGTGTTCATTACAGTAACCAGTCTGGCTGGATCCCATCGTGTTCATTACAGTAACCAGTCTGGCTGGATCCCATCGTGTTCATTACAGTAACCAGTCTGGCTGGATCCTGTATGTGTTCATTACAGTAACCAGTCTGGCTGGATCCCATCGTGTTCATTACAGTAACCAGTCTGGCTGGATCCTGTATGTGTTCATTACAGTAACCAGTCTGGCTGGATCCTGTATGTGTTCATTACAGTAACCAGTCTGGCTGGATCCCATCGTGTTCATTACAGTAACCAGTCTGGCTGGATCCTGTATGTGTTCATTACAGTAACCAGTCTGGCTGGATCCTGTATGTGTTCATTACAGTAACCAGTCTGGCTGGATCCCATCGTGTTCATTACAGTAACCAGTCTGGCTGGATCCTGTATGTGTTCATTACAGTAACCAGTCTGGCTGGATCCTGTATGTGTTCATTACAGTAACCAGTCTGGCTGGATCCTGTATGTGTTCATTACAGTAACCAGTCTGGCTGGATCCTGTATGTGTTCATTACAGTAACCAGTCTGGCTGGATCCTGTATGTGTTCATTACAGTAACCAGTCTGGCTGGATCCCATCGTGTTCATTACAGTAACCAGTCTGGCTGGATCCTGTATGTGTTCATTACAGTAACCAGTCTGGCTGGATCCTGTATGTGTTCATTACAGTAACCAGTCTGGCTGGATCCTGTATGTGTTCATTACAGTAACCAGTCTGGCTGGATCCTGTATGTGTTCATTACAGTAACCAGTCTGGCTGGATCCCATCGTGTTCATTACAGTAGCCAGTCTGGCTGGATCCTGTATGTGTTCATTACAGTAACCAGTCTGGCTGGATCCTGTATGTGTTCATTACAGTAACCAGTCTGGCTGGATCCTGTATGTGTTCATTACAGTAACCAGTCTGGCTGGATCCCATCGTGTTCATTACAGTAACCAGTCTGGCTGGATCCCATCGTGTTCATTACAGTAACCAGTCTGGCTGGATCCCATCGTGTTCATTACAGTAACCAGTCTGGCTGGAATCATCGTGTTCATTACAGTAACCAGTCTGGCTGGATCCTGTATGTGTTCATTACAGTAACCAGTCTGGCTGGATCCCATCGTGTTCATTACAGTAACCAGTCTGGCTGGATCCCATCGTGTTCATTACAGTAACCAGTCTGGCTGGATCCTGTATGTGTTCATTACAGTAACCAGTCTGGCTGGATCCTGTATGTGTTCATTACAGTAACCAGTCTGGCTGGATCCCATCGTGTTCATTACAGTAACCAGTCTGGCTGGATCCCATCGTGTTCATTACAGTAACCAGTCTGGCTGGATCCTGTATGTGTTCATTACAGTAACCAGTCTGGCTGGATCCTGTATGTGTTCATTACAGTAACCAGTCTGGCTGGATCCCATCGTGTTCATTACAGTAACCAGTCTGGCTGGATCCTGTATGTGTTCATTACAGTAACCAGTCTGGCTGGATCCTGTATGTGTTCATTACAGTAACCAGTCTGGCTGGATCCTGTATGTGTTCATTACAGTAACCAGTCTGGCTGGATCCCATCGTGTTCATTACAGTAACCAGTCTGGCTGGATCCCATCGTGTTCATTACAGTAACCAGTCTGGCTGGATCCCATCGTGTTCATTACAGTAACCAGTCTGGCTGGATCCTGTATGTGTTCATTACAGGAACCAGTCTGGCTGGATCCTGTATGTGTTCATTACAGTAACCAGTCTGGCTGGATCCCATCGTGTTCATTACAGTAACCAGTCTGGCTGGATCCTGTATGTGTTCATTACAGTAACCAGTCTGGCTGGATCCCATCGTGTTCATTACAGTAACCAGTCTGGCTGGATCCTGTATGTGTTCATTACAGTAACCAGTCTGGCTGGATCCTGTATGTGTTCATTACAGTAACCAGTCTGGCTGGATCCCATCGTGTTCATTACAGTAACCAGTCTGGCTGGATCCCATCGTGTTCATTACAGTAACCAGTCTGGCTGGATCCTGTATGTGTTCATTACAGTAACCAGTCTGGCTGGATCCTGTATGTGTTCATTACAGTAACCAGTCTGGCTGGATCCTGTATGTGTTCATTACAGTAACCAGTCTGGCTGGATCCTGTATGTGTTCATTACAGTAACCAGTCTGGCTGGATCCCATCGTGTTCATTACAGTAACCAGTCTGGCTGGATCCTGTATGTGTTCATTTCAGTAACCAGTCTGGCTGGCCCAGCTCATATGAACCCCTGTATGTTTCCTTGCATGACAGAGGGAGACAGGGAGACATAGAGAGAGAGAGCCAGAGAGAGAAACAGAGAGACAGAGAGAGACAGAGAGAGAGAGAAGAGAGAGACAGAGAGTGAGAGAGAGACAGAGTAATGTATGTAAATAAAGTGAGGACAGTCACCACTGTAGGCTATATTATTAACATCTATAAATTCATCCCATCGTGTTCATTACAGTAACCAGTCTGGCTGGATCCTGTATGTGTTCATTACAGTAACCAGTCTGGCTGGATCCTGTATGTGTTCATTACAGTAACCAGTCTGGCTGGATCCTGTATGTGTTCATTACAGTAGCCAGTCTGGCTGGATCCTGTATGTGTTCATTACAGTAACCAGCTGTCTGTCTCCCATCGTGTTCATTACAGTAACCAGTCTGGCTGGATCCCATCGTGTTCATTACAGTAACCAGTCTGGCTGGATCCTGTATGTGTTCATTACAGTAACCAGTCTGGCTGGATCCTGTATGTGTTCATTACAGTAACCAGTCTGGCTGGATCCCATCGTGTTCATTACAGTAACCAGTCTGGCTGGATCCTGTATGTGTTCATTACAGTAACCAGTCTGGCTGGATCCCATCGTGTTCATTACAGTAACCAGTCTGGCTGGATCCCATCGTGTTCATTACAGTAACCAGTCTGGCTGGATCCTGTATGTGTTCATTACAGTAACCAGTCTGGCTGGATCCTGTATGTGTTCATTACAGTAACCAGTCTGGCTGGATCCCATCGTGTTCATTACAGTAACCAGTCTGGCTGGATCCTGTATGTGTTCATTACAGTAGCCAGTCTGGCTGGATCCCATCGTGTTCATTACAGTAACCAGTCTGGCTGGATCCCATCGTGTTCATTACAGTAACCAGTCTGGCTGGATCCTGTATGTGTTCATTACAGTAACCAGTCTGGCTGGATCCTGTATGTGTTCGTTACAGTAACCAGTCTGGCTGGATCCCATCGTGTTCATTACAGTAACCAGTCTGGCTGGATCCTGTATGTGTTCATTACAGTAACCAGTCTGGCTGGATCCCATCGTGTTCATTACAGTAACCAGTCTGGCTGGATCCCATCGTGTTCATTACAGTAACCAGTCTGGCTGGATCCTGTATGTGTTCATTACAGTAACCAGTCTGGCTGGATCCTGTATGTGTTCATTACAGTAACCAGTCTGGCTGGATCCTGTATGTGTTCATTACAGTAACCAGTCTGGCTGGATCCTGTATGTGTTCATTACAGTAACCAGTCTGGCTGGATCCCATCGTGTTCATTACAGTAACCAGTCTGGCTGGATCCTGTATGTGTTCATTACAGTAACCAGTCTGGCTGGATCCCATCGTGTTCATTACAGTAACCAGTCTGGCTGGATCCCATCGTGCTCATTACAGTAACCAGTCTGGCTGGATCCTGTATGTGTTCATTACATTAACCAGTCTGGCTGGATCCCATCGTGTTCATTACAGTAACCAGTCTGGCTGGATCCTGTATGTGTTCATTACAGTAACCAGTATGTGTTCATTACAGTAACCAGTCTGGCTGGATCCTGTATGTGTTCATTACAGTAACCAGTCTGGCTGGATCCCATCGTGTTCATTACAGTAACCAGTCTGGCTGGATCCTGTATGTGTTCATTACAGTAACCAGTCTGGCTGGATCCCATCGTGTTCATTACAGTAACCAGTCTGGCTGGATCCCCTCGTGTTCATTACAGTAACCAGTCTGGCTGGATCCTGTATGTGTTCATTACAGTAGCCAGTCTGGCTGGATCCCATCGTGTTCATTACAGTAGCCAGTCTGGCTGGATCCTGTATGTGTTCATTACAGGAACCAGTCTGGCTGGATCCCATCGTGTTCATTACAGTAACCAGTCTGGCTGGATCCTGTATGTGTTCATTACAGTAACCAGTCTGGCTGGATCCTGTATGTGTTCATTACAGTAACCAGTCTGGCTGGATCCTGTATGTGTTCATTACAGTAACCAGTCTGGCTGGATCCTGTATGTGTTCATTACAGTAACCAGTCTGGCTGGATCCCATCGTGTTCATTACAGTAACCAGTCTGGCTGGATCCTGTATGTGTTCATTACAGTAACCAGTCTGGCTGGATCCCATCGTGTTCATTACAGTAACCAGTCTGGCTGGATCCTGTATGTGTTCATTACAGTAACCAGTCTGGCTGGATCCTGTATGTGTTCATTACAGTAATCAGTCTGGCTGGATCCTGTATGTGTTCATTACAGTAACCAGTCTGGCTGGATCCTGTATGTGTTCATTACAGTAACCAGTCTGGCTGGATCCTGTATGTGTTCATTACAGTAACCAGTCTGGCTGGATCCCATCGTGTTCATTACAGTAACCAGTCTGGCTGGATCCTGTATGTGTTCATTACAGTAACCAGTCTGGCTGGATCCTGTATGTGTTCATTTCAGTAACCAGTCTGGCTGGCCCAGCTCATATGAACCCCTGTATGTTTCCTTGCATGACAGAGGGAGACAGGGAGACATAGAGAGAGAGAGCCAGAGAGAGAAACAGAGAGACAGAGAGAGACAGAGAGAGAGAGAAGAGAGAGACAGAGAGTGAGAGAGAGACAGAGTAATGTATGTAAATAAAGTGAGGACAGTCACCACTGTAGGCTATATTATTAACATCTATAAATTCATCCCATCGTGTTCATTACAGTAACCAGTCTGGCTGGATCCTGTATGTGTTCATTACAGTAACCAGTCTGGCTGGATCCTGTATGTGTTCATTACAGTAACCAGTCTGGCTGGATCCTGTATGTGTTCATTACAGTAGCCAGTCTGGCTGGATCCTGTATGTGTTCATTACAGTAACCAGCTGTCTGTCTCCCATCGTGTTCATTACAGTAACCAGTCTGGCTGGATCCCATCGTGTTCATTACAGTAACCAGTCTGGCTGGATCCTGTATGTGTTCATTACAGTAACCAGTCTGGCTGGATCCCATCGTGTTCATTACAGTAACCAGTCTGGCTGGATCCTGTATGTGTTCATTACAGTAACCAGTCTGGCTGGATCCTGTATGTGTTCATTACAGTAACCAGTCTGGCTGGATCCTGTATGTGTTCATTACAGTAACCAGTCTGGCTGGATCCCATCGTGTTCATTACAGTAACCAGTCTGGCTGGATCCTGTATGTGTTCATTACAGTAACCAGTCTGGCTGGATGCCATCGTGTTCATTACAGTAACCAGTCTGGCTGGATCCCATCGTGTTCATTACAGTAACCAGTCTGGCTGGATCCTGTATGTGTTCATTACAGTAACCAGTCTGGCTGGATCCTGTATGTGTTCATTACAGTAACCAGTCTGGCTGGATCCCATCGTGTTCATTACAGTAACCAGTCTGGCTGGATCCCATCGTGTTCATTACAGTAACCAGTCTGGCTGGATCCCATCGTGTTCATTACAGTAACCAGTCTGGCTGGATCCTGTATGTGTTCGTTACAGTAACCAGTCTGGCTGGATCCCATCGTGTTCATTACAGTAACCAGTCTGGCTGGATCCTGTATGTGTTCATTACAGTAACCAGTCTGGCTGGATCCCATCGTGTTCATTACAGTAACCAGTCTGGCTGGATCCCATCGTGTTCATTACAGTAACCAGTCTGGCTGGATCCTGTATGTGTTCATTACAGTAACCAGTCTGGCTGGATCCCATCGTGTTCATTACAGTAACCAGTCTGGCTGGATCCTGTATGTGTTCATTACAGTAACCAGTCTGGCTGGATCCTGTATGTGTTCATTACAGTAACCAGTCTGGCTGGATCCCATCGTGTTCATTACAGTAACCAGTCTGGCTGGATCCTGTATGTGTTCATTACAGTAACCATTCTGGCTGGATCCCATCGTGTTCATTACAGTAACCAGTCTGGCTGGATCCCATCGTGCTCATTACAGTAACCAGTCTGGCTGGATCCTGTATGTGTTCATTACAGTAACCAGTCTGGCTGGATCCCATCGTGTTCATTACAGTAACCAGTCTGGCTGGATCCCATCGTGTTCATTACAGTAACCAGTCTGGCTGGATCCCCTCGTGTTCATTACAGTAACCAGTCTGGCTGGATCCTGTATGTGTTCATTACAGTAGCCAGTCTGGCTGGATCCCATCGTGTTCATTACAGTAGCCAGTCTGGCTGGATCCTGTATGTGTTCATTACAGTAACCAGTCTGGCTGGATCCCATCGTGTTCATTACAGTAACCAGTCTGGCTGGATCCTGTATGTGTTCATTACAGTAACCAGTCTGGCTGGATCCTGTATGTGTTCATTACAGTAACCAGTCTGGCTGGATCCTGTATGTGTTCATTACAGTAACCAGTCTGGCTGGATCCTGTATGTGTTCATTACAGTAACCAGTCTGGCTGGATCCTGTATGTGTTCATTTCAGTAACCAGTCTGGCTGGCCCAGCTCATATGGACCCCTGTATGTTTCCTTGCATGACAGAGGGAGACAGGGAGACATAGAGAGATAGAGCCAGAGAGAGAAACAGAGAGACAGAGAGAGACAGAGAGAGAGAGAAGAGAGAGACAGAGAGCGAGAGAGAGACATAGTAATGTATGTAAATAAAGTGAGGACAGTCACCACTGTAGGCTATATTATTAACATCTATAAATTAATTGATTCTTTTGACTATTTTAAAAGTACATATAAAATTGTTCCATCATTATATTGATATATGCATTACCCACCTCTGGAATATCAAGTTAAACATTTCACAGCATGAAGGAAAACACTACATAAACTCAATCCATCATCTTCCTTATTATACAGTCTGTGTTTGTATTCCATTAGGTCTGTGAGAGCTCAATATCAACCTGTCTCTTTCTATTGCATTTCAACCTTTATGGAACGTTGCTACAGCCAAAGTGGTATACATTTGCTGAGAGAGTGTTTAAATGCAGAGGTTGCTGTCTGAACATCATTGCATAAAAATTGTTTAAGGACCTAGGTCCAGAAACAAGGATTGGGGTTTTGGTGCAGAATGAACATTATCTGGCTTTATACTTTCCCTTGAGGAAAGAAATGGTCCGGTTGTTGTTATTGTTTTTCTCCTGTTTTTTGTTCGTTTCTTTTTTGTTCTGAACAATCTATTCATATTTTTTGAGGAACAAATAATGAGTTTAGCCCATTCTTCAAAGATCCTCAAAGTTTCCAAAAGAAGCAGTATGTGGCCATGCCATACATCTGTTTTAAAGAAGTGATATGCAAAGCAAAAATAATAATAATATCCCCTTTTTATCTGGAATGGCAATCACTAGTATAAATGAATCATAATAGAATCATATTATGTGTAAGCTATGATGCCAAGGCAGCGAACCGGCCGCTGTCTACTGAAGGGTAGGTATTCATCCGTCAGCGTTGTTAACCCAGGAGGTTTCATTGTGTTTTACTTTATCCTTTATTTTAATGTATGTAATGTTGTTTCCTACTGAAGCAGCTTTATATTCATTTTCAACTGTCAAATAAACTCAATCAATAAATCAATGAATTAAGAATGTATCATCTACATGAAAAATGCTCCCAAGTCCCAAGAAGTGCTAAAATAATGAAATTAATTGAATGTGTTAGTTAACTATTACTTTCCTGGCTTACTTGGTAACTGTAACGTCTGCTACCAACTCACACGATCAAACACGTAGATAACCTGAACGCAGCTCACTTTCCAGCCCACTTTCCATCTCACACTCTCAAACACGTAGATCACCTGAACGCAGCTCACTTTGCAGCCCACTTTCCATCTCACACTCTCAAACACGTAGATCACCTGAACGCAGCTCACTTTGCAGCCCACTTTCCATCTCACACTCTCAAACACGTAGATCACCTGAACGCAGCTCACTTTACAGCCCACTTTCCAGCTCACACTCTCAAACACGTAGATCACCTGAACGCAGCTCACTTTACAGCCCACTTTCCAACTCACACTCTCAAACACGTAGATCACCTGAACGCAGCTCACTTTACAGCCCACTTTCCAGCTCACACTCTCAAACACGTAGATCACCTGAACGCAGCTCACTTTACAGCCCACTTTCCAACTCACACTCTCAAACACGTAGATCACCTGAACGCAGCTCACTTTACAGCCCACTTTCCAGCTCACACTCTCAAACACGTAGATCACCTGAACGCAGCTCACTCTCCAGATCCCAGTCACCTGAATTCTGATCACCTGTTCACACACCTGTATGTCATTATCACACACTACTTAGTTCAGTTCTTTGCACTCCATCATTGTGAGGTATTGTTTATTTAATGACACACTTCTATTCGGAGCGCTGGGTTTTTCCTGTAATTTAACCCTGTCATGTATGATAGTTTTTGCCTGCCTCACTAATGACACCTTTTGCCTATTCCCTGCCTGTACTTTAGCCTATCAGATTTCCTGTTATCAACCTATTGCATGATCTCTCGGATGACATTACTAGCCTTTCCCCTTCCTGTACTGTTTCCTTTTTGGACCCCTGTGTATGACCTTCTGCCTGCCCCTGGACCCAGCTACCTGCCTCCTCCTGTGGTCCTTTACAATAAACACCTGCTGCACCCTGCCCCTGGACCCAGCTACCTGCCTCCTCCTGTGTATGACCTTCTGCCTGCCCCTGGACCCAGCTACCTGCCTTCTCCTGTGGTCCTTTACAATAAACACCTGCTGCACCCTGCGCTTGAAACCAGCTGTCTGTCTCCCATCGTGTTCATTACAGTAACCAGTCTGGCTGGATCCTGTATGTGTTCATTACAGTAACCAGTCTGGCTGGATCCCATCGTGTTCATTACAGTAACCAGTCTGGCTGGATCCTGTATGTGTTCATTACAGTAACCAGTCTGGCTGGATCCCATCGTGTTCATTACAGTAACCAGTCTGGCTGGATCCTGTATGTGTTCATTACAGTAACCAGTCTGGCTGGATCCCATCGTGTTCATTACAGTAACCAGTCTGGCTGGATCCTGTATGTGTTCATTACAGTAACCAGTCTGGCTGGATCCTGTATGTGTTCATTACAGTAACCAGTCTGGCTGGATCCCATCGTGTTCATTACAGTAACCAGTATGTGTTCATTACAGTAACCAGTCTGGCTAGATCCTGTATGTTAATACATCTCTGTTGTTAGACCAGTACAGTGATCTGACATCTATACAAGAAATGCTGCCAAACTAGAAACTCAAAGTGCTGTCTATTTATAAAAAATAAATACAAATGTGTTAACTTACTTTCCTGGCTTACTGGCTGTGGGAATTGTGTGATCTGTGTCAGTTTTTAGCCCAGGAGAGGAAAGAGCCATCTATATAAGCTCCATCAATCACATTTCATTTATAAATCCCTTTTTTATGGATCACTAACTCAAAGCGTTCTCTCTTTTTGATAATACAATAATAGCATAAAGTAAATGTTTAAGGGTGATACTAGCTATGTAATGTACAGTATGTCTTGATCGGTCACTGTTGTTAGTCCAGTACAGGAATGTACCATCTACATAAGACATAATGCCAATGTTCACAGCTCAGCGTCAGAGTCATCGGTTCCTCATGGACCACAGCCACAGCACATTGGTGCTATTCCAGCACCAGCACACCTGATTCAACTAGTCAGCTAATCGTCAAACCTTTAAGTAGTGGGATCAGGTGGAACTGTGGGGGTCCATGAGGAGCGGCTTGGGAGACATTGGTTTAGAGCAGGTGTGTCAAGCTCATTTTGCCCCGTGGGCTATTCGGTCTTCACCAAGGTCCGGAGGGCCACATTAAAAATGGGTTATGTTTCCGCACCCTCTGGTTTAGAGGATGAGGTGTGGGGTTTGGGGAACCAAACTCACATGTTTTACATGGTATCCGACACTGATGTCTGTATATGTAATGTTGTATTTAGACTACATAATTGTCTTGAAATGGTGAAGAACAGAGTTTGTGCTCCAGACGCTGTGGGAATAGCAGCCAGCATAACAAACCAAATATGACTTACCTGGCCGGTAGTCCCAGTAAACACAAACTTTCCTTATACCCATTATATACACACCACTTAGAGGGCAGAAGCCATGAAGTACCGTGCAGAGCTATTTGACTTCAAGCACAGAACATGGTCAGAGAAAGACGGATCTTGATATCGCAGCTCCTTGTCTCACACACACACACACGCACACACACACACACACACACACACACACACACACACACACACACACACACACGCATGCACGCACGCACGCACGCACTTCACTTGAGAATGTCTATGGGTAGTATAACATGAAGGTTCTATTTGGGTTGAACAAGCACTTTGTCATGGTTCCATGAAGACAGCTTCTTACTGTAGCTTGCTGATATACAGGATACTTAGAGAAGTATCAGTAACAAGTTAATGCCTTGTGGGACTAAGTAATGTCCCTCGTTCCCTGTTAAGTTATCATGGCCTGGCACTGTATAAGTGTACTTTTAAGGATTTGCATAAAGAGGGTCTACTTCCTTAATGGATGAAGTGGATATGTGAATTTCCGCTTGGCTAGACACACAACAGTGTGCATTCCTCTCTGGCCTAAAACTGCTACAGGTCCCAAATAGCACTCTATTCCCTATGATATAGTGCATTGCTTTTGACTAGAGCACATAGGGTTCTGGTCAAAAGGAGTGCACTATATACATTTGGGATGCAACCCTAGTCTAGCACTGTGTTCTAGTGCACTACAGCATATGATGTGGTGAATCTGTCTTTCTGAAACAAGTGTCTGTCTCTGTTAGGTTCAGACAGCTTCTCTCTCCTTCCTCCTGTCGTGCCTTCTGTGTCTCTATCTCTCCTTCCTCCTGTCGTACCTCCTGTGTCTCTATCTCTCTCTCCTTCCTCCTGTCGTACCTCCTCCTGTGTGTCTCTCTCTCCTTCCTCCTGTCGTACCTCCTGTGTCTCTATCTCTCTCTCCTTTCTCCAGTCGTACCTCCTGTGTCTCTCTCTCTCTCCTTCCTCCTGTCGTGCCTTCTGTGTCTCTCTCTCTCCTTCCTCCTGTCGTACATTCTGTCTCTCTCTCTCCTTTCTCCTGTCGTACCTCCTGTGTCTCTCTCTCCTTTCTCTAGTCGTACCTCCTGTGTCTCTCTCTTCTTTCTCCTGTCGTACCTCCTGTGTCTCTCTCTCCTATCTCCTGTCGTACCTCCTGTGTCTCTCTCTCCTTCCTCCTGTCGTACCTCCTGTGTCTCTCTCTCACCTTCCTCCTGTCGTACGTCTTGTGTCTATCTCTCTCATCTCTCTCTCCTTCCTCCTGTCGTACCTCCTGCATCTATCTCTATTATCTCTCGCTCTCTCCTTCCTCCTGTCGTACCTCCTGCATCTCTCTCTCTCTATTATATCTCTCTCCTTCCTGTTGTACCTCCTGCATCTCTCTCTCTCTTTCGCTCTCTCTATTCTCTCTCTTGCTCCTTCCTCCTGTCACACCTCCTGCATCTCTCTCTCCTTCCTCCAGTCGTACCTCCTGCATCTCTTTCTCTCTTGCTCCTTCCTCCCAAGGTTCCTTCATTCCTCTTTCTATTCTCTCTCTATTCTCTCTCTCCTTCCTCCTGTCACACCTCTCCCTCTCTCTTTTCTCTCTCCCTCCTTCCTCACACCTCCAGTTCTCTGTCTATCTCTACTTCTCTCTCTCTTCCTCTCCCCTTCCTCAAGTCATACAGCCTCAGACAGACATTTTAATAAAGCACCTATCCAGTGAAGAGGACATGTCAACATTGATCATCAGTCTGTGGTTCCTAAAACAATAACTTCTAGCCTAAAACTAGAACCCAGAGCTTCTGACATGCAACATGGAGAGGAGAAATATTTTCCATGTTTAAGATCATTTTTTAGGAACTTCCTATTTCTGACATGTGGTTTTAGATCAGCCGCTGCTACAGCAGCTGCCATGTGGATTCACAAAGTGGAAATACTGTACGATTGTTCAAGAACAACGATTATTGAGAAATGTTGCAGAAGATCAGAAGTTCTCAGACTCTTTTTCATTGTAATAGTTTGGAAAGATTCATGTAGTCTTTACTGTGGCCCACAGAGAAAAAACGAATACTTCAAGCTCTGATCCAGTCTTGAGCCATTTTATTGTATCATGTCATATTGTACATCGTGTCCCCTGATCTGTCATTGACATGACTGATTAACTTTCTGGAACTACAATGGCTGCCATGGCACAGTCCAGGTGGGTGACACACTGGTGGTGGATGAGGTGAGTTTCCCTCCCCATGCAATCTAAAGTGCTTTGAGCACATGGAAAAGTGCTATATAAATTCAACCCTTATTATACAATGTATTACTATAATATCCTCATATTGTAATAATATACGTTTCCCTCGTACTTTGATCAGTCACATGCACAGATAGGGCCTTACCTGTGTAGAGAACATGCCCTTTGCCCTTCCAGTCTCCTAAGTGTCATTTTGGGTGGTGGTATAATTTCCCCCCCTTTCCCAGTCTGCCCTATACTGAGAATACAAGCCCGGTTAAGCGATGCGGTCGCCAGTCGAGTGTCTGTCTAGCTAACTAGTTTAAATACAACAGTACTGCCACAGCAGCATAACATTTGATAACACTTGATTTAGCTTACATCATCATCAATATTGGGTCTGGTTGGCTGATAGGCAGCAGAGAGAGAAGCAGAAAGATATCACACAATCAAGAAATGAAATGGAGAGAGCTAACTAGCAGATTTACATCAATCACCAACATCAATGATCAGCTGATAGCCCATCCTATTTTCCCCATGTCAATCATGTCTTTAAGAGGCACTGTAACTAGATTGCTTACAATTTGTGATGATGAGTTTGTCTTGTTGCAGAAACAAAATGCCCCCTGAAAGGTCTGTGCACGACCCTGGCTTTGAGCATCTGGAAAAGTGCTTTATAATATCCATCCAAACAATCACTCAGTCAGTCAGTATCTCACCTGACAGACCCCACTGATGCACATATCCAGGGCGTCGGCCCGGCAACGTGTACCGTCTAGAACCTTAGGCGCCAGCTCCACCGTTAGGCTCCTCCCTCGCGCCTGGCACCGCAGGGCGCACGCCGCCGAGGGTTCATAGGGCACGGGAATCCACTCGTAGACCATGCCCTGGTACCTGATGTCATTGTGGGCGGAGCACTGCTGGGCTCGGAAGTCCCCCGACTCGACGGGACAGTCCTGGGGAAGAAGGGAGGAGAAGAAAGAAAAGGAAGATAGAGAAGGATAAGTCTCTCCTTAGGCCTTGCTTTATGTGCACACGCACACACACACACACACACACACACACACACACACACACACACACACACACACACACACACACACACACACACACACACACACACACACACACACACACACACACACACACACACACACACACACACACACAGACACACAGACACACAGACACACAGACACACAGACACACACACACTCTCCCTCCCTCCCTCCCTCCCTCTCTTTCTCATTGAACTACATGGATGGGACTTCATAAAGTCAAGTGTTTCTCTCTCTCTTGCTTTGTTTATATCCATCTCTTTCACACCGGGAGCCGTGGTGTAAATATTATGCTGGGAACTCATCCCACTGGTCATGACTGAAATCATAGCTAGTCTGCAATACATTCCAGACACAAACCACTTCAATACAGCAATAGAAACAGTAAAGACTAGTCTATCTTTGATTAAAATGCTGTGAGAACGACTGTGGTTCCGCTGCTGAGAATAGACTGAAGGCATGTCTGGAGTTGATATGAGATGGAGGTTGTTTTCTTCTGTTCATTGATGGAACGTATGATTTTACCATGAGGTCACCCACAGTGCTGAACATGACTGTCAAATACAGTGGCGACTGACAATATTGACCCAGTCCTTCTCACTGTTACCAGCAAAGTTATAAGCTGGAATAGAAAAGTTATAACTATGTATTACTAGTTATACGCTGGAATAGGACTAATAACAAGTTATATGTGTTACATTCATAAGCTTTAGAAATGACTCTGTTGTAGTCTGTTGAGGCTACATACCGTAGACTAGACTTACCATGTTACTGCACGTTCTGTAGCGGATATTCTTGCCTTCACAGTTCCTACAAAGCAATGCAAAATAACAAACCAACATTGTTAGTACTAATTGAAACCAACAGTTTACAAGGAAATGGTTTGGGCTTGAGTGTAATGGTTAATAAAAATATCTATTTGTGATGGGAAAGCTATAGAACATACACCATATCAAACATGCATAATGGAATAGCTTAATATCCCTCAGGGAAATCTGTTTTGTAACAAAGAAATGCACCATTACACAGAAACGTCTACAACAACAGTGGTGTTTTGTTCGTTTCTTGGAAAGGCTCAGGAGTTACACCTTTGTGAGTCTGGAGGATCGTGGCTGGAGTCAAATCAGGACTGACAGATAGTTCATCCTGAATTATAGCTGCCTGTCTCACACACACACACACACACACACACACACACACACACACACACACACACACACACACACACACACACACACACACCTGTCAGACCAAACCACGCTTCACCTGCCAACGATCAGATCTCCTCGAGCCAACGACCGTCTCAGGACCCCCTCTGGGCTTAAACAAGCAAATCAACCTCTCTCACACAACAAACACACACACACACATCACACACACACACACTCTGACACCCGCCCACACTCACACACTAATCGGTTCACCTCACTCTGTCAAAACCAACTCCTGCCTCGTCTGAAATCCACCACAGCGTAACACTCCATTCCCTCCCCCTTCCTACACCATATGGACACGCTACAAAATCTGTTCCACCTTGTTAGAAACGATAACTGCAGCCCATCACCCAGTGTGTGTTAACTTCCACTTCGCCACATTTCTCATTTCACCCCCAGGGGTAGAATAACATTGGTCTAAACTGGTAGCAGCTCATTTGTTCCGGGCAATGCCCCAAACGGCATCCTATTCCCTACACAGTGCACTACTTTTGACCAGAGCCTTATGGGCCCTGGTCAAAAGTAGTACACTACATAGGGAATAGGATGCCATTTGGGATGCAAAGCGGATGTTAAAAAGCTTCAGTCTAATCGTCCATTAGGGTGAAAGGGGAGTTGGAGACCACACTACGGCCATTCAGCCTGCTCCAAGGAAAAGCAGGCACCGAGGCAGAGTAGGAATGTCTCTGTCTTAACGAACCAATTAATGGCTTTCCCCCATCGAGATGAATCACTCATCCACACTGGGTTATACGTATAGGCTGGAGACAGGCACAAACACATGCACACAGACATACGCGGACACACACATGGACATGCACGCAGAGCCACAAGCACACGCACACACACGCACACACACACACACACACACACACACACACACACACACACACACACACACACACACACACACACACACACACACACACACACACACACACACACACACACACACACATACAAACACACACACACACACTACACACACTACACACGGCTGTGTGTAGACCATGCTTTCAGGGTCTAGGAATGTCTATGAGGTGGCTATTTGTCTTCTAGTGGACAAACAGAGAGCAAAAATGTCTGAAGTCCACAGACTTGAGGAAGGATAGGCAGCACTGTGTATAATGGTGTAGGGTGAAGTTTCCCCTTGACACTGATCTTGGGTCAGTTTTGCGTTTTCTCCACTAATAGTTAAGGTTAGGGGGAGGGGAAACTGATCCTAGATCTCTACCTAGAGGCAAACTTCACCCCGGAGCGTGTCTAACAGAATAAACCAAATCTAGCATTATCAGTTGTGTAAGTGCTGGGCAGGAACAAAAGCCTGCATACCTTGCAGCTCTCCAGGACCGGGATTGAAAAGAACAGCGCTGCTCTAATTCAAGTCTAGACAGATATTCCTAGACAGATATTTCCTCCCAGTCACTGGATGTTTCTATAAGGACAGATGAAGTTAGCAGGAGTCTGGGGGGGAAGGGGCCTTAGAGAAGGCAAGGCGCTGGGCACACAGCGTCTGACGTCCAAGAGCAACATGGGGCCAGACACTACCCCAGTTTGTCTGTGTATCTCTCTGTGTGTCTGGAGTAAGCTGGAGTGGGGCAGGGAGAAAGAGATTACAGTAGACTTAAGGTGTTCTCTGCAGTCTTTCTATGTTCCCCTTCAACTCCACAGGCAGCTCTCTGCTGGCTTAACCCTGACACCCGACACACACACACACACAATCCCAGTGTGCTCCAGCAGGTGTGTTGGCTGATGCAGGGAATGGGAGATATTGCTCAAATAACTGTGGAAATCTCCCTGTGGGGGAAGCAGGCAAATCAAGCCCACAATCACTTCCAGACTTCTACACTCATTTAATCAATGAAGGGAAGTCAGGACAGAGGTCTGAGGCTGCGTCTCAAATGGTACACTATTACCTATAAAGTGCACTACTTTTGTGGAAAATAATCTAATTGGTGAACTGGAATATTTGTTATCTCATCTAACAACCCCTAAAGACTTACAGATATGGCCACTTATCATTCAGTTAAGTTGCGTCCCAAATGGCACCCTATTCCCTACTGTATATAGTGCATACAGTGCCTTCAGGAGGTATTCATACCCCTTGAATTCCACATTTTGATTACATTGATATATTTTCTCACCCACCTACACACAATACCCCTTAGGGACAAAGTGAAAAGATTTTAGAAATGTTTGCAAATGAAATACAGTGGGGGGAAAAAGTATTTGATCCCCTGCTGATTTTGCCCACTTACAAAGAAATGATCAGTCTATAATTTTAATAGTAGGTTTATTTGAACAGTGAGAGACAGAATAACAACAAAAGAATCCAGAAAAATGCATGTCAAAAATGTTAAAAATGATTTGCATTTTAATGAGGGAAATAAGTATTTGACCCCTCTGCAAAACATGACTTAGTACTTGGTGGCAAAACACGTGTTGGCAATCACATAGGTCAGACGTTTCTTGTAGTTGGCCACCAGGTTTGTACACATCTCAGGAGGGATTTTGTCCCACTCCTCTTTGCAGATCTTCTCCAAGTCATTAAGGTTTCAAGGCTGACGTTTGGCAACTCGAACCTTGAGCTCCCTCCGCGGATTTTCTATGGGATTAAGGTCTGGAGACTGGCTAGGCCACTCCAGGACCTTAATGTGCTTCTTCTTGAGCCACTCCTTTGTTGCCTTGGCCATGTGTTTTGGGTCATTGTCATGCTGGAATACCCATCCACAACCCATTTTCAATGCCCTGGCTGAGGGAAGAAGGTTCTCACCCAAGATTTGACGGTACCTGGCCCAGTCCATCGTCCCTTTGATTCGGTGAAGTTGTCCTGTCCCCTTAGCAGAAAAACACCCCCAAAGCATAATGTTTCCACCTCCATGTTTGACGGTGGAGATGGTGTTCTTGGGGTCATAGGCAGCATTCCTCCTCCTCCAAACACGGTGAGTTGAGTTGATGTCAAAGAGCTTCATTTTGGTCTCATCTGACCACAACACTTTCACCAGTTGTCCTCTGAGTCATTCAGATGTTCATTGGCAAACTTCAGACGGGCATGTATATATGTATTCTTGAGCAGGGGGACCTTGCGGGTGCTGCAGGATTTCAGTCCTTCACGGCGTAGTGTGTTACCAATTGTTTTCTTGGTGACTATGGTCCCAGCTGCCTTGAGATCATTGACAAGATCCTCCCGTGTAGTTCTGGGCTGATTCCTCACCGTTCTCATGATCATTGCAACTCCACGAGGTGAGATCTTGCATGGAGCCCCAGACCGAGGGATATTGACAGTTCTTTTGTGTTTCTTCCATTTGCGAATAATCGCACCAAATGTTGTCACCTTCTCACCAAGCTGCTTGGCAATGGTCTTGTAGCCCATTCCAGCCTTGTGTAGGTCTACAATCTTGTCCCTGACATCCTTGGAAAGCTCTTTGGTCTTGGCCATGGTGGAGAGTTTGGAATCTGATTGATTGATTGCTTCTGTGGACAGGTGTCTTTTTTACAGGTAACAAGCTGCGGTTAGGAGCACTCCCTTTAAGAGTGTGCTCCTAATCTCAGCTTGTTACCTGTATAAAAGACACCTGGTAGCCAGAAATCTTTCTGATTGAGAGGGGGTCAAATACTTATTTCCCTCATTAAAATGCAAATCAATTTATAACATTTTTGACATGCGTTTTTCAGGATTTTCTTGTTGTTATTCTGTCTCTCACTGTTCAAATAAACCTACCATTAAAATTATAGACTGATCATTTCTTTGTCAGTGGGCAAACGTACAAAATCAGCAGGAGATCAAATACTTTTTTCCCCCACTGTACAGACATATCTAAACTACATATGTAATCACACCCCTGAGAAAATACTGTTTTACCTGTTATTCTTGTACAAATTGGTTGTCAAATTGGTCATTGATCATTGCTAAACAACCATTGTCATGTCTTGCCATAGATTTTCAAGAATATTTAAGTCAAAAATGTAACTAGATCACTCTGGAACATTCTCTGTCTTCTTGGTTATAGAACTCCAGCGTAGATTTGGATTTGCTGAAAGGTGAATTCATCTTCCAGTGTCTGGTGGAAAGCAGATTGAACTAGATTTTCCTCTAGGATTTTGCCTGTGCTTAGCTCCATTCCGTTTCTTTTTTATCCAGAAAATCTTTACCATGAACAATTACTGTCACGTGTGCTCCCTCTCCGGCCTCTAGGTCACCAGTCTGCTCGTCATGGCCCACATCTGTCACCATTGTAACGCATAATTGTGCATTAGGACACTCACCTGGACTCCATCACCTCCTTGATTATCCGCCCTATATTTGTCACTCCATTTGGTTCCTTCCCCAGTCGTCATTGTATCTGTTCCTGTTTCATGTCGGTGCGCAGTTTGTTACGTGTTTGTTTCATTTATTTATGAAATGTTTTCACTCCCTGAACTTGCTTCCCAACTCGCAGATTAGTGTTACAATCATAAGCATACCCATAACATGATGCAGCCAATATGGAGAGTGTTACTCAGTAATGTGTTCTATTGGATTTGCCCGAAATATAACACTTTGTATTCTGGACAAAAAGTTAACTGCTTTGCCACATTTTTTGCAGTATTACTTTAGTGCCTGCCTTTTTGCAAACAGGATGCATATTTTGGAATATTTTAATTCTGTACAAGTGTGGAGTAACTACAATGTTGTTGATCCATCTTCAGTGTTCTCCTATGACAGCCATTAAACTCTGTAATTGTTTTAAAGTCACCATTGGCCTCATGGTGAAATCCCTGAGCGGTTTCCTTCCTCTCCGGCAACAGAGTTAGGAAGGATGTCTGTATCTTTGTAGTGACTGGGTGTATTGATACACCATCCAAAGTGTAATTAATAACGTCACCATGCTCAGAGGGATATTCAGTGTCTGCAGTATGTTCTCTCTGTTACTGCACGGCAAGAGGTACCGGAGCACCAAGTCTACCCAACAGCCATCAGACTGATGAACAGTTAATTAAATGGCTACCTGGACTTTCAGATTTTTACTCTATACCTACATGTACATAGTAATTCAATCAATTAACTAACCAATCCTTAAAGTACATATTACCTCGATCAATCACCCCAACTACTTGATACCCAGTACACTGACTCGGTACCGATATTCCTTGTATATAGCCTCGTAATTTTTATTATCCCCCATATATTTTGTTACGCTAATAATAAGTTAAGGGGTATGGATACTTTCTGAAGGTACTGTATGTACTCCCTATAGACAGGTTGGTTGTTTAGAAACAAAAGCAATGCATGCGCAACTATGGGGCAAAACAAACAGGATTTGCTTACATGATAACACAACCGGCTCCACGCACGTGTCTGCATGCGCCATCGTGCACATGTTGAGTTTGTCTATCCCCACCAGACGCGATCAGGACACGCAGGTTGAAATATCAAAATGCACTCTGAACTAGAGGTCGACCGATTATGATTTATCAGCGCCGATACCGATTATTGGAGGACCAAAAAAAGCCGATACTGACTAATCGGACAATTTTTCTTACATTTATTTGTAATAATGACAATTACAACAATACTGAATGAACACTTATTTTAACTTAATATAATACATCAATAAAATCAATTTAGCCTCAAATAAATAATGAAACGTGTTCAATTTGGTTTAAATAATGCAAAAACAAAGTGTTGGAGAAGAAAGTAAAAGTGCAATATGTGCTATGTAAGAAAGCTAACGTTTAAGTGCCTTGCTCAGAACATGAGAACATATGAAAGCTGGTGGTTACTTTTAACATGAGTCTTCAATATTCCCAGGTAAGAAGTTTTAGGTTGTAGTTATTATAGGAATTATAGGACTATTTCTCTCTATACGATTTGTATTTCATATACCTTTGACTATTGGATGTTCTTATTGGCACTTTAGTATTGCCAGTGTAACAGTATAGCTTCCGTCCCTCTCCTCGCTCCTACCTGGGCTCGAACCAGGAACACATCGACAACAGCCACCCTCGAAGCAGCGTTACCCATGCAGAGCAAGGGGAACAACTACTCCAGGTCTCAGAGCGAGTGACGTTTGAAACACTATTAGCGCGCACCCCGCTAACTAGCTAGCCATTTCACATCGGTTACACCAGCCTAATCTTGGGAGTTGATAGGCTTGAAGTCATAAACAGCGCAATGCTTGAAGCATTGCGAAGAGCTGCTGGCAAAACGCACAAAAGTGCTGTTTGAATGAATGCTTACGAGCCTGCAGGTGCCTACCACCGCTCAGTCAGACTGCTCTATCAAATCATAGACTTAATTATAATATACTGCTCAAAAAAATAAAGGGAACACTTAAACAACACATCCTAGATCTGAATGAAATAAATAATCTTATTAAATACTTTTTTCTTTACATAGTTGAATGTGCTGACAACAAAATCACACAAAAATAATCAATGGAAATCCAATTTATCAACCCATGGAGGTCTGGATTTGGAGTCACACTCAAAATTAAAGTGGAAAACCACACTACAGGCTGATCCAACTTTGATGTAATGTCCTTAAAACAAGTCAAAATGAGGCTCAGTAGTGTGTGTGACCTCCATGTGCCTGTATGACCTCCCTACAACGCCTGGGTATGCTCCTGATGAGGTGGCGGATGGTCTCCTGAGGGATCTCCTCCCAGACCTGGACTAAAGCATCCGCCAACTCCTGGACAGTCTGTGGTGCAACGTGGCGTTGGTGGATGGAGCGAGACATGATGTCCCAGATGTCCTCAATTGGATTCAGGTCTGGGGAACGGGTGGGCCAGTCCATAGCATCAATGCCTTCCTCTTGCAGGAACTGCTGACACACTCAAGCCACATGAGGTCTAGCATTGTCTTGCATTAGGAGGAACCCAGGGCCAACCGCACCAGCATATGGTCTCACAAGGGGTCTGAGGATCTCATCTCGGTACCTAATGGCAGTCAGGCTACCTCTAGCGAGCACATGGAGGGCTGTGCGGCCCCCCAAAGAAATGCCACCCCACACCATGACTGACCCACCGCCAAACCGGTCATGCTGGAGGATGTTGCAGGCAGCAGAACGTTCTCCACGGCGTCTCCAGACTCTGTCACATCTGTCACGTGCTCAGTGTGAACCTGCTTTCATCTGTGAAGAGCACAGGGCACCAGTGGCGAATTTGCCAATCTTGGTGTTCTCTGGCAAACGCCAAACGTCCTGCACGGTGTTGGGCTGTAAGCACAACCCCCACCTGTGGACATCGGGCCCTCATACCACCCTCATGGAGTCTGTTTCTGACTGTTTGAGCAGACACATGCACATTTGTGGCCTGCTGGAGGTCATTTTGCAGGGCTCTGGCAGTGCTTCTCCTGCTCCTCCTTGCACAAAGGCGGAGGTAGCGGTCCTGCTGCTGGGTTGTTGCCCTCCTATGGCCACCTCCACGTCTCCTGATGTACTGGCCTGTCTCCTGGTAGCTCCTCCATGCTCTGGACACTACGCTGACAGACACAGCAAACCTTCTTGCCACAGCTCGCATTGATGTGCCATCCTGGATGAGCTGCACTACCTGAGCCACTTGTGTGGGTTGTAGACTACCACTAGAGTGAAAGCACCGCCAGCATTCAAAAGTGACCAAAACATCAGCCAGGAAGCATAGGAACTGAGAAGTGGTCTGTGGTCCCCACCTGCAGAACCACTCCTTTATTGGGGGTGTCTTGCTAATTGCCTATAATTTCCACCTGTTGTCTATTCCATTTGCACAACAGCATGTGAAATGTATTGTCAATCAGTGTTGCTTCCTAAGTGGACAGTTTGATTTCACAGAAGTGTGATTGACTTGGAGTTACATTGTGTTGTTTATGTGTTCCCTTTATTTTTTTGAGCAGTGTATAATAAACACACAGAAATACGAGCCTTAGGTCATTAATATGGTCGAAACCGGAAACTATCATCTCGAAAACAAAACGTTTTTTCTTTCAGTGAAATACGAAACTGTTCCGTATTTTATCTAACAGGGGGCATCCATAAGTCTAAATATTCCTGTTACATTGCACAACCCTCAATGTTATGTCATAATTACGTAAAATTCTGGCAAATTAGTTCGCAACGAGCCAGGCGGCCCAAATTGTTGCATATACCCTGACTCTGCGTGCAATGAACGCAAGAGAAGTGACACAATTTCACCTGGTTAATATTGCCTGCTAACCTGGATTTCTTTTAGCTAAATATGCAGGTTTAAAAATATATACTTGTGTATTGATTTTAAGAAAGACATTGATGTTTATGGTAGGTACACTTTGGAGCAATGACAGTTCTTTTTCGCGAATGCGCACCGCATCGATTATATTCAACGCAGGACAGGCTAGATAAACTAGTAATATCATCAACCATGTGTAGTTAACTAGTGATTATGATTGATTGATTGATTGTTTTTTATGAGATAAGTTTAATACTAGCTAGCAACTTACCTTGGCTTCTTACTGCATTCGCGTAACAGGCAGGCTCCTCGTGGAGTGCAATGTAAAGCAGGTGGTTAGAGCGTTGGACTAGTTAACCGCAAGTTCCCCGAGCTGACAAGGTAAAAATCTGTCGTTCTGCCCCTGAACAAGGCAGTTAACCCACCGTTCCTAGGCCATCTGTCACGACTTCCGCTGAAGTTGGTGCCTCTTCTTGTTCGAGCGGCGTTTGGCGATCATCGTCACCGACTTTCTAGCTACCACCGATCCATGTTTCTTTTTCCATTTGTTATGTCTTGATTGTTCACACCTGGTTCCCATCTCGTTATGATTATTTTCCCTATTTAACCCTCTGGTTCTCATGATGTTTTGTGCGTTTTTGTTTTCTTGTTCGTCGTGTTAGTTGTGCATTGTCAAGATTGTTTATCCCTGCGTGGATTTTGACTTATGAGTTTTCTAGAGTAAATAACGCTATCCTCACCTCCACTATACTGACACTGACACCGTCATTGAAAATAAGAATGTGTTCTTAACTGACTTGCCTAGTTAAATAAAGGTGTAAAAAAAAAAAAAAAAATACTCGGCAAATTGGTGTCCACAAATACCGATTACTGATTGTTATGAAAACTTGAAATCAGCCCTAATTAATAGGCCATTCCGATTAATCGGTCGACCTCTACTCTGAACCAACTATATTCATTTGGGGACAGGTCAAAACACATATGAAACATTAATCCACATTTAGCTAGCTAGTTTGCTGATGCTAGTTAGTTTGTCCTGGGAGATAAACATTGGGTTGTTATTTTAACTGAAATATACAATGTCCTTTTTTTGCTGGATCTTTGTAGAATTTGGACCAATTTTGAGTCACAAAATTGTGTGTTCTCTACTCCAACAATTAATTCACAGAAAAAAAGGGGAATCCTAGTTAGTTTCTAGTAATCTCTCCTCGTTCTTCTTCTTCTTCTGTGGATTTTATATGGCAGTTGGCAACGAAATTTAAGGTGCATTACTGTAATCAACTGGACTGGAGTGTGGACCTCATTCATTTTTCAATCACCCACGTAGGGATATGCTCCTAAAAACCAATGAGGAGATGGGAGAGGCAAGACTTGCAGCGCGTCATGCATCTAAAATAGAATCAAGTTCTATTTTTGTATCTAGCTACACAGACGCTTGTTGCCGCGCACAAACAGTTTGGATGAATGACTGAATAACATGTATGTGCACATTTATTTTGCAATGCTAGCGCACGCACCGCGAGCAGTGCTGTCAGCATGTTAGATTGTTGATAACATGTAAACTATATTTCGTATCCAATATTTATTGAAAACATAAATATAATTGCACAATAATCACTTGTCTCTCAAATTCATCATTACAGTTATTGGTCAACTAGCTAGCAAATGTTTTGCCATATTAGCATAAACATGACATTAGTCAAAACAAGACATGGTATCAAGAACAAACGTAAGGAAGCCCAGAGAGTACAAATTAATAAATAAATAAAATATGTATCTCATTATCACCACAAATGTTTTTTGTCTACATACACAATAAGCACCTCATCAAGAAGCCCTGTTGCTGTGTTGACTGCAATGTGCTCATGGGGCATTTAAGCCCTGAACAATGCCTGACAGGCAACCCTGTCTCCCAGGCTGCGTGGCACACCCAAGACCACAGCCAATCTCATGCAAGGAACAACACAGCTAACTTGGTTAGTATTGTGAGCTAGCTAGTTAGGTAGGTAGTCTTGTTAGCTATCTAGCTAGCTTGTTATCTATGCTGGTTGTTATCTTGCATAGCTTATACTGTATGTGTATAATTATAAGGGACACTTCATGTTTCGTGGATAAAATGTACATTTACAGTGGGTGAGCTCCATTCCTGGCAGGCTGATCAGATTACATTTCAGTCCTGATTTATCAGCCTCTGAGGCTGCTATTGAATCTGATCAGCGCACCCACCCAAGAGCGCACCCACTCTTGATCATATACATAATGCACTGACTGCTAATCTGTCTGCAAGGAGCTTTACCTGTGAAACAGCCGACTAGGCAGAATCCTGACTTTTCAGCCTCTGAGGCTGCTATTGAATCTGATCAAAGTCTGAGGCTGAAATGCCTTTCAGGAATGGAGCTCACCCACTCTGTAA
>NC_042968.1:34386965-34429465 GCF_901001165.1 Salmo trutta | reverse complement strand
TTACATGGCTGTTATTACACGGCTGTTATTACACGGCTGTTATTACACGCCTGTTATTACATGCCTGTTACTAAATGACTGTTATTACATGGCTGTTTTTAAACGGCTGTTATTAAAAGGCTGTTATTACATGGCTGTTATTACATGGCTGTTATTACATGGCTGTAATTACATGGCTGTTATTACACGGCTGTTATTACACGGCTGTTATTACACGCCTGTTATTACATGGCTGTTATTAAACGCCTGTTATTACATGGCTGTTATTAAATGGCTGTTATTAAATGGCTGTTACTAAATGACTGTTATTACATGGCTGTTTTTAAACGGCTGTTATTAAAAGGCTGTTATTACATGGCTGTTATTACATGGCTGTTATTACATGGCTGTAATTACATGGCTGTTATTACACGGCTGTTATTACATGGCTGTTATTACACGCCTGTTATTACATGGCTGTTATTAAACGCCTGTTATTACATGGCTGTTATTAAATGGCTGTTATTAAATGGCTGTTACTAAATGACTGTTATTACATGGCTGTTATTAAACAGCTGTTATTAAAAGGCTGTTATTACATGGCTGTTATTACATGGCTGTTATTACATGGCTGTTATTGCATGGCTGTTATTAAAAGGCTGTTATTACATGGCTGTTACTAAATGACTGTTATTACATGGCTGTTATTAAACGGCTGTTATTAAAAGTCTGTTATTAAATGGCTGTTATTACACGGCTGTTATTACACGGCTGTTATTACACGGCTGTTATTACATGGCTGTTATTACACGGCTGTTAATACATGGCTGTTATTACACGGCTGTTATTACACGGCTGTTATTACACGGCTGTTATTACACGGCTGTTATTACACGGCTGTTATTACACGCCTGTTATTACATGGCTGTTATTAAACGCCTGTTATTACATGGCTGTTATTACACGGCTGTTATTACACGGCTGTTATTACACGCCTGTTATTACATGGCTGTTATTAAACGCCTGTTATTACATGGCTGTTATTAAATGGCTGTTATTAAATGGCTGTTACTAAATGACTGTTATTACATGGCTGTTATTAAACGGCTGTTATTAAAAGGCTGTTATTACATGGCTGTTATTACATGGCTGTTATTACATGGCTGTTATTGCATGGCTGTTATTAAAAGGCTGTTATTACATGGCTGTTACTAAATGACTGTAATTACATGGCTGTTATTAAACGGCTGTTATTAAAAGGCTGTTATTACATGGCTGTTACTGCATGGCTGTTAACTTTTATTTATTTATTTATTTCACCTTTATTTAACCAGGTAGGCAAGTTGAGAACAAGTTCTCATTTACAATTGCGACCTGGCCAAGATAAAGCAAAGCAGTTCAGCACATACAACAGCACAGAGTTACACATGGAGTAAACAAACATATAGTCAATAATACAATAGAAAAATAAGTCTATATACAATGTGTGCAAATGAGATAAGATAAGGGAGGTAAGGCAATAAATAGGCCATGGTGGTGAAGTAATTACAATATAGCAATTAAACACTGGAATGGTAGATTTGACAGTAGATGAGTGTGCAAAGTAGAAATACTAGGGTGCAAAGGAGCAAAATAAATAAATAAATACATAGGGGAAGAGGTAGTTGTTTGGGCTATTTATAGATGGGCTATGTACAGGTGCAGTGATCTGTGAGCTGCTCTGACAGCTGGTGCTTAAAGCTAGTGAGGGAGATAAGTGTTTCCAGTTTCAGAGATTTTTGTAGTTCGTTCCAATCATTGGCAGCAGAGGCCTGGAAGGAGAGGCGGCCAAAGGAGGAATTGGCTTTGGGGGTGACAAGTGAGATATACCTGCTGGAGAGCGTGCTATGGGTGGGTGCAGCTATGGTGACCAGTGAGCTGAGATAAGGTGGGACTTTACCTAGCAGGGTCTTGTAGATGACCTGGAGCCAGTGGGTTTGGCGACGAGTATGAAGCGAGGGCCAGCCAACGAGAGCGTACAGGTCGCAGTGGTGGGTAGTATATGAGGCTTTGGTGACAAAACGGATGGCACTGTGATAGACTGCATCCAATTTCTTGAGTAGGGTGTTGGAGGCTATTTTGTAAATGACATCGCCAAAGTCAAGGATCGGTAAGATGGTCAGTTTTACGAGGGTATGTTTGGTAGCATGAGTGAAGGATGCTTTGTTGCTTTATTGCATGGCTGTTATTACATGGCTGTTACTGCATGGCTGTTATTACATGGCTGTTATTACATGGCTGTTATTACATGGCTGTTATTACACGGCTGTTATTGCACGGCTGTTAATACATGGCTGTTATTACACGGCTGTTACTGCACGGCTGTTACTGCACGGCTGTTACTACACGGCTGTTACTGCACGGCTGTTACTGCACGGCTGTTACTGCACGGCTGTTATTACACGGCTGTTATTACACGGCTGTTAATACATGGCTGTTATTACATGGCTGTTATTACACGGCTGTTATTACACGGCTGTTAATACATGGCTGTTATTACACGGCTGTTATTACATGGCTGTTAATACATGGCTGTTATTGCATGGCTGTTATTAAAAGGCTGTTATTAAATGGCTGTTACTAAATGACTGTTATTACATGGCTGTAATTAAACGGCTGTTATTAAAAGGCTGTTATTACATGGCTGTTATTACATGGCTGTTATTACATGGCTGTTATTACACGGCTGTTATTACACGGCTGTTATTACACGCCTGTTATTACATGGCTGTTATTAAACGCCTGTTATTACATGGCTGTTATTAAATGGCTGTTATTAAATGGCTGTTACTAAATGACTGTTATTACATGGCTGTTATTAAACAGCTGTTATTAAAAGGCTGTTATTACATGGCTGTTATTACATGGCTGTTATTACATGGCTGTTATTGCATGGCTGTTATTAAAAGGCTGTTATTACATGGCTGTTACTAAATGACTGTTATTACATGGCTGTTATTAAACGGCTGTTATTAAAAGTCTGTTATTACATGGCTGTTATTACACGGCTGTTATTACATGGCTGTTATTGCACAGCTGTTACTGCACGGCTGTTACTGCACGGCTGTTATTACACGGCTGTTAATACATGGCTGTTATTACACAGCTGTTATTACACGGCTGTTATTACACGGCTGTTATTACACGGCTGTTATTACACGCCTGTTATTACATGGCTGTTATTACACGGCTGTTAATACATGGCTGTTATTACACGGCTGTTATTACACGGCTGTTATTACACGGCTGTTATTACACGGCTGTTATTACACGCCTGTTATTACATGGCTGTTATTAAACGCCTGTTATTACATGGCTGTTATTAAATGGCTGTTATTAAATGGCTGTTACTAAATGACTGTGATTACATGGCTGTTATTAAACGGCTGTTATTAAAAGGCTGTTATTACATGGCTGTTATTACATGGCTGTTATTACATGGCTGTTATTGCATGGCTGTTATTAAAAGGCTGTTATTACATGGCTGTTACTAAATGACTGTTATTACATGGCTGTTATTAAACGGCTGTTATTAAAAGGCTGTTATTACATGGCTGTTACTGCATGGCTGTTATCTTTTATTTATTTATTTATTTCACCTTTATTTAACCAGGTAGGCAAGTTGAGAACAAGTTCTCATTTACAATTGCGACCTGGCCAAGATAAAGCAAAGCAGTTCAGCACATACAACAGCACAGAGTTACACATGGAGTAAACAAACATATAGTCAATAATACAATAGAAAAATAAGTCTATATACAATGTGTGCAAATGAGATAAGATAAGGGAGGTAAGGCAATAAATAGGCCATGGTGGTGAAGTAATTACAATATAGCAATTAAACACTGGAATGGTAGATTTGACAGTAGATGAGTGTGCAAAGTAGAAATACTAGGGTGCAAAGGAGCAAAATAAATAAATAAATACATAGGGGAAGAGGTAGTTGTTTGGGCTATTTATAGATGGGCTATGTACAGGTGCAGTGATCTGTGAGCTGCTCTGACAGCTGGTGCTTAAAGCTAGTGAGGGAGATAAGTGTTTCCAGTTTCAGAGATTTTTGTAGTTCGTTCCAATCATTGGCAGCAGAGGCCTGGAAGGAGAGGCGGCCAAAGGAGGAATTGGCTTTGGGGGTGACAAGTGAGATATACCTGCTGGAGCGCGTGCTATGGGTGGGTGCAGCTATGGTGACCAGTGAGCTGAGATAAGGTGGGACTTTACCTAGCAGGGTCTTGTAGATGACCTGGAGCCAGTGGGTTTGGCGACGAGTATGAAGCGAGGGCCAGCCAACGAGAGCGTACAGGTCGCAGTGGTGGGTAGTATATGAGGCTTTGGTGACAAAACGGATGGCACTGTGATAGACTGCATCCAATTTCTTGAGTAGGGTGTTGGAGGCTATTTTGTAACTGACATCGCCAAAGTCAAGGATCGGTAAGATGGTCAGTTTTACGAGGGTATGTTTGGTAGCATGAGTGAAGGATGCTTTGTTGCTTTATTGCACGGCTGTTACTGCATGGCTGTTATTAAACAGCTGTTATTACATGGCTGTTATTACATGGCTGTTACTGCATGGCTGTTATTACATGGCTGTTATTACATGGCTGTTATTACATGGCTGTTATTACACGGCTGTTATTACACGGCTGTTATTACACGGCTGTTACTGCACGGCTGTTACTGCATGGCTGTTATTACATGGCTGTTATTACATAGCTGTTATTACATGGCTGTTATTACACGGCTGTTATTACATGGCTGTTATTACATGGCTGTTACTGCATGGCTGTTATTACATGGCTGTTATTACATGGCTGTTATTACATGGCTGTTATTACACGGCTGTTACTACACGGCTGTTACTGCATGGCTGTTATTAAACAGCTGTTATTACATGGCTGTTATTACATGGCTGTTATTACACGGCTGTTATTACATGGCTGTTATTACACGGCTGTTATTAAACAGCTGTTATTGCATGGCTGTTATTACACGGCTGTTATTACACGGCTGTTATTACATGGCTGTTATTAAACAGCTGTTATTGCATGGCTGTTATTAAACAGCTGTTATTACATGGCTGTTACTAAATAGATGTTATTGCATGGCTGTTATTAAACAGCTGTTATTGCATGGCTGTTACTAAATAGATGTTATTGCATGGCTGTTTTTAACTCTTCTTGAACTGCACTGTTGGTTAAGGGCTTGTAAGTAAGCATTTCAAGGTAAGGTCTACACTTGTTGTATTCAGCGCATGTGACAAAAAAAGTTTGATTTGATTTGAAATGTTGTGTGTTTTCTGTTAGCATAATATATCGACTGCTATACTAGCAGTGTATCACAGACCTAAAGGTGCTACCTAAAACCTAAAAGGGTTCTTCGGCTGTCCCAATAGCAGAACCCTTTGAAGAACCCTTTTTAGTTCCAGGTAGAACCCTTTTGGGTTCCATGTAGAACCCTTTCCACAGAGGGTTCAACCTGGAACCAAAAAGTGTTCTGCCTGAAACCATGGGGACAGCCGAATAAACCTTTTGGAACCCTTTTTATTAATATTGTAAAACAAAGCCTTACATCGTATGAGTGATACATGCCCGCACGCACACACACACACACACACACACACACACACACACAAAAGCACGTACGCACACACACACATTCACACACACAAACACATGCACACAAACATGTGTGTGTGTGTGTGTGTGTTAGAGGTTGACCGATTATGGTTTTTCAACGCCGATACCGATTACTGGAGGGCCAAAAAACCCGATACCGATTAATCGGACATTTTAGATTTTTTTGTTGTTGTAATAATGACAATTCCAACAATACTGAATGAACACTTATTTTAACTTAATATAATACATCAATAAAATCAATTTAGCCTCAAATAAATAATGGAACATTTTCAATTTGGTTTAAATAATGCAAAAACAAAGTGTTGGAGAAGAAAGTAAAAGTGCAATATGTGCCATGTAAGAAAGCTAACGTTTAAGTTCCTTGCTCAGAACATGAGAACATATGAAAGCTGGTGGTTCCTTTTAACATGAGTCTTCAATATTCCCAGTAAAGAAGTTTTAGGTTGTAGTTAGTATAGGAATTATAGGACTATTTCTCTCTATACGATTTGTATTTCATATACCTTTGACTACTGGATGATCTTATAGGCACTTTAGTATTGCTAGTGTAACAGTATAGCTTCCGAACCCTCTCCTCGCTTCAACCTGGGCTCGAACCAGGAACACATCGGCAACAGCCACCCTCGAAGCAGCGTTACCCATGCAGAGCAAGTGACGTTTGAAACGCTATTAGCGCGCACCCCGCTAACTAGCTAGCCATGGGTTACACCAGCCTAATTTCGGGAGTTGATAGGCTTGAAGTCATAAACAGCGCAATGCTTGAAGCATAGCAAAGAGCTGCTGGCAAAACGCACAAAAGTGCTGTTTGAATGAATGCTTACGAGCCTGCTGGTGCCTACCATCGCTCAGTCAGACTGTTCTATCAAATCATAGACTTAATTATAATATAATAAACACACAGAAATACGAGCCTTGGGTCATTAATATGGTCGAATCCAGAAACTATCATCTCGAAAACAAAAAGTTTTTCCTTTCTGTGAAATACGGAACCGTTCCGTATTTTATCTAACGGGTGGCATCCATAAGTCTAAATATTCCTGTTACATTGCAACGATTGTGCTTTTTTCGCAAATGCGCTTTTTTTTTAATCATCCCCCGTTTGGCGAAGTCGGCTGTCTTTGTTAGGAAGAAATAGTCTTCACAGTTCGCAACGAGCCAGGCGGCCCAAACTGCTGCATATACCCTGACTCTGTTTACAAGAGAAGTGACACATTTTCCCTAGTTAAAAGAAATTCATGATAGCAGGCAATATTAACTAAATATGCAGGTTTAAAAATATATACTTGTGTATTGATTTTAAGAAAGGCATTGATGTTTATGGTTAGGTACACGTTGGAGCAACGTGTACCTAAGCGATTATATGCAACGCAGGAAAGGCTAGTTAAACTAGTAATATCTTCAACCATGTGTAGTTAACTAGTGATTATGATTGATTGATTGTTTTTTATAAGATAAGTTTAATGCTAGCTAGCAACTTACCTTGGCTTCTTACTGCATTCGCATAACAGGCAGGCTCCTCGTGGAGTGCAATGTAAAGCAGGTGGTTAGAGCGTTGGACTAGTTAACCGTAAGGTTGCAAGATTGAATCAAGGTAAAAATCTGTCGTTCTGCCCCTGAACAAGGCAGTTAACGCACCGTTCCTAGGCCGTCATTGAAAATAAGAATGTGTTCTTAATTGACTTGCCTAGTTAAATAAAGGTGTAAAAAAAATTGTAAAAAAAGATATCAGCCAAATCGGCATCCAAAAATACCGATTTCCGATTGTTATGAAAACTTGAAATCGGCCCTAATTAATCGGCCATTCTGATTAATCGGTCGACCTCTAGTGTGTGTGTGTGTGTCTCTGTCTGATTCTGAAACCCCTTGCTATTGTTTGACTTCCAACCCCTAGACTGGACCAAAGCAGAATAACAAGATACATTTTCAGTCAACTTACTAATGGAATGAGAGACCACCTTTTGTTACTAAGTTGGCTGGAAGCTGACATCCAACAGTAATAACATTGCTATGAGGAGAATCTGTCCTGGCCGTTTTGGCTGAGACGACCGGCTCGCTCTATTGTGTCAGTTCTGAATAGCTCTGTATCAGCATTCTGTAACCATTTACACTGACCAGACTAGTGATCACCACCCCATCAAAACACAGAGAGAGGGAGAGAGAGAGCTGGGGAGAGAGAAAGAGAGACAGAGAGAGAGAGACAGAGGGAGGGAGAGAGAGAGACAGAGAACAATATAGAGGAAGAGAGAGAGCTGGGGAGAGGGAAAGAGAGACGGAGAGAGAGAGAGACAGAGAGAGGAAGAGAGAGAGACAGAGAACGAGAGAGGGAGAGAGAGAGCTGGGGAGAGGGAAAGAGAGACAGAGAGAGAGAGACAGAGAGAGGGAGAGAGACAGAGAGACAGAGAGAGAGAGAGAGAAACAGAGAGAGAGAGAGAATGAGAGACAGAGAACGAGAGAGGGAGAAAGAGAGCTGGGGAGAGGGAAAGAGAGATGAGAGAAAGAGAGAGAGAGAGAGAGGGAGAGCGAGAGACAGAGAACGAGATAGAGGGAGAGAGAGAGTTCCCTCTGCAGCCCAGCCTGCTATATTCCATTCTCTGCTCTGTTCCTTCATTCATCCTACCATGGCAGAGTTGCATGATGCAACAACTGTCAGCCAAATAGCACAGAGCTATAGGATATCATATTATTATAGAATCCTTTTTCATACATTAATGGTTGCATCCCAAATTACATACTATTACCTACATAGTGTACTAATTATAAACATGGCCAATAGGGCAATAGTCAAGATTGGTGCAGTATGTAGGAAATAGGGTGCCATTTGTAATGTAGTTCTCAGAGAGTTTTTCAGAGAGTTTCAGAGAGATAAAACAGTGTTGCATCATTTGTTTACATAAGTTGTAACTGCTATGGAGTTGCTATGGTGTTGCTATGGAGTTGCTATGGAGTTGCTATGGAGTTGCTATGGAGTTGCACAGATTATAGCTGGCAGCATTCATCTGTCTATGTGTACAACGTGTGTTTCTCTGTATTCAATGGGACATGTTCAAGGCGATTACAGAATTCCTCATCTAGCTGCTTGAATTGAAAGTGTGTGTGTGTGCGTGTCAACTGTTGTGTGTGTGTGCACATATGAGCTGTAGCTGCTGTCAGTGTGTATGTGTGCAGATATGTGTGTGTGTCCTGCAGCCTGCAGTGTGGAGGCTCCTACTGTCTGGCTAGACTCAGCACAGCGGAGGGCTGGATGGCTGAGGTGCTGAGGGTCCTACTGTCTGGCTAGACTCAGCACAGCGGAGGGCTGGATGGCTGAGGTGCTGAGGGTCCTACTGTCTGGCTAGACTCAGCACAGCGGTGGGCTGGATGGCTGAGGTGCTGAGGCTCCTACTGTCTGGCTAGACTCAGCACAGCGGAGGGCTGGATGGCTGAGGTGCTGAGGGTCCTACTGTCTGGCTAGACTCAGCACAGCGGAGGGCTGGATAGCTGAGGTGCTGAGGGTCCTACTGTCTGGCTAGACTCAGCACAGCGGAGGGCTGGATGGCTGAGGTGCTGAGGGTCCTACTGTCTGGCTAGACTCAGCACAGCGGTGGGCTGGATGGCTGAGGTGCTGAGGGTCCTACTGTCTGGCTAGACTCAGCACAGCGGAGGGCTGGATGGCTGAGGTGCGGAGGGTCCTACTGTCTGGCTAGACTCAGCACAGCGGAGGGCTGGATGGCTGAGGTGCTGAGGGTCCTACTGTCTGGCTAGACTCAGCACAGCGGAGGACTGGATGGCTGAGGTGCTGAGGGTCCTACTGTCTGGCTAGACTCAGCACAGCGGAGGGCTGGATGGCTGAGGTGCTGAGGGTCCTACTGTCTGGCTAGACTCAGCACAGCGGAGGGCTGGATGGCTGAGGTGCTGAGGGTCCTACTGTCTGGCTAGACTCAGCACAGCGGAGGGCTGGATGGCTGAGGTGCTGAGGGTCCTACTGTCTGGCTAGACTCAGCACAGCGGAGGGCTGGATGGCTGAGGTGCTGAGGGTCCTACTGTCTGGCTAGACTCAGCACAGCGGAGGGCTGGATGGCTGAGGTGCTGAGGGTTTAGGGTGGATACAGCCATCTGTCTTTCCTACTTAATTTCATCCTCTCTACCCCTCCATTGGTCCTCGCTCCCTCATTCCTGTCTAGTTCAACCTCCTCTGGGCACTCTCTTTCTGTTTCTCTGTCTCTCATAAACAGGGCATCCTGTCTCTGAGTCTCATCCCAAGACCTCTGCATGGCAGCTCTTCATCCTGTCTCTATCCCCACCCTTCCTCTCTTCATCCTTCCATCTCTCTCTCTCTGTGCCTCTCTCTCTCCATATATGTCTCTCTCTCTCTCTCTCTCTCTCTCTGTGCCTCTCTCTTTCTCCCTCTCTGTCTCTCTGTCTCTCTCTCGTGTGTGTAACACACGCTGTGGCACACGCACACCCACAACCTGTCTAGTAGGTCCTACAAGGGTTGAATTGCACTGTCTGGGGGACAGTTTAAGAGCAACTAGGTGTGAGTCAGAAAACCCACAGCCAGTATCTGGAAGCCCCATTAGAGAGAGCTCAATGAGGCTCCCTGAAAATAAGACTGAAAAAAAAATGCTACTCTTTTAGCCCTACCGCACCATTTCTGTACTTAGCCAGTCAGAAAGGGCTCCGTACCATTTCTGTACTTAGCCAGTCAGAAAGGGCCCTGTACCATTTCTGTACTTAGCCAGTCAGAAAGGGCTCTGTACCATTTCTGTACTTAGCCGGTCAGAAAGGGCTCTGTACCATTTTTGTACTTAGCCAGTCAGAAAGGGCCCTGTACCATTTCTGTACTTAGCCAGTCAGAAAGGGCTCTGTACCATTTTTGTACTTAGCCAGTCACAAAGGGCTCCGTACCATTTCAGTGCGTCACACATGGCTGTCTACAAGTAGGAGGTCAGATAGGGCACTACTCTTGGGGGTGGTTCAGAATCACACTCATGTGATGAGTAACTTTGAGAACTGAATACTTTTTACTATTTTACTATTTGCTCAAGGAACTAATGCCTAGGCTTTAGCTCAGCAGGGGAATATGGTCTTATGGAGAGCCGGGTTCGAAACCTGGTCAGTCACAGTAACACGTGTACTCTTTGACCAAAGAAGACACGGCTAGCTATGTTCCCTGACCTCCTACCTGTCGTCACATGGTTGTCACCACCAGTTCATTCGGCTTAGGCACCAATAACACAACCAAGACTTTACGATGACATCATTCAAAAACAAAAGACATCAAACTGATAGAAATGTAGATCTTACTAGCCCCCAAGAAAAACAAAACATATTAAAGAATGCTGACAGGAATAACGCTAGATTAAACCAGAAAAAGATATGGGGCATCCAATGATAGCATTAGCTACTATAAATGCGTATATCAGAAACTGACTGTGTGATTGTATGCTGTCAACATTGTCTAGTCAAGATAGATGTCATAGAGGCAGTTTTTCCAGACACAGATTAATCCTAGTCAGGTAATCCTGGACTAAAAATCAATCTCAAAGGAGAAACACCATTGAAAATGTTTTTTAGTCCAGGACCAGGCTTAATCTGTGTCTGGGAAACGGCCCAATAAAGTCCACATAATGACAGGAAGGATGTACCAGACGTGGGTTAGCTTAAATTCATGATTCATTTGGAGGATTCCCAGAATCAGGGAATGAACAGGAAATCTGGAATCCTCCAAACAGGATTTATGGAAAACCTGGGAATCTTGGGAAAGTTACCAGAATTTTGCAAACCTAGGTAAAACCATGTTAGCTCGCTGAGCCAAAGTCTAGAATGTAGAACTAGCAGTAGATTCTGATGTTCTGAGGATGTAGGTCAGTCTGGAAGACAGCAGATATCACTCAGCCTGACTACCCACACCCTGAGACTAGTCCAAGACACACACACACACACACACACACACACACACACACACACACACACACACACACACACACACACACACACACACACACACACACACACACTGGAATCAACCAGCAGGACTCTCACATCAATCATATCTAGGCTCCAGATGTGTGTGTGTTCTCTGTCCAGTGCTCGATACAGATCTCCCGCTAATCTGTTTAGCCTTTTAGATCAAAATGAATAAGATTACATGGAAAGGTGGGGACCTGATCCTAGATCAGCGTTCCAACTCTGAGACTCTTTATAAATACTTGACCAGAGAAGGCCCTCTAGTCTACCAGCTTGTGTCCTAAATGGCACCCTATTCCCATAGGGCTCTGGTGAAAAGTCTTGCACTATGTAGGGAATATCAGGCCATTTGGGACCCAGTCCTAATCTGTCAGTGTGGCTTCTTATCTAGAGGGCTTCTGTCATTACTCTTCCTGACTGAGAAGGCCTTCTGCAGTCACCCATGTAGTTGATTCCCCTAACCAGCTCAGACTAATAGACAAGGATTAGCTTCCTGGTGCAGTATAGGACTCAATGTACGAGTCAAGGCAAAAAGGAATAATGACATTTTCTACTGCTACCATATGGATAAGACACACACACACACACACACACACACACACACACACACACACACACACACACACACACACACACACACACACACACACACACACACACAAACACACCACTGATGGGATGCCCAGCCAAACCAAACAGCCAGTGAGACTGACTGACAGCCCTGCTCTGCCACAGACCGCATGGTTCATCATTCTCCCCTTACAACAAGAGCCAAGCGTGCACACACACACACACACACACACACACACACACACACGGCTTACTACATTGCATCTAAAATCCAAGATTTAAGAATTCAACAGGGTGCTTCAATTCATGTACCTTGGTTGGGCTGTGGGATAGAGGCAGTGACACAGAATTACAACAACACACAGATACGAGTACTGAGTTAATCAGTGAGCAACTCACAAACACTCTTGGGCTTTATTCGGTGGTTGATTGAGGCACAGAGAGAGAGAGAGAGAGAGAGAGAGAGAGTGTGTGTGTGTGTGTGTGTGTGTGTGTGTGTGTGTGTGTGTGTGTGTGTGTGTGTGTGTGTGTGTGTGTGTGTGTGTGTGTGTGTGTGTGTGTCAGCCCTTAAACTAACGTGCTGGATGTTTTCTCAAGAGCATTAGCAGGAACAAAGTGTTTTCCTCAAGCATGCATGGATGAAAACACTCCAAATAAGAGGTACCAGTCACACTGGAATGATCGTGAACGTCAGTCAAACAGGCTGAGATGGAAGGCCTGTTAGTAGCTCAAAGCACTTCAGAGTAGACTATTTCCTCTAGACACTGATCTGAGGTCTGTTGTATCCTCCCTCTTAATGATTAAGGTTAGGATTTCAGGAAGTTAAGCTGATCCTAGATCTGTACCTAACTGACTAATTGAAGATGGAGTAATGGTTTCTCTCTCTGATTAATGATGATGACATTCTTCAAGGACACGTTCCCCTGTATCAAACTCTGACAAGTAGAGGACACAGGACTTTAAAATTGCCCATAGTTTGTGAACCTCACTTTGAAACAGAAATGCATTCAGCCTCACCCAATAGGTGTGAGTCCTACCACAGACACTAACACGTGTGAAGCATCAAAGACACACAGAAACATACTTACAATCACACAAACCCTTTTGATAGCAAAACAAGATTTGTTTATTTTTCTTCACCAACAATGAATTACATTTTTCCAGAGGCAAAGTCTTATTACAAAAACCCACAGACACCTCTGTGAGCCTGACAGCCGTGCAGTATCCCTCCTCCGACACCCAAACACCTCAATCACTCAGGTCCCAGAGTTTAAATGAAACTTCTCCAGAAGTGTGATTTGAGCTCTGAGCAGGGAACTTATTTGAGGGCGAGGCCATCTTGGTGGATCCTATTTGACTTCCCAACACAGATCGCAGCTCGGGACAGTACAGTTCATCAATCTCCCCGAGAGGAGTATCAATTATCATCCCATATATCATCCACATATCATCCTGATCTAATAAAGAATAGACTTGACGACCTGAGGGAGATGATTCGCTAGCTTGTGTCCCAAATGGCAACCTATTCCCTTTTTAGTGCACTACTTTTGACCACGGCCCATAGGGGAAATATATTGTTCTGTACAGATATTGAAAATATATTATATAGTGAAAATATACTATTATTATCACAGGGAGAGAGAAAAGCCAGGCATCAGGAGAAGACCTGCTGTCTCATTTCAAGAAAATATCTCATGGAACTATATTGCACTGTAAATAACATATATATACAAATATATTGAACTGTATTGAAAACATATTATATTGCACCATAAACATGACTTTAAATATGTCATGAAGAAGCTAAATGTGAAATATCTCTGCTTGAATTGATACGAGATACCGAATAAAATACGCATTGGCAACGTATCCTATTCATTTCCATTTCCCCAGGAATCTCAGAAACATTCCAGCTATGTTTGTTAACCAAATCAGAATGGGAGGTCCAGCTTGGCTGCAAAGGCTCCTGTGGCCTCACACAAGGTTAAACAAGTACGTGTGTGTGCGCATGCCAGTATGTGTGCGTGCACACTTTTGTCGAGAGCAGTGTCCTCACTCATAATTCTTCAACACTGACCTGCTCTCTGTTAGAACAGAAATTATTATGATGGAATCATTTCCTCTTCTCTCTCCCTCGATAATAATTGTAAGCAGAAAGTTATACTTTACAGTCAAACAATATTGCTTTCATTTTTGGCTGCTGTTACTCTGCTGTTGAAGTCACTGAGGAATAACTTACACCCTTTATCACAAACTTCATAATATCTATCACAAAAAATGATGCATTCTACACCTCTAAATCCTTCACTCCTCAGCTCTCCACATACTGCCACTGCCACCCCATTTACTAAACCCTCACTCCCTACACCCTCACTCCCTACACCCTCACTCCTCACCCCACTTTACAACTGTCCCTGTATCTGCCCAACAACTGTCATCCTCTAGTCTTCCAAACTACACCTCTAACCCCTAACCCTTCCCCAGCCCCTAAAACTTACACCTTACCCCTACCCCACTCCCAAAACCTCAGTCATCTTGACCTCAAACACAATATTCCATGTGGAAGACTACTAGCCACCACAGGTGCTTCTTCACTGACTGTGGTTTAAACGTTCAGCACCTACCCTTCATTATTATCTATCATTTATTTAAATGAAAATACTCATATTTTTTTGAAGAGACCATGCCATCAAACACACTCCTGGGTCATATTCTCTAGGCACCAAATGGAAGAAAATGGACAGAAAAGGGGAGGGACTAACTGAACGTGTCCAATAAGGAACACTTATTTTTGTTTTCCATTGCAAACACTTTTGCTACAATGTGCACTAATGAATACAGCCCTGCTTCAGCCACTGTTAAATAATCTTTAAAGTAACACTTCACCGATTTACTGTATATACCAGTGTCTGCATATGTGAAAATTTTGAATTTCAATGTTCTGTAGTCATAAAGATAGGTTCTGAGCAAATTACATTGTCACATTCCTCTTCGTCAGAAGATATGTTGAAATCGCTGTCGGAAAAAGTGGACCAATAGATTGCGTGCTCATCATCATTTATTTTGAATGTGAACACAAGGAAAAAAACAAAAAACAAAACTCAAGACAGGAACAGCGTAGCAGGCTAAACAAAAGCAGTGCTAACATACCCACAAGTGACAAACAAAACACACACCTACTTATAGGACTCCCAATCAGAGGCAACTAGAAACACCTGCCTCCAATTGAGAGTCCAGCAACCAAATCTGCACATAGAAAACCTAACCTAGAACCTACTCATACTAAAACATACACCAAAAAACCCCGGAACATAAATAACACACCCCTCTAAGCTATACACCAAAAGTAAAACACCATACAAAACAAACATACCTCTGCCACGCCCTGAGCAAATAATACAAAATAATCCTCAATACTGGTCAGGATGTGACATACATTCTGGTGATGTGCAGTTTCATTGGTTTAAATAAGCTCTGTAGCATGTTTCTGTTAGCTCTTAGCGTCACTTCAGGACAATCATCTCCTTCTCAGAGAGCTTCTTCTAAAATCACAACAGCCTGATCATACATTTTGTCCTTCAATGCCATTTAACTGTGTTTCAGCTCCGAAGCTGTGGCTGCTAACAACCTGCTCACACAGCAGGGTGTGTGTGTGTGTGTGTGTGTGTGCGTGTGTGTGTGTGTGTGTGTGTGTGTGTGTGTGTGTGTGCGTGTGAAACATAGAGAGAAAGATCAGTAGCTCTCTAGTAAATCAACCTAATCACAAGAGCCTTCATGAGCCTTCAGAGGGCTGAAATATGAATAGTTGGACATCTCCCTGTCCAACTGAAGCACTGGTTGAGAACGCATTGATAACAGGATACTTATAGTACATACACTTGTCTTCTACTACAGATGTAGGATCTTCATTTGAGAAGTGTTTTGTTGCTGAGAATTGTCCTGCACAACAGGAAACACAAACTTTAGCGTATTCAAGGCATCTAAAAAGTTAGTAATTTACACTTTAAAATGTCAGACTTGATTTTGCCCTAATGAAAAATGGCCATTATTATAATCCACATAATAATTCACATTTCTAGTTGATGCAGGATTTTTTCCCCACTGTAGCAAACTGGCAAAATGTAAGATCCTACATATGTGTGTAGAAGTGAATGGGAAGTTGAAATGTGAAACATGTTGAATTGGCATTACAGTTAAGTATTCCCGTGCTTTAACTCTGCCATGCACTAAAACAGAACCCTACGATGGCATTTGAAAGAGCATGCAAACATCTCTGCATCAATGTGCAATGCAATTCAAAGTCCTGCGTCTCTACTTCTAAGTCAGGAAACACAACTTGTCCGTCAAGATTGTTACTGAGATAATTCAGAGGGATTTACATTTTTTGGAACTTCTTTAATTTCTCAGCTCAGCCCCCCACCTCAAACCCCCTCCTCTCTGTGGTGGAAAATATCTTTCAGTGCCAATATTTCCGTTGGCCCATGACTGTTCTCCTCATCCCCTGCTTAATACGGTTCATGTACACACACATCATCATGTATAGCCAGCACTACCTCTGAGAGGTAAAGAGTCAAAGATACAAACGCACACAGAGATGCACGGATGCAGACGCACACAGAGAGGCACAGATGCACACATACACACGCACACATACATGCACGCCAGTGGAGACTGCTGAGGGGAGAACGGCTCATAATAATGTCCGGAACAGAGCAAATGGAATGTCACCAAACACCTGGAAACCATGTGTTGGATGTATTTTATACCGATCCACTGATTCTGCTCCAGTCATTACCCGAGCCCGTTCTCCACAATTAAGGTGCCACCAACCTCCTGTGATGCACGCAGCAACCCGAGGCTACACTGTCTGTGGAAAGTTAAGTTAAACCAAAAAGCTTTTCTCTAACTTCCTCCTCTGATAGTGAGAAAACAACAAGTTCAGCTAAAAGGTAAGATTGTGTTTGAAGGTCCTTTTCAAGCTGCCCCACAGACCTGGCAAGCAGCAGGCCACTGACTAACTACAGATACAGGATTTCAATGGAATTACCACTCATTTCTGTCATTATCCTCTAAAACCTGACTTTGGCCTTGGCTTGATGGGCAGGGTAGATGGCTCATTTTATAGGTGATGTCCCAAATGGAACCCTGTCCCCTATACAGTATAGTGCACTACTTTTGACCAGGGTCTATAGAGCTCTGGTCAAAAGTAGTTACACTATATAGGGAATAGGGTGCCATGTGGGACACACTTATAATGACTTTCCACAGTGGGTTCCTAGTTTCTCCCATTTGGAAACAGACTGTAGCAAAGGTAAAGGAACGTTAGCAAGCTTTCCCTTGCCGGTAACAAGGGTTACATTTTTCACACACGTACGCACACAGCATGCGAAACATGAAAGCACATACACATGTTTTCGCGCACGCACACACATACACACTCTCCCTCTCCCTGTTACACACACATGCATGCATGCACGCACGCACACACAAACACACACCCCAAACATCTCCCCCCTCTCGCACATACACAGACATACACACACACCTTGACCGGCTCCACTTATTCGACACCAAGCAACCATCACTCATCCAGCAGATCCAAACATTTGATCAGAGGCTCGTTCCTACGAGGCCTGGTGTGGCTGCAGGCTTTAGCAGGCTAATTCCCCTGTTGCCAATTTGTCCACACTAATTGTGAAGCCAGGGGAGGGAACGTAAACGGGAGGTTGTGAGAAATAGGAGGCTGGCTTCGTAAATCATCCGTCAAAGCCGAGAGGCTGCGTTCAAAATGCCCAGAGGTAACACCATGATTCATCAGGACTAGCTGCTGTTTATAGAAGGGTTTGGCAACGATGTGCAACTGTTTTGCGTGTGTTTGAGAACGAACACATCTCCAATTTGGGAAAATTGACTGGTTGATGATCTTAACAACACACATACACACGAGCACACACAAACATTAGTTGCTTATCCTCTCGGACAACGGTTATCATTGTAACTTTATTTTTTTACCTTTATTTAACTAGGCAAGTCAGTTAAGAACAAATTCTTATTTACAATGACGACCTAGGAATAGTGGGTTAACTGCCTTGTTCAGGGGCAGAACGACAGATTTGGGATTCGATCTTGAAACCTTTCGGTTACTAGTCCAATGCTCTAACTACTAGTCTACCTGCCGCCCAATGGGAAACAAATGAGTATTTATGTTTTTATCATGTTATCTACAGCAAGAGGTTAAATACTGCAGGGTGTTATCTACAGCAGGGTGTTATCTACAGCAGGGTGTTATCTACAGCGGGGTGTTATCTACCGCGGGGCGTTATCTAACGCGGGGCGTTATTATCTACAGCAGGGTGTTATCTACAGCAGGGTGTTATCTTCCGCAGGGCGTTATTTACTGCGGGGCGTTATTATCTACAGCAAGGTGTTATTTTCTGCAGGGCATTATTTACAGCGGGGCGTTATTATCTACAGCAGGGTGTAATCTACAGCAGGGTGTTATCTATAGCAGGGTGTTATCAACCGCGGGGCGTTATTTACCGCGGGGCGTTATTTACTGCGTGGCGTTATTTACCGCGGGGCGTTATATACCGCGGGGCGTTATTTACCGCGGGGCGTTATTATCTACAGCAGGGTGTTATCTACAGCAGGGTGTTATCTTCCGCAGGGCGTTATTTATCGCAGGGCTTTATTATCTACCGCAGGGTGTTATCTACCGCAGGGCGTTATTTACCGCGGGGCGTTATTATCTACAGCAGGGTGTAATCTACAGCAGGGTGTTATATATAGCAGAGTGTTATCTACCGCAGGGCATTATTTACCGCAGGGCGTTATTATCTACAGCAGGGTGTTATCTACAACGGGGTGTTATTTACCGCGGGGCACTATTATCTACAGCAGGGTGTAATCTACAGCAGGGTGTTATCTATAGCAGAGTGTTATCTACCGCAGGGCATTATTTACCGCAGGGCGTTATTATCTACAGCAGGGTGTTATCTACAACGGGGCGTTATTATCTACAGCAGGGTGTTATCTACAGCAGAGTGTTATCTATATCATAAGGTGAACACACCAATTTGTAAGTCGCTCTGGATAAGAGCATCTGCTAAATTACGTAAATGTAAAATGTAAATGTAAATCTACAGCAGGGTGTTATCTACCGCAGGGCGTTATTTACCGCGGGGCGTTATTATCTACAGCAAGGTGTTATCTACAGCAGGGTGTTATTTACCATGGGGTATTATCTACTGCAGGGTGTTATCTACTGCAGGGTGTAATCTACAACAGGGGGTTATCTACAGCAGGGTGTTATCTACAGCAGGGTGTTATCTACAGCAGGGTGTTATCTTCCGCGGGGCATTATTATCTACAGCAGGGTGTTATCTACAGCAGGGTGATATCTACAGCAGGGTGTTATCTACAGCAGGGTGTTATCTACCACAGGGCATTATTTACCGCGGGGCGTTATTATCAACAGCAGGGTGTAATCTATAGCAGGGTGTTATCTACAGCAGGGTGTTATCAATAGCGAGGCGTTATTTACCGCGGGGCGTTATTATCTACAGCAGGGTGTTATCTACAGCAGGGTGTTATCTACAACAGGGTGTTATCTTCCGCAGGGTGTTATCTTCCGCAGGGTGTTATCTACCGCAGGGTGTTATCTACCGCAGGGCGTTATTATCTACAGCATGGTGTTATCTACAGCAGGGTGTTATTTTCCGCAGTGCGTTATTTACCACGGGGCGTTATTATCTACAGCAGGGTGTTATCTACAGCAGGGTGTTATCTACCACAGGGCGTTATTTACCGCAGGGCGTTATTTACCGTGGGGCGTTATTATCTACAGCAGGGTGTAATCTACAGCAGGTTGTTATCTATAGCAGAGTGTTATCTACCGCAGGGCATTATTTACCGTAGGGTGTTATTTACCGCGGGGCGCTATTATCTACAGCAGGGTGTTATCTACCATGGGGCGTTATTTACCGCGGGGTGTTATTTACCGCGGGGCATTATTATCTACAGCAGGGTGTTATCTACAGCAGAGTGTTATCTATATCATAAGGTGAATGTACCAATTTGTAAGTCGCTCTGGATAAGAGCGTCTGCTAAATGACGTAAATGTAAAATGTAAATGTAAATCTTCAGCAGGGTGTTATCTACCGTCGGGGATTATTTACCGCAGGGCGTTATTTACCGCGGGGCGCTATTATCTACAGCAGGGTGTTATCTACAGCAGGGTGTTGTCTTCCGCAGGGCGTTATTAACTGCGGAGTGTTATCTACAGCAGGGTATTATCTACAGCAGGGTGTTATCTACAGCAGGGTGTTATCTACTGCAGGGTGTTATCTACAGCAGGGTGTTATCTACAGCAGGAAGTTATCTACTGCAGGGTGTTATCTACTGCAATAGTTTAGATACTGCAGGGTATTATCTACAGAATGGTGTTATCTACTGCAGGATTTTATCTACTGCAGGGTGTTATCTACTGCAGGGTGTTATGTACAGCAGGAAGTTATCTACTGCAGGGTGTTATCTACTGCAATAGTTTAGATACTGCAGGGTATAATCTACAGCATGGTGTTATCTACTGCAGGATTTTATCTACTGCAGGGTGTTATCTACTGCAGGATGTTATCTACTGCAGGGTGTTATCTACAGCAGGGTGTTATCTACAGCAGGGTGTTATCTACAGCAGAGTGTTATCTAATGCAGAAGTTTAGATACTGCAGGAGTTTAGATACTGCAGGGTGTTATCTACAGCAAGGTGTTATCTAAAGCAGGGTTTTATCTACTGCAGGGTGGTATCTACAGCAGGGTGTTATCTACAGCAAGGTGTAATCTACTGCAGGGTGTTATCTACTGCAGGGTGTTATCTACAGCAGGGTGTTATCTACTGCAGGGTGTTAATTACTGCAGGGTGTTAATTACTGCAGGGTGTTAATTACAGCAGGGTGTTATCTACAGCAGGGTGTTATCTACCGCAGGGTGTTATCTACCGCAGGGCGTTATTATCTACAGCAGGGTGTTATCTACAGCAGGGTGTTATCTTCCGCAGGACGTTATTTACCGAGGGGCGTTACTATCTACAGCAGGGTGTTATCAACAGCAGGGTGATATCTACAGCAGAGTTTTATCTACAGCAGGGCGTTTTTATCTACAGCAGGGTGTTATCTACAGTAGGGTGTTATCTTCCGCAGGGCGTTATTTACCGCAGGGCGTTATTATCTACAGCAGGGTGTTATCTTCTGCAGGGCATTATTTACCGCGGGGAGTTATTATCTGCAGCAGGGTGTTATCTACAGCAGGGTGTTATCTACCGCAGGGCGTTATTTACCGCGGGGCGTTATTTACCGCGGGGCGTTATTATCTACAGCAGGGTGTAAGCTACAGCAGGGTGTTATCTATAGCAGAGTGTTATCTACCGCAAGGTGTTATCTACCGCAGGGCATTATTTACCGCAGGGTGTTATTTACCACGGGGCGCTATTATCTATTGCAGGGTGTTATCTTCCGCAGGGCATTATTTACCGCGGGGCGTTATTATCTACAGCAGGGTGTTATCTTCCGCAGGGCGTTATTTACCGCGGGGCGTTATTATCTACAGCAGGGTGTTATCTACAGCAGGGTGTTATCTACCGCAGGGTGTTATCTACTGCAGGGCGTTATTTACCGCGGGGCGTTATTATCTACAGCAGGGTGATATCTACAGCAGGGTGTTATCTACAGCAGGGTGTTATCTACCGCAGGGTGTTATCTACTGCAGGGCGTTATTTACCGCGGCCGTTATTATCTACAGCAGGGTGTTATCTACCGCAGGGTGTTATCTACCGCAGGGCATTATTTATCGCAGGGTGTTATTTACCGCGGGGCGCTATTATCTATTGCAGGGTGTTAGCTTCCGCAGGGCGTTATTTATCGCGGGGCGTTATTATCTACAGCAGGGTGTTATCTACCGCAGGATGTTATCTACCGCAGGGCATTATTTATCGCAGGGTGTTATTTACCGCGGGGCGCTATTATCTGTTGCAGGGTGTTAGCTTCCGCAGGGCGTTATTTACCGTAGGGCGTTATTATCTACAGCAGGGTGTTATCTTCCGCAGGGCGTTATTTACCGCGGGGCGTTATTATCTACAGCAGGGTGTTATCTACAGCAGGGTGTTATCTACAGCAGGGTGTTATCTTCCGCAGTGCGTTATTTACCACGGGGCGTTATTATCTACAGCAGGGTGTTATCTACCACAGGGCGTTATTTACCGCAGGGCGTTATTTACCGTGGGGCATTATTATCTACAGCAGGGTGTAATCTACAGCAGGTTGTTATCTATAGCAGAGTGTTATCTAGCGCAGGGCATTATTTACCGTAGGGTGTTATTTACCGCGGGGCGCTATTATCTACAGCAGGGTATTATCTACCATGGGGCGTTATTTACCGCGGGGTGTTATTTACCGCGGGGCATTATTATCTACAGCAGGGTGTTATCTAAAGCAGAGTGTTATCTATATCATAAGGTGAATGTACCAATTTGTAAGTCGCTCTGGATAAGAGCGTCTGCTAAATGACGTAAATGTAAAATGTAAATGTAAATATTCAGCAGGGTGTTATCTACCGTAGGGCATTATTTACCGCAGGGCGTTATTTACCGCGGGGCGCTATTATCTACAGCAGGGTGTTATCTACAGCAGGGTGTTGTCTTCCGCAGGGCGTTATTAACTGCGGAGTGTTATCTACAGCAGGGTATTATCTACAGCAGGGTGTTATCTACTGCAGGGTGTTATCTACAGCAGGGTGTTATCTACAGCAGGGTGTTATCTACTGCAGGGTGTTATCTACAGCAGGGTGTTATCTACAGCAGGAAGTTATCTACTGCAGGGTGTTATCTACTGCGATAGTTTAGATACTGCAGGGTATTATCTACAGCATGGTGTTATCTACTGCAGGATTTTATCTACTGCAGGGTATTATCTACTGCAGGGTGTTATCTACTGCAGGATGTTATCTACTGCAGGGTGTTTTCTACAGCAGGGTGTTATCTACAGCAGGGTGTTATCTACAGCAGGGTGTTATCTACAGCAGAGTGTTATCTACTGCAGGGTGTTATCCACTGCATGGTGTTACCTACTGCAGGGTGTTACCTACTGCAGAAGTTTAGATACTGCAGGAGTTTAGATACTGCAGGGTGTAATCTACAGCAGGGTGTTATCTACTGCAGGGTGTTATCTACAGCAAGGTGTTATCTAAAGCAGGGTGTTATCTACTGCAGGGTGTTATCTACAGCAGGGTGTTATCTACAGCAAGGTGTAATCTACTGCAGGGTGTTATCTACAGCAGGGTGTTATCTACTGCAGGGTGTTAATTACTGCAGGGTGTTAATTACTGCAGGGTGTTAATTACTGCATGGTGTTATATACAGCAGGGTGTTATCTACCGCAGGGTGTTATCTACCGCAGGGCGTTATTATCTACAGCAGGGTGTTATCTACAGCAGGGTGTTATCTTCCGCAGGGCGTTATTTACCGAGGGGCGTTACTATCTACAGCAGGGTGTTATCAACAGCAGGGTGATATCTACAGCAGGGTGTTATCTACAGCAGGGCGTTATTATCTACAGCAGAGTGTTATCTACAGCAGGGTGTTATCTTCTGCAGGGCATTATTTACCGCGGGGAGTTATTATCTGCAGCAGGGTGTTATCTACAGCAGGGTGTTATCTACCGCAGGGCATTATTTACTGCGGGGCGTTATTATCTACAGCAGGGTGTAAGCTACAGCAGGGTGTTATCTATAGCAGAGTGTTATCTACCGCAAGGTGTTATCTACCTCAGGGCATTATTTACCGCAGGGTGTTATTTACCACGGGGCGCTATTATCTATTGCAGGGTGTTATCTTCCGCAGGGCATTATTTACCGCGGGGCGTTATTATCTACAGCAGGGTGTTATCTTCCGCAGGGCGTTAGTTACCGTGGGGCGTTATTATCTACAGCAGGGTGTTATCTACAGCAGGGTGTTATCTACCGCAGGGTGTTATCTACCACAGGGTGTTATCTACTGCAGGGCGTTATTTACCGCGGGGCGTTATTATCTACAGCAGGGTGTTATCTTCCGCAGGGCGTTATTTACCGCGGGGCGTTATTATCTACAGCAGGGTGTTATCTACAGCAGGGTGTTATCTACCGCAGGGTGTTATCTACTGCAGGGCGTTATTTACCGCGGGGCGTTATTATCTACAGCAGGGTGATATCTACAGCAGGGTGTTATCTACAGCAGGGTGTTATCTTCCGCAGGGCGTTATTTACCGCGGGGCGTTATTATCTACAGCAGGATGTTATCTACCGCAGGGTGTTATCAACCGCAGTGTGTTATCTACCGCAGGGCGTTATTTACCGCGGGGCGTTATTATCTACAGCAGGGTGTTATCTACAGCAGGTTGTTATCTACCGCAGGGTGTTATCTACCGCAGGGCGTTATTCACCGTGGGGCGTTATTATCTACAGCAGGGTGATATCTACAGCAGGGTGTTATCTACAGCAGGGTGTTATCTACCGCAGGGCGTTATTTACCGCGGGGCGTTATTATCTACAGCAGGGTGATATCTACAGCAGGGTGTTATCTACAGCAGGTTGTTATCTACCGCAGGGCGTTATTTACCGCGGGGTGTTATTATCTACAGCAGGGTGATATCTACAGCAGGGTGTTATCTACAGCAGGGTGTTATTTACCGCAGGGCGTTATTTATTGCGGGGCGTTATTATCTACAGCAGGGTGTGATCTACAGCAGAGTGTTATCTACAGCAGGGTGTTATCTACAGCAGGGTGTTATCAACCGCGGGGCGTTATTAACCGCGGGTGTTATCTACAGCAGGGTGTTATCTACAGCAGGGTGTTATCTACTGCATGGTGTTATCTACTGCATGGTGTTACCTACTGCATGGTTTTACCTACTGCAGGGTGTTACCTACTGCAGAAGTTTAGATACTGCAGGAGTTTAGATACTACAGGAGTTTAGATACTGCAGGGTGTAATCTACAGCAAGCTGATATCTACAGCAGGGTGTTATCTAACGCAGGGCGTTATTTACAGCGGGGCGTTATTATCTACAGCAGAGTGTTATCTACAGCAGAGTGTTATCTACTTCAAGGTGTTATCTACCGCAGGGCATTATTTACCGCAGGGTGTTATTTACCGCGGGGCGCTATTATCTACAGCAGGGTGTTATCTATAGCAGAGTGTTATCTATAGCAGAGTGTTATCTACCGCAGGGTGTTATCTACAGCAGGGTGTTATCTATAGCAGGGTGTTATCTACAGCAAGCTGATATCTACAGCAGGGTGTTATCTAAAGCAGGGTGTTATCTACCACAGGGCGTTATTTACCGCAGGGCGTTATTTACTGCCGGGCGTTATTATCTACAGCAGGGTGTGATCTACAGCAGTGTGTTATCTACAGCAGAGTGTTATCTACAGCACGGTGTTATCTACAGCAGGGTGTTATCTACAGCAGGGTGTTATCAACCGCGGAGCGTTATTTACCGCGGGTGTTATCTACAGCAGGGTGTTATCTACAGCAGGGTGTTATCTACTGCATAGTGTTATTTACTGCATGGTGTTACCTACTGCATGATTTTACCTACTGCAGGGTGTTACCTACTGCAGAAATTTAGATACTGCAGGAGTTTAGATACTGCAGGGTGTTATCTACAGCATGGTGTTATATACTGCAGGGTGTAATCTACAGCAAGCTGATATCTACAGCAGGGTGTTATCTAACGCAGGGCATTATTTACCGCGGGGCGTTATTATCTACAGCAGGGTGTTATCTACAGCAGAGTGTTATCTACCGCAGGGTGTTATCTACCGCAAGGCATTATTTACCGCAGGGTGTTATTTACCGCGGGGCGCTATTATCTACAGCAGGGTGTTATCTATAGCAGAGTGTTATCTACCGCAGGGTGTTATCTACAGCAGGGTGTTATCTATAGCAGAGTGTTATCTACCGCAGGGTGTTATCTACTGCAGGTTGTTATCTACAGCAAGCTGATATCTACAGCAGGGTGTTATCTAACGCAGGGCATTATTTACCGCGGGGCGTTATTATCTACAGCAGGGTGTTATCTACAGCAGAGTGTTATCTACCGTAAGGCATTATTTACCGCAGGGTGTTATTTACCGCGGGGCGCTATTATCTACAGCAGGGTGTTATCTATAGCAGAGTGTTATCTACTGCAGGGTGTTATCTACAGCAGGGTGTTATCTATAGCAGAGTGTTATCTACCGCAGGGTGTTATCTACTGCAGGGTGTTATCTACAGCAAGCTGATATCTACTGCAGGGTGTTATCTACAGCAAGCTGATATCTACCGCAGGGTGTTATCTACTGCAGGGTGTTATCTACAGCAAGGTGTTATCTCCAGCAAGGTGTTATCTCCAGCAGGGTGTTATCTACAGCAGGGTGTTATCTACTGCAGGGTGTTATCTACTGCAGGGTGTTATCTACTGCAGTGTGTTACCTACTGCAGGGTGTTATATACTGCAGGGTGTTATCTACTGCAGGGTGTTATCTACTGCAGGGTGTTATCTACTGCAGGGTGTTATCTACAAGAGGTTGCTGCTCTGACGTAATACTACTCTTATAACTCTGTTGGTGTCCAAACGCCTCTTAATCTCATTTCAGATATTATTGAATATTTTACTGGAAGACGTGAGCTTAATTCAAAATGGCACCTTAATCCTGTGTTGTCCACCACTTCTGATTTGGGACTATAGGCCTCTAGTCAGAATTAGTACACTATATACTGTAGAGAATAGGGTGTCATTTGGGACACAGCCAACATGTTAACGAGACTGAAACTGATTGTCTGGGATTCACTCAATCAATATTACCTCCCACTGCCTGTCCATCCCTGTGTGGCATTTGGTGGCAGCGGTGGGATTAAGTGATGTTTTGAAAACTAAGTGCTGAGAAGACAGTGATTTTTATGTAACAATAATAACGTACCTGAATTTCTTTTGTAGTATAACTTCTATTCAGTTAGTCAGACCTGTAAATGGCTTATTTGGAGAATGATTCTGTAGCCAGATATTTCGAAAAGTTAAAAGCACACCTGCTCTAGTGAATATCATTCTGTAATTTAGGTCTAACCTGGCCCAGGTCGATTAGAGCGTGATCGATAGAGTCCACATCATAGTTTGGCCAAGCCCCATAGAAGCCACACTAGAGCACAGACGCCATTCCATTAAAACAACACAACATGCATTTCCATACAGCCCCATCACAATCTATCATTTTGTTTCAACCCTCCAACATAAATGAGAAGTCCAGGATTTTACAGGATTTTGATGATAGATGAACGTAGGAACCTGAATGTAGGAACCATCTAACATAAAGTTGTTAAAAATCAAGTTGTTAAAATCCTGCACATCCGCTTTAATGGTCTGATTAGAACACAATCAGTTCTAGAAGATCAATCTTCATTGGCTTCCAGAGTTCTACCACAATCCCCTACAGGTAGGTTTAGTAGTTCTAAGCCCGGCTGTAAACCTTCACTTCATCTAATACTGTACCAGATGAACTATTGCCTGTAATTAAACCGCCATTAGCGTCCGCATAAACTACAGGCCATGTGGAATTGTGGCTAGCGGTTAGCTTCAGACACAAAATGGCTCCACCGTGATTAAGAAATAATGCAATAAAGTTACAAATGTGTGTTTTAAGTTGTTCTGCAGACCAAGGTTTGCAGGCGTGGCTAAACAAATAAAGGAGAAATACATTAAAATAATTATGTGGAGGGAGTAGGATGAAGGTGTTCTCAGTCACTGATCTAAGGTCAGTTTTGCATTTTCTCCCTATAATGGTTTCGTACTGGATTTGGGGGTCGGAATCTGATCCTAGATTTGTGGTTAAGGGAAACATCTTCTTCAAGATGGTAAAGGTCATGACCTCGGGAACCTTGATTTTACAATCACAGGAACAGGGAAGTAAACAGACTTCCTGTGTGACCAAGGAAAAACAAAGGTATTGGAATTCTAGAAATGTTCATGTCCACTGAATTCCATGCCATGCAAATGAAATGCAAAGATCATTCAATACCCAATTTTTAACTAACAGTATATTTGACCTCAAACTGTCTCTTAAGTAAATACAGGAAGTCAAGACTGTGTAAGCATTGAGGATTAATTGGACTAGTAAGTGGGATTCGATTTGTGTGCTTTAACAAATTATTTTTCTCTCAATGTTTGGGTTTCGGATGACAATGCCCTATCAAATAGTTACACAATCATAATTATGACGGATAGCATATAATGTATGACATATTTCACATGGCTCTCAAAGTAATTTGTGAGTAACTCACCTCATCCACTACACAAACTTACATTAAGGTTACTACCAGTGGAGGCTACTGAGGGGAAGACGGCTCATAATAATGGCTGGAACGAAAGTTGGAAGGGCATCAAACACATAGAAACCATGTGTTTGATACCATTCGACTTATTCCACTCCGGCCATTACCACAAACCCGTCCTCCCCAATTAAGGTGCCACCAACCACCTGTGGGTACTACATTAACTACTACTGAGTAACTCACTTAATTCACTACCAAAACCTACATTAAAAGACATGCTCCGGTACTTTGGTGACTAAGAAAGCATTTTTAAACCTCCCGCTTCGGGCTGAACGTGTCAATGTCAATGTGTAGTTAATACATGCAAAATCTATGAGCAGAATGTCACGGCCGTCGTTGAAGAGAGAAGAGGACCAAGGCGCAGCGGGTTGCGTGCTCATCATTATTTATTTTAACTAAAGTGAACACGAAAACAAGAAACAAAGAACGACAGTTTCACAGGCTAGAATAACAGCAGTGCAAAATACAACTACCCACAAAGAGACAGGTAAAAACAAGCTCCCTAAGTATGACTCCCAATCAGGAACAACGATGTACAGCTGTTCCTGATTGAGAGCCACACCAGGCCAACAAAGAAATACAAAACCTAGAAACCCAAAACAAGAACATACACCAAAAACCCCGGAACACATAAATACAATACCCCTCTACATACACATAACCCCAAAACCATATAAAACAAATACCCTCTGCCACGTCCTGACCAAACTACCATAACCAATAACCCCTATACTGGTCAGGACGTGACAGTACCCCCCCCCCCCAAAGGTGCAGACCCCGGATGCACCTCACAACAAAAAAAACAAAAATAAACCCCTAACTAAATGGAGGGAAGGGAGGGTGGCTGCCGTCACCGACAGCTCCTGTGCTACACCCCCCCCCTCCCCAAACCTCCTACAATGGAGGTGGCTCCGGCTCAGGCCTCAGTCCCCTACCTGACCCATCCACCCCCACTGAAATCCTCTGCCTGAGGCCATTCACTGATGACCCTGGACTGTAGGCAGACTCACTCGGTTCCGGACTGGACACTGTCGCCGGACACTCTGGACTGGACACTGTCGCCGGACACTCTGGACTGGACACTGTCGCCGGACACTCTGGACTGGACACTGTCGTCGGAAGCTCGAGACTGAGCTGACGCACTGGAAGCCTAATGCATGGGGCTGGTAGTGGAGCTACCAGACTGGAGACACGCACTTTAAGGCTAGTGCGAGGAGCGGGAACAGGCTGAGTTGGACTGGGCTGACGTACTGGAGGCCTGGTGCGTGGTGCTGGTACTGGATATACCAGGCCGTGGAGACGCACTGGCGGTCTCGATCGCACCTCCTGCACAACCCGTCCTGGCTGGATGGAACTTGTAGCCCTGTACGAGCGGAGTGCTGGTACAGGGCGAACTGGGCTGTGCAGGGGCCTGATGGTTGCCGTGCGTAGAGCAGGCGTAGGGTAGCCTGGACCTAGGAGGCGCACCGGTGACCAGATGCGCTGCGCAGGCATCTTCCTACCAGGCTGGATGCCCACTCTAGCACGGCACTTGCGAGGGGCTGGGATCACTCGCACCGGACTGTGCGCGCGTATGGGCGAGATCGTGCGCACTTCAGCATACCTCGGCGCTCTCCACTTCATACGTTCCCCATAATAACCACGGGGAGCTGGCTTAGGGCTCGCCCTTGGCCCAGCCAAACTACCTGTGTGCCCCCCCCAAAAAAATTATTGGGGGTGCCTCTCCGGCTTCCTCGCCAGCCGTGTTCCCCAGTAGCATGTAAATAAGTTAGTAATTGTGCTACTGATGCACATGACAGCACAAACACACATCATAAAAGTAATTATGTTTTTGTTTGGTTAGCTTTTGGTAACGTTAGGTAGCGCATACAACTTTCCCTGACATCACACTTATACATTGTAATTTTTGATTTACCTGGTATCATCGGATGGCTAGCATTTGATGACTGGGGATGCGTTGTCATCTAGTCAAGATATGAAATACAATCATAATTGATTGTAGCACATATAAAGCACACACAACAGCTACCGGTGGTTTCATGATGACTGACAACACAACCGGGGGACGAACAAGTGACAAATTACCGGGCAAGGGCGGTTCATTTAAAATGTATGTATTCTTCCCTCGCCCTGCGAAGTGTCAACTCATCATGCATCTTGATACGTCATCAGAAGTGTCCACTTAATTTGAGGGCCGAGGGGAGAGGGTGTGTATTATACGTGTTTGGAACACAGACACTGTTTTCTTGAAGCTGTGCACGCTACATTTCCCCCCAAATAGGCCCCTAGCAATTTGAGTTCTAGCCAATGAGCTTCAGCCCCTTGCATTTGATGTGACAGCTAGCAAGAGGCCTGCCCAGCGCTATTCAATGAGACCTAACATCTCAGTGGACACAGCAGAGAGAGAGAGAAAGAGCAATGACGTGGTGCTCATATCTGCACATATATGTGACATAGTAAGCAATTTTGGGGGAAAAATGTTGGCTCATGAGCACTACTTTCAGAACTGCTGGCTAAAAAGTATACAAAAGTACCGGAGAATCTCTTTAAGAATACTATATTAACTACTATTGAGTAACTCAGCTTATCCATTACACAAACCTACAATAAGGTTACTACATTAACTACTACTGAATAACTCACCTTATCCACTACACAAACCTACAATAAGGTTACTACATTAACTACTACTGAATAACTCACCTTATCCACTACACAAACCTACAATAAGGTTACTACATTAACTGCAGTGTCATGGAGAAGCATTTTCTCACTGTGACAAAGGGATATCTAAGAAGAACCTTTACAAGGATACTCTATTGTATTGTGGGAGGAACAGACATATTCTCATCATTAAATGTGATACATTGACTGGTGTGTTCCTAGCCTATATGCAGACCCACCACTACACACCTTTTCCATAGACGACACAATCAGACAGTAGATATGTAGTATCACGTACATACAGTACACACACACACACACACACACACACACACACACACACACACACACACACACACACACACACACACACACACACACACACACACACACACACACACACACACACACACACACACAGCAGCCACTCCTTCCATTGACAGAACAGCAGCCTCATAGTTATCCATAACATTACTGTCTATAGTTGTAATACAGACATACTGTAGTGTCTCTTATGATCGCATGCCCCTCAGAAGTTTTATTCACGTTCCTCTTATCAAGACACTTCTTATGAAGCTCCAGTAGTTCTAGATGCATCCCTAAATCTCATTGAGCTGTCATCCATGTTTAAATCATCTGTGACACACAGAGGAGTGGAGGCACTCCTGGGGGGGGCGAGAACATTCCAATATTAGGGAGCCATGGTATTTCTGTCTCTCTGATGAGAACTAACCCTGGAGGGGCTGGTGAAAGATGAAAGAGGGAGAATAGAAAGAGAAAGAAAGAAAGAAAGAAAGAAAGAAAGAAAGAAAGAAAGAAAGAAAGAAAGAAAGAAAGAAAAAGGGAGAGAGAACGAGAGAAAGAGAGAGAGGGAAAGGGAGAGAAGGAGAGACAGAGAAAGAGAGAGGGAACGAGAGAAAGTGAAAGAGAGAGAGGGAGAACCTTGGGGAGGAAATGAGTCCTGCGGCTCACTGGGATAATAATGATGAGAGCAGATGAGCCTCAAAATAGAACACACACACACACACGTGCACTCCCACACACACGCCTACACACACCACAAACATGTGCTTGCGCAATGCACACACATACACACACCTCAACCAAAAAGCGTGCACCCAATCACATCTCAAATCTCGCTGGGGCTGTCCAATCAGCAACTCTCATTGCACCAACGGAAGGAACTCTGCATGCTCCCCCAATTAAAACCCAATTTTCCCAGGAACCCCCCATAGTCTAATACAACCTCAAATACACCAGCCCTTCACAGGTCAATGGGCACTCTGATCATAGAACTACAATCACACATTCAAACACGCATACAGTATACAGACACACACACACACACACACACACACACACACACACACACACACACACACACACACACACACACACACACACACACACACACACACACACACACACACACACACAGACACACAGTACATACACAGACACACAGACACACACACACACACACACAGTACACACACACTGACACCCACGTTTTCCCATCTTTACCAAGAGGTCTGGCCTCTGTAACCAACGTTTTGTTGGTTCCAGCCCCACTCCAGCTGTTCCCCCTCCATCGCTACATTGTTACTGTGTAAAAGAGCATGACCACGTCTCAAATGGCACCCTATTCCCTATATAGTGCACTAGGGGCCCTGGTTAAACCTAGTGCACTATGCAGGGAATAGGACGTCATGGACAGTCTGTTTACATCAACTCAGGTCACCCTGAGAGCTCTTGTGGGTTGCATCCAAAATGACATCATATTCCCTATATAGTGCACTCAAAAGTAGTCCACTATGGAATAGGGTGCCATTTTGTACTGAGCCCTTGGGAGCTCTCAGGGTGACCTGAGTGGATCTAAACAGACTGTCTGTTGTAAACACTGCAGGCTTAGTGTATACAGGACTCTACTGAAGCTCTACTAAAGACTACAGGCTTATTCTCTTATATCCTAATCAGGTCTGTTGCTCTGGACATTTCTTTTCTTTTCTGCCTAGCAACAGCTACCAGCAGCCATGGCCAAGTGAGTCCGTGAGGATTAAAATATACTATATACACTGTGTTGTGTGTGTGTGTGTGTACATAGTCGTTGGCTGATCGTCCTAGCTTCATTTGACTCTGTTATAAATGGAGACATTAATGGACGTATGCATCCCAGTACAACTACAGTAGAGGTTTTATACCAGCTATAGCAACAGCACAAACAGCATCTGGTCAACGTGTTCAGATTCAGAACCCTCAAGAGGCGCTCTAATAACGCTTCTGCTTATTCAACACAACACTTCTGTTACTGTTCAGTCCTTTAGTCCACTCCTGGTAAGTGGAAACTGAAGTGCATCTCAAGTTTAAGTGCAACGTAAAGTAAATGTGCATGTTGGTCATTTAACAGACACACTTATCCAGAGCATCTAACAGGCAGTGTATTCAACATAAAGTGGGCAATCTGTGCAGTGGTGGAAAAAGTACCCAATTGTCATACTTGAGTAAAAGTAAAGATACCTTAATAGAAAATGACTCAAGTAAAAGTGAAAGTCACCCAGTAAAATACTACTTGAGTAAAAGTCTAAAAGTATTTGGTTTCTAAATATACTTTAAATGTAATTGCTAAAATACACTTAAGTATCAAAAGTAAAAGTTAAAATAATTTCAAATTCCTTGTATTACGCAAACGAGACTGCATCATTTCCTTGTTTTTTAATTTACAGATAGCCAGGGGCAAGCTCCAACACAGACATAATTTACAAACGAAGCATGTGTTTAGTGTGTCTGCCAGATCAGGGGCATTAAGGGTGACCAGGGAAGTTCTCTTGATAAGTGTGTGAATTAGGACATTTTCCTGTCCTGGTAAGCATTCAAAATGTAACAAGTACTTTTGGGTGTCAGGGAAAAACTCAAAAGTACATTATTTACTTTAGGAGTAAAAGTTGTCAAAAATAGAAATAGTAAAGTAAAGTACAGATACCCCAAAAAACGACTTAAGTAGTACTTTCAAGTATGTTTACTGACTCTGGGATTGGTACATCCATTTTTTTGACTTTTAAATGAATGATATATACCCTCAAAACATGGTTAAAACTATACTTTTGATATCAAGAATGGTCAGTCCTTGCATCTATAGCTCTGAATTTGAGAGTGGTTACATTTCTCCAGCCCCATCTCTCAGCTGTTTACCAAAACAGTGGCAGGGTAGCAGCTTTGTTACTGTTTGAACTTCAGATTTCCCATTTAAGGTAGCTAGGTAAGACAACATCATATCACAGTCAATGTAAGTCAAACGTTCCTCATTAAAGCAGGTATCAACAAAACCAGTGTTAGTAAGAAAAGACCCTTGTCAAAAGTAGTGCACTACATAGGGAATAGGGTGCCATGGGTCCTGGTCAAAAGTAGTGCACTGAATTACATTGATCGCATGGTTCTACAAGGAGGAACCCTAGTTTGCTGGTCCCTGATTACGAACACACATACACACAGACAGAGACACAGAGACACACAGACAGAGACACACAGACAGACACAAATAGTTGACAAACACTGGTCTAGAACACTGCCTTCCATGAGAGGGCTGTTCTGTGACAGGTTCTGTGACAGCCGACATCTGGGGTAACATGGCGACGGTACAGGACATTCTCTAAGAATCAAAACACACACATCCTTAAGCATGTTCCAGCTATGGAATGGTCCTAGGAGGGTTAGAGAGGCAGAGAGCGGGAGGGAGGGAAATCGCTGGTTGCTAATACAATCAGATACACGTCATGACATGGCCGTCGGAAACAGACTGCAGACGGAAAAGAGGGATGAAAAAAATGAGGATGGTAAAAGAGGATGTTGCAGATTACCCAAGAGTCTGATGAGACTAACAGCCACAGTATTTAAAGAGACATCATCAGGGCCGTGTGTGTGTGTGTGTGTGTGTGTGTGTGTGTGTGTGTGTGTGTGTGTGTGTGTGTGTGTGTGTGTGTGTGTGTGTGTGTGTGTGTGTGTGTGTGTGTGTGTGTGTGTGTGTGTGCATGTATATGTGTGTGTGTACTTATGTGTGTTTATGTGGGTGCGTGAGCGCACATGATGCCTGTATGTGTGTGCGTGTGTGTGTGTATGATAGAGTCCACCATTAGGCCTAACAGACGATTGGTTAGTCTGATGCATGTAAGAGGACTGTTAGATAGAACCAGACATCTTTCAAACATTACAGACTCTAGTGTTTCTACTTCCCATAGGGCTCTGGTCAGAAGCAGTGCAGTATGTAGGGCAGGGGTACTCAACTCTTACAGTACGAGGTCCGGAGCCTGCTGGTTTTCTGTTCTACCTTACGTTAATTGCACCCACCTGGTGTCCCAGGTCTAAATCAGTCCCTGATTAGAGGGGAACAATGAAATAAAACCGCAGTGGAACTGGCTTCCAGGTCCAGACTTGAGTTTGGGGGATTTAGGTAATAGGGTGCCATTTGGGACGCAGACAGTTTGTGCTTCTATAATTACCAGGGAGTGTGTTAAGACAAACATCAAGAAAACACCAACACACAGTACACATGTCAAAGGGTGATTAGAGCCACTCGTTTAACGTGGAATGTTTTTCTGCACCCCAAATGGAACATTGTTCCATACAGTGTAATAGTTTTGATCAGATCCCTATTGGGCCTGGTCAACAGTAGTGCACTGCATAGGTAATATGGTGCCATTTGGGATGCACCCTTTGATGTTTGATGGAGCACATTTCTTCTCATATTTTACTGTAAACAGCGAATCATTAAGTATTATTAATCAGCACTGTGTACAGTATATGTTTATATGTCAAGGTGGCAGGTAGCCTAGTGGTTAGAGTGTTGGACCAGTAACCAGCAGGTAGCGTAGTGGTTAGAGTGTTGGACCAGTAACCAGCAGGTAGCCTAGTGGTTAGAGTGTTGGACCAGTAACCAGCAGGTAGCCTAGTGGTTAGAGTGTTGGACCAATAACCAGGAGGTAGCCTAGTGGTTAGAGTGTTGGGCCAGTAACCAGCAGGTAGCCTAGTGGTTAGAGTGTTGGACCAGTAACCAGCAGGTAGCCTAGTGGTTAGAGTGTTGGGCCAGTAACCAGCAGGTAGCCTAGTGGTTAGAGTGTTGGACCAGTAACCAGCAGGTAGCCTAGTGGTTAGAGTGTTGGACCAGTAACCAGCAGGTAGCCTAGTGGTTAGAGTGTTGGACCAGTAACCAGCAGGTAGCCTAGTGGTTAGAGCGTTGGACCAGTAACCAGCAGGTAGTCTAGTGGTTAGAGCGTTGGACCAGTAACCAGCAGGTAGCCTAGTGGTTAGAGTGTTGGACCAGTAACCAGCAGGTAGCCTAGTGGTTAGAGTGTTGGACCAGTAACCAGCAGGTAGCCTAGTGGTTAGAGTGTTGGACCAATAACCAGCAGGTAGCCTAGTGGTTAGAGCATTGGGCCAGTAACCAGCAGGTAGCCTAGTGGTTAGATTGTTAGGCCAGTAACCAGCAGGTAGCCTAGTGGTTAGAGCGTTGGGCCAGTAACCAGCAGGTAGCCTAGTGATTAGAGTGTTGGGCCAGTAACCAGCACGTAGCCTAGTGGTTAGAGTGTTGGGCCAGTAACCAACAGGTAGCCTAGTGGTTAGAGTGTTGGACCAATAATCAGCCGGTAGCCTAGTGGTTAGATTGTTGGGCCAGTAACCAGCAGGTAGCCTAGTGGTTAGAGTGTTGGACCAATAATCAGCCGGTAGCCTAGTGGTTAGAGCGTTGGACCAGTAACCAGCAGGTAGCCTAGTGGTTAGAGTGTTGGACCAGTAACCAACAGGTAGCCTAGTGGTTAGAGTGTTGGACCAGTAACCAGCCGGTAGCCTAGTGGTTAGATTGTTGGGCCAGTAACCAGCAGATAGCCTAGTGGTTAGAGTGTTGGGCCAGTAACCAGCAGGTAGCCTAGTGGTTAGAGTGTTGGGCCAGTAACCAACAGGTAGCCTAGTGGTTAGATTGTTGGGCCAGTAACCAGCAGATAGCCTAGTGGTTAGAGCGTTGGAACAGTAACTGAAAGGTTGGTGGATCGAATCCCCGAACTGACAAGATAAAAATCAGTCGTTCTGCCCCTGAACAAGGCAGTTAACCCACTGTTCCCCGATAGGCCGTCATTGTAAATAAGAATTTGTTCTTAACTGACTAGCCTGGTCATAAAGGTTCAAATAAAAAATGTAAAAGTCCAGTGATTGTAATAATACACATCACATGGACAGACTGGGACCAGAAATCATCCCAGGCATTTCTAACACACAGGCTTCCATTACCCAAATAATGATCATTCTGCACAAAACCCCCAACCTAGACAGGCCCACTGGGCTAAAGACGGACCAGCCCATCTGGCATTTGCCCGAACTGCCCAGTGGACCTGTTTCTGACACATCATCATTGACAACAGGTCTGGTGATAAGCGTTTGGTAAGGAACATATACAAACAGAGATTTCCCATGAACCGCATCGTACGACCGACTTGAGAAATAACAAACAGTCAAAAGCTGCTGAAATGCCCCAATTATTTGAGTTTGTTTTCACAAGCATCACCATTACATGGAAGGCATAAGGCCCAGTGTGTGTGTGTGTGCGTGAGTACACACCTGTGTGTGTGTGTGTGTGTGTGTGTGTGTGTGTGTGTGTGTGTGTGTGTATAGCTTAATAGTAAACTTAGCCAGTCCCTAACCCACAGTTACCCTTTAAAAACTTCAAAACACCACATCACAGAGACTCAATTCAAACAGAGACATCATAGTTAGAGAACAACATTGACTTTCAACTTAGGGTTCATTGAATCAAACAAATCAACCAACGCATTATTATGATAAGCGTGGCTATGACGTATGAGGAAGAATATGTGGCTGTGCTATCACTCTTCATCAACCAGTAGTGACATAAAGTCATGAGAGAAAAACTCTGCATCCACCCACTCTACAAACATGAATGGATATACCCTCGTCCCAAATGGCACCTTATTCCCTGTATAGTGCACTACTTTAGACCAGAGTCCCCATGGGCCGTGGTCAAATGGGGCCATTTGGGAAGAAGACTATGTTTCCTGACCTAAAGGACAACAGCTGATAAAGCAGAAGAGCAAAATAGCCTAATGCCTCTCATCAACAGCCTAATGCCTCTCATCAACAGCCTAATGCCTCTCATCAACAGCCTAATGCCGCTCATCAACAGCCTAATGCCTCTCATCAACAGCCTAATGCCGCTCATCAACAGCCTAATGCCTCTCATCAACAGCCTAATGCCGCTCATCAACAGCCTAATGCCGCTCATCAACAGCCTAATGCCTCTCATCAATAGTCTAATGCCTCTCATCAACAGCCTAATGCCTCTCATCAATAGTCTAATGCCTCTCATCAACAGCCTAATGCCGCTCATCAACAGCCTAATGCAGCTCATCAACAGCCTAATGCCTCTCATCAATAGTCTAATGCCTCTCATCAACAGCCTAATGCCGCTCATCAACAGCCGAATGCCTCTCATCAACAGCCTAATGCCTCTCATCAACAGCCTAATGCCGCTCATCAACAGCCTAATGCCGCTCATCAACAGCCTAATGCCTCTCATCAACAGCCTAATGCCTCTCATCAACAGCCTAATGCCGCTCATCAACAGCCTAATGCATCTCATCAACAGCCTAATGCCTCTCATCAACAGCCTAATGCCTCTCATCAACAGCCTAATGCCGCTCATCAACAGCCTAATGCCTCTCATTAACAGCCTAATGCCTCTCATCAACAGCCTAATGCCGCTCATCAACAGCCTAATGCATCTCATCAACAGCCTAATGCCTCTCATCAACAGCCTAATGCCGCTCATCAACAGCCTAATGCCGCTCATCAACAGCCTAATGCCTCTCATCAATAGTCTAATGCCTCTCATCAATAGTCTAATGCCTCTCATCAACAGCCTAATGCCGCTCATCAACAGCCTAATGCCTCTCATCAATAGTCTAATGCCTCTCAACAGCCTAATGCCTCTCATCAACAGCCTAATGCCTCTCATCAATAGTCTAATGCCTCTCATCAACAGCCTAATGCCGCTCATCAACAGCCTAATGCCTCTCATCAATAGTCTAATGCCTCTCATCAACAGCCTAATGCCGCTCATCAACAGCCTAATGCCTCTCATCAATAGTCTAATGCCTCTCATCAACAGCCTAATGCCGCTCATCAACAGCCTAATGCAGCTCATCAACAGCCTAATGCCTCTCATCAACAGTCTAATGCCTCTCATCAATAGTCTAATGCCTCTCATCAACAGCCTAATGCCTCTCATCAATAGTCTAATGCCTCTCATCAACAGCCTAATGCCTCTCATCAATAGTCTAATGCCTCTCATCAATAGTCTAATGCCTCTCATCAACAGTCTAATGCTGTTGATAGTTTTGATGTCTTCACTATTATTCTACAATGTAGAAAGCAGTAAAGATAAAGAACAACCCTGGAATGAGTAGGTGTTCTAAAACGTTTGACCGGTAGTGTTTATCTGATAGATTATAAAAAAATCTAAAAGTTGTCCAAATGTTGCTTTTATTATAATTGTTTTAAAAACCTTAATAATTTCGATGATCATTTCTAATGTAAAAGAGCTCAAATATGTATGTGACAGTATATTAACACTCTGAACTGTGCTATACGTTTTACCATTGTTGGACCATGTGAGCAGTGTTAATGAATTCTAACAAGAGAAAGTACACACGAGGAAGAAAGGGAACGAGAAAAGAGGAAACGAAGAGGGTAAAAATAACAGGCCGTAAAAATAAGCTTTCAGAGGAAGGGATCGTTCATCCTAATTATGGAACATTCCTCATTCGCTCCAAGCAGGGGGTGGCAGGGAGATGGAACAACAGAACGAAGGAAAGAGGGAAAGGGATGGGGAGAAAGAGAGATGGAGAGAACGAGAGACAGAGGAAAGGGGAGAGATGGAAGGAAAAGGAAAGATAACAAAACAGAGAGAGAAAAAGGGAGAGAAAGTGAAAAGGAGATTCCAACCAGTGTTGGCCAGAACCTCCAGCCCACCTCCCTCTCCTTCCAAGGACCTCCCACCTGATACATGCCCAGGCATCTTGCTCCAAACCAGGGCTTTTGGGCCGTAGGGTTGTGGGTGGTTGTGGGCTCTGGGGCTGTGTGTTGTGGGGTAGGGCTGTGGGCTCTGGGGCTGTGTGGTGTGGGGTAGGGCTGTGGGCTCTGGGGCTGTGTGGTGTGGGGTAGGGCTGTGGGCTCTGGGGCTGTGTGGTGTGGGGTGTCAGTGATTCACCCTGTCATTGGGGTCTAGTTGGGTCAGGTGTAATGTATTTCAAGGTCTGGTCTGGTAGAGTGGGGTTTAGTTGGGTCAGGTGTAATGTATTTCAAGGTCTGGTCTGGTAGAGTGGGGTTTAGTTGGGTCAGGTGTAATGTATTTCATGGTCTGGTAGAGTGGGGTTTAGTTGGGTCAGGTGTAATGTATTTCATGGTCTGGTAGAGTGGGGTTTAGTTGGGTCAGGTGTAATGTATTTCATGGTCTGGTAGAGTGGGGTTTAGTTGGGTCAGGTGTAATGTATTTCATGGTCTGGTAGAGTGGGGTTTAGTTGGGTCAGGTGTAATGTATTTCATGGTCTGGTATAGTGGGGTTTAGTTGGGTCAGGTGTAATGTATTTCATGGTCTGGTAGAGTGGGGTTTAGTTGGGTCAGGTGTAATGTATTTCATGGTCTGGCAGAGGGATCACATTGGACCCTGCCAAGTCAACCACACACAAAGAATTAGAAGTAGCTATGCTTTTTCGTACTTTCATTTGTGTGCTTCATCGATGTACTGTAATGGATGGATGGACAGATGAACTGATGGACGGACAGATGGACTGACGGACGGACAGATGGACTGACGGACGGACAGATGGACTGACGGACGGACAGATGGACTGACGGACTGACAGATGGACTGACGGATGGACTGACGGACGGACAGATGGACTGACAGATGGACAGATGGACTGACGGACTGACAGATGGACTGACGGACGGACAGATGGACTGACGGACTGACAGATGGACTGACGGGTGGACTGACGGACGGACAGACAGACGGACTGACAGATGTACGGATGCTCAAAAGCATGCACATTCTCCTTCTCTCTCACTAACACAATCAAATCAAATCAAATGTTATTGGTCACATACACGTGTTTAGCAGATGTTATTGCGGGTGTAGCAAAATGCTTGTAACACACTAACACACTCTCACACAGTCTCTGTTGGTGAGTTAGACAGAAAGGGGTGAAAAAATATAAGCACATGGAATCCCCTTCAACAAGCGGCTGAGAGAGAGAACAAATCGCCCAGTAAGGAGAAAGATACACTTTCTCCAATGGCTGGACTTGAAGAGATAGCCTCACTATTTTCCGTTTCATCTACTCTGTTTATTGTCACACACATTTTATCTCACAACAAGGAGTGTTCACCGTCTCATTAATATGATATAGCAATCTTCTGAAATGCTAAGCGTGACTTCACTGAAGACATGGAACTCGACTTTTTGGACCAGGGACTGGCAAACTATCCTTCCTCCTTGGAGGACTGCTGGAATCGAAACCAGTTGAGTACCGACTAAATGGGTGGCAACTTACTGAGAACATTTAGACTCGTCAATAGAATGACAATGTTCGGTTGAGCGGTGTGGAGAAATACTGGTCCAGGACGTCTGGATCAGGACAATGAGTGGCACTTTTTGGGTTTAAAAGCTATTTGCTACAACATTTACAAAAAGTCAAGAAGCAGAATACAATATAAAATAATAACTTCTATGTTAGGATATCAGTATTGTTGTGTCCTGCTGGTATCCTTTTTATTTGTGGAAATGTTAATAGTGTAATATGAAATGGAAATAAGCTCTCAACAACTACAGGCCAACTCTGATGAAACACACACATCTTGAAATGAGCAGAACAGGAAGGAGAACGCATCAAATGAGCCTGGACAGACCAAAGCTTTGGTTTACCTTCGAACCGGTCTCTCCAGCAAAAAGAGAACATTTAGCATGCGTTTAAAATGCTATTACTGGAACCCAGGGCTACGGAGAGCTGCCAACAGCCCATTTACAAAGACTGAACATTTATATCAGTTCTCTTCGGAGGTTCTGTGTGTATTTGTCAGGATAATCGTCCTGTTTTGCCCAAGTTATGAATTAATTAAAGCAATTTCAAAGAAATGTAGGTTTGAGCCATCTGGGAAAAGTGGGGAATAATGAAGAAAGAACACTCAAACAGACCCTTTAACCTGACCAAGGA
>NC_042968.1:34374465-34381965 GCF_901001165.1 Salmo trutta | reverse complement strand
GTTCTAAGTAAAATAAGTGCACTATGTAAGGAATAGGGTACCATTGAGGACGCACACAGCCTTTGAGCCGCAGGAGAAAATCAAGCCTAGGTCTCTCTGCCAGATCCAAATCAACACGATGAGACAGAGAGGAACTAAAGGGCTCTGATTCAGTGATTCAGCCAAAAAGAGAGTGTCCCAAATGGAACCCTATTCCCTTTATAGTGCACTACATTTGAGAAGTGCCCTATATGGGGACTAGTGAGCCATTTAGGACACTGACAGGGAGCATCAAGGACAAGCTATTACAAATGATTACCATTCCAAATGCAGGGGCGTGTTGTTGTGACTCCGGGTGTTGAAAGGGTGTGACAGAGAAGTGGGGACATTTGGGAATTTTGGGCAAAAAAAATCTGGGGTGTACACCTATGCACACAAACGCACATACGCACGTGCACACACACACACACACACACACACACACACACACACACACACACACACACACACACACACACACACACACACACACACACACACACACACACGGTGTCCAACAAAGCCCTGATTGACTTTTTCCATAAGGGTGTAACGTAGCAGAAAATCTATGCATTGCTTTCTTTTGTTACACACACCATGTTTTACTCCATTCGAGCCCCATAATAAAAGCTATGTGTGTGTTTGTGTGTGTGTGTATGTGCGTCTTACTGGGAATGTACCATGTCGCTGGCCCACCCGAACCCCGACGACAGCACAGGGTGCTCTGGGTTGGAGGGGTTACCATGGTTACCACAGGGGTGCCCTTGTGCATGCCCGAGGAGAAAAAGGAAAGGACCACTTTGTATTCATCCTCCTGTTTCAGTCCATCAACGCTGAATGAAAGGATGAAGCGTCCTCAGAGAGGAATGGCTGGTGCCATGACCCAAGGTCAAGAGAGAGAGGGGGAGGAGAAAAGGAGGAGAGGAGAGAATGAAGGCAGAAGGTTTCAACTTGATAAATGGGACTGTGTTTTTTGGTGCTCTGCTCAAAGCCAGAGGAGAGGTTGGAATAATCAGTGAAATAGGCTCTCCTTCTTCCTGTGGCCTTGCCAGTGCACACGCTCCCAACCTCCCAGCAACACTTTCCTCATGGAATGTACTAGCAATGTTTCCTTTCTAAAGTTCTGTCTTGACTGTAGTTTGGTTAAGTTTTCAAAAAACTTGGAATAAGTCAATTCCTTTACAACTTCGGACGATATGGAAATAAAGTATTGAATCTCAAATCTTCTTTACCGAGGGCAAAGTCACTTCTTTATTCCTGAAGCATCTTATGGACATCTATAATTTAACGGCTACAACTCTAGAATAAATGGACCTCCCGCTAGAAATGGTACATGGTCAATGCCTACGTAACCAGAAGTTTGATCGAGTCATAAATGTTTGAAATGCTTAGGCATGCTCCAAGGTAACTAACTCTCTTCACTGCACCCTCTACTCTCGGACCAATAGAACTCCTGGGAGGGAGAGAGGGAGAGGGGGAGAAAGAGAGAGAGAGAGAGAGAGAGAGAGAGAGAGATACCACACAAAGAAGGACCTTGTGTTTTTCACTGCGTGCAGCGTATGTCAAATACACTCCTTTATTCTACTTTCTCAGTTTCCTCTTGCTGCTCTCTCCCTCTCCTCTCTCTCTCTCCTCTCTCTCTCTCCTCTCCTCTCTCTCTCTCCTCTCTCTCTCTCTCTCTCCCTCTCCTCTCTCTGTCTTCCCTCTCTCTCTCTCCCTCTCCTCTCTCTGTCTTCCCTCTCTCTCTCTCCCTCTCCTCTCCCTGTCTTCCCTCTCTCTCTCTCCCTCTCCTCTCTCTGTCTTCCCTCTCTCTCTCTCCCTCTCCTCTCTCTGTCTTCCCTCTCTCTCTCTCCCTCTCCTCTCCCTGTCTTCCCTCTCTCTCTCTCTCTCCCTCCCTCCTCTCCCTCCCTTCCCTCTCTCTCTCTCTCTCTCCCTCTCCTCTCCCTGTCTTCCCTCTCTCTCTCTCCCTCTCCTCTCCCTGTCTTCCCTCTCTCTCTCTCCCTCTCCTCTCCCTGTCTTCCCTCTCTCTCTCTCCCTCTCCTCTCCCTGTCTTCCCTCTCTCTCTCTCCCTCCCTCCTCTCCCTCCCTTCCCTCTCTCTCTCTCTCTCCCTCTCTCTCCCTCCCTCCTCCCTCTCTTCCCTCACTTCTTCTCTCTCTGTCTCTTCTCTCTCCTCCACCATCATCTTTTTCTCTCACCCCTTCTCTGTTCTCTTTGCCCCCCTTCTCCACTCCCTCTATCTCCTCATCTTCTCCTCTCCCTCTATATCCTCATCTATCTCCTCAATCTCCTCATCATCTCCTCATCTCCCCATCTATCTCATCATCTTCTCATATCTCCTCATCTTCTCATCTTCCTCTATCTCCTCATCTATCTCCTCATCTCCCTCTATCTCCTCATCTACCTCTATCTCCTCAATCTCCTCATATTCTCCTCATCTCCCTCTATCTCCTCATCATCTCCCTTTATCTCCTCATCTTCTCCTCATCTTCTCCTCTCCCTCTGTCTCCTCATCTTCTCCTCTCCCTCTATCTCCCCATCTTCTCCATTCAGACATACTTATTCAAAGGGGTCATTACATGTTATAATATAGAGAGCACTAATTAAGAGTTGCAGTAGTGGATCAGCTAATGAGTCTAGAGGGAACCAACAAGCTTTTATTAGGCTGCTACCTCTCTCCCTCTCCCTCTAACTCTCTCAAAGTTTCTCCTCTCCCCAACGCCTACAGTTACTACCTTCCCTCCCTCCTTACTCCATCCCTCATTCCCCTCCTGTTTTTATGGAGAGATAATAAAAAAAAACATTCACACCATCTCTCTACTGCCTCTGACGCAACTGAATGAAAGCGTGCCACTGACCATCACACACATACTGATCATCACTCACATACTGATTATCTAACACATTCTGACCATCACACACATACTGACCATCACACACATACTGATCATCACTCACATACTGATCATCACACACATACTGATCATCTAACACATACTAATCATCTAACACATACTGATCATCACTCACATACTGATCATCACACACATACTGATCATCACTCACATACTGATCATCACACACATACTGATCATCACTCACATACTGACCATCACACACATACTGATCATCACTCACATACTGATCATCTAACACATACTGATCATCTAACACATACTGACCATCACACACATACTGATCATCACACACATACTGATCATCACTCACATACTGATCATCTAACACATACTGACCATCACACACATACTGATCATCACTCACATACTGATCATCACACACATACTGATCATCACTCACATACTGATCATCTAACACATACTGATCATCTAACACATACTGATCATCTAACACATACTGACCATCACACACATACTGATCATCACTCACATACTGATCATCACTCACATACTGATCATCACTCACATACTGATCATCTAACACATACTAATCATCTAACACATACTGATCATCACTCACATACTGATCATCACACACATACTGATCATCACTCACATACTGATCATCACACACATACTGATCATCACTCACATACTGATCATCTAACACATACTGACCATCACACACATACTGATCATCACTCACATACTGATCATCACACACATACTGATCATCACTCACATACTGATCATCTAACACATACTGACCATCACACACATACTGATCATCTAACACATACTGACCATCACACACATACTGATCATCACTCACATACTGATCATCACACACATACTGATCATCACTCACATACTGATCATCTAACACATACTAATCATCTAACACATACTGATCATCACTCACATACTGATCATCACTCACATACTGATCATCACACACATACTGATCATCACTCACATACTGATCATCACACACATACTGATCATCACTCACATACTGATCATCACACACATACTGATCATCTAACACATACTGATCATCACACACATACTGACCATCACACACATACTGATCATCACACACATACTGATCATCACTCACATACTGATCATCACACACATACTGATCATCACACACATACTGATCATCACTCACATACTGATCATCTAACACATACTGATCATCTAACACATACTGATCATCTAACACATACTGATCATCACTCACATACTGATCATCTAACACATACTGATCATCACTCACATACTGATCATCACACACATACTGATCATCACTCACATACTGATCATCACACACATACTGATCATCTAACACATACTGATCATCACACACATACTGATCATCACACGCATACTGATCATCACTCACATACTGATCATCACTCACATACTGATCATCTAACACATACTGATCATCACACACATACTGATCATCACACACATACTGATCATCACTCACATACTGATCATCTAACACATACTGACCATCACACACATACTGATCATCACTCACATACTGATCATCACACACATACTGATCATCACTCACATACTGACCATCACACACATACTGATCATCACACACATACTGATCATCACTCACATACTGATCATCACACACATACTGATCATCACTCACATACTGATCATCACTCACATACTGATCATCACACACATACTGATCATCACTCACATACTGATCATCACTCACATACTGATCATCACACACATACTGATCATCTAACACATACTGATCATCACACACATACTGACCATCACACACATACTGACCATCACACACATACTGACCATCTAACACATACTGATCATCACACACATACTGATCATCACACACATACTGATCATCACACACATACTGATCATCTAACACATACTGATCATCACTCACATACTGATCATCACACACATACTGATCATCACTCACATACTGATCATCACTCACATACTGATCATCACACACATACTGATCATCACACACATACTGATCATCACTCACATACTGATCATCACTCACATACTGATCATCACACACATACTGATCATCTAACACATACTGATCATCACACACATACTGACCATCACACACATACTGACCATCACACACATACTGACCATCTAACACATACTGATCATCACACACATACTGATCATCACACACATACTGATCATCACTTACATACTGATCATCACACGCATACTGATCATCACTCACATACTGACCATCACACACATACTGATCATCACTCACATACTGATCATCACTCACATACTGACCATCACACACATACTGATCATCACTCACATACTGACCATCACACACAGTGCCTTGGAAAGTATTCAGACCCCTTGACTTTTTCCACATTTTGTTAGGTTGCACATTTTTCTAAAATGTATTAAATAGTTTTTTCCCCTCATCAATCTACACCCAATACCCCATAGTGACAAAGCAAAAACAGGTTTAGAAATGTTCTATAATTTATTTAAAAAAATTAAAACAGAAATATCACATTTACATAAGTATTCAGACCCTTTCCTCAGTTGAAGCACCTTTGGCAGCAATTACAGCCTTGACTTTTCTTTGGTATGACGCTACAAGCTTGGCACACCTGTATTTGGGGAGTTTCTCCCATTCTCCTCTGCAGATCCTCTCAAGCTCTGTCAGGTTGGATGGGGAGCGTTGCTGCACAGCTAGTTTCAGGTCTCTCCAGAAATGTTCGATCGGGTTCAAGTCCAGGCTCTGGCTGGGCCACTCAATGACTTTCAGAGACTTGTCCCAAAGCCACTCCTGCGTTGTCTTGGCTGTGTGCTTAGGGTTCGTTGCCCTGTTGGAAGTTTAATCTTCGCCCCAGTCTGAGGTCTGGAGCAGGTTTTCATCAAGGATCTCTCTGTACTTTTCTCCATTCATCTTTGCCTCGATCCTGACAAGTCTACCAGTCCCTGCCACTGAAAAACATCCCCACAGCATGATGCTGCCACCACCATGCTTCACTGTAGTGATGATGCCATGTTTCCTCCAGACGTGACACTTGGCATTCAGGCCAAAGAGTTGAATCTTGGTTTCATCAGAACAGAGAATCTTGTTTCTCATGGTCTGAGAGTCAATAGGTGCCTTTTGGAAAACTCCAAGCGGGCTGTCATGTGCCTTTTACTGAGGATTGGCTTCCGTCTGGGCACTCTACCATAAAGGCCTGATTGGTGGAGTGCTGCAGAGAGGGTTGTCCTTCTGGAAGGCTCTCCCATCTCCACAGAGGAACTCTGGAGCTCTGTCAGCATGACCATCGGGTCATTGGTCACCTCCCTGACCAAGGCCCTTCTCCCCCGATTGCTCAGTTTGGCCGGGCGGCCAGCTCTAGGAAGAGTCTTGGTGATTCCAAACTTCTTCCATTTAAGAATGGAGGCCACTGTGTTGTTGGGGACCTTCATTGCTGCATACATTTTTTGGTACCCTTCCTCAGATCTGTGCCTCGACACAATCCTGTCTCGGAGCTCTACGGACAATTCCTTCAACCTCATGGCTTGGTTTCTGTTCTGACATGCACTGTCAACTGTGGGAGCTTGTGTCCAATCAATTTAATTTACCACAGGTGGACTACAATCAAGTTGTAGAAACATCTCAAGGATGATCAATGGAAACAGGATGCACCTGAGCTCAATTTCGAGTCTCATAGCAAAGGGTCTGAATACTTATGTAAAGGTATTTGTTTTTTAATTCTAATAAATGTGTTACATTTTCTACAAATCTGTTATTGTTTTGTCAGTATGGGGTATTGTGTTAAGATTGCTGAGGATTTTGTTGTATTTAATCTATTTTAGAATAAGGCTGTAACATAACAAAATGTGGAAAAAAGTCAAGGGGTCTGAATACTTTCCGAAGGCACCGTACTGTACATCATAGACACACACGCACGTACGTAAGCACACAAACACACACACGCACAGAATATCAGATAGTGTGCATACTGAGCTTCGACCTTTTCTCATTTGATTCAGGCCTACAACTTTCACATGAGACGTTTTGGTGTTCCAGCGTGTTACATTGCTGCTCATGTTAGATGTCTTTGTAAGCTCCTCTGACAGGTAATTTATGACCCTATTGTCCCTAGAATGAGGCAACGAGGCGGGGTAGCGCTGGTTCTGTGCAGTGTGTCAAGAGTTTTAAAAAGCCCCATATTTTTAGGGATCTCAGTAGAGCCGTAAAGTTTCACAAGAAAGACTCTATTTTGGCTTTGGACTGTGTTGTTACCCTGATCTGATTCTCTCTCTCTCTCTCTGACTGACACTGTCGTCTCCTCTTGTTTTTCAGAGGACTGGATCCAGAGGAATTACTTGCAAAGCGATAAGTTCTCTCTCTCTCTCTCACACTCACTCACTCACTCACACGCACGCACGCACGCACGCACGCACGCACACACACACACACACACACACACACACACGCACACACACACACACACACTACCGCCCGTTTGCTCTCACAAGCTCCTCCCATGCCTCTCTATTTGCTTG